>NC_086447.1:461317897-461635397 GCF_028390025.1 Pseudophryne corroboree | reverse complement strand
GGTCTCCTGAGGGATCTCCTCCCAGACCTGGACTAAAGCATCCACCAACTCCTGGACAGTCTGTGGTGCAACGTGGCGTTGGTGGATGGAGCGAGACATGATGTCCCAGATGTGCGCAATTGGATTCAAGTCTGGGGAACGGGCGGGCCAGTCCCTAGCATCAATGCCTTCGTCTTGCAAGAACTGCTGACACACTCCAGCCACATGAGGTCTAGCATTGTCTTGCATTAGGAGGAACCCAGGGTCAACCGCACCAGCATATGGTCTCACAAGGGGTCTGAGGATCTCATCTCGGTACCTAATGGCAGTCAGGCTACCTCTGGTGAGCACATGGAGGGCTGTGCGGCCCCCCAAAGAAATGCCACCCCACACCATTATTGAACCACTGCCAAACCGGTCATGCTGGAGGATGTTGCAGGCAGCAGAACGTTCTCCTTGGCGTCTCCAGACTCTGTCACGTCAGTCACATGTGCTCAGTGAGAACCTGCTTTCATCTGTGAAGAGCACAGGGCGCCAGTGGCGAATTTGCCAATCTTGGTGTTCTCTGGCAAATGCCAAACGTCCTGCACGGTGTTGGGCTGTAAGAACAACCCCCACCTGTGGACGTCGGGCCCTCATACCACCCTCATGGAGTCCGTTTCTGATCGTTTGAGTAGACACATGCACATTTGTGGCTTGCTGGAGGTCATTTTGCAGGGCTCTGGCAGTAGTGCTCCTGTTCCTCCTTGCACAAAGGCGGAGGTAGCGGTCCTACTGCTGGGTTGTTGCCCTCCTACGGCCTCCTCCACGTCTCCTGATGTACTGGCCTGTCTCCTGGTAGCGCCTCCATGCACTGGACACTACGCTGACAGACACAGCAAACCTTCTTGCCACAGCTCGCATTGATGTGCCATCCTGGATGAGCTGCACTACCTGAGCCACTTGTGTGGGTTGTAGACTCCGTCTCATGCTACCACTAGAGTGAAAGCACCACCAGCTTTCAAAAGTGACCAAAACATCAGCCAGAAACCATAGGAGCTGAGAAGTGGTCTGTGGTCACCACCTGCAGAACTCCTCCTTTATTGGGGGTGTCTTGCTAATTGCCTATAATTTCCACCTGTTGTCTATTCCATTTGCACAACAGCATGTGAAATTGATTGTCAATCAGTGTTGCTTCCTAAGTGGGCAGTTTGCTTTCACAGAAGTGTGATTGACTTGGAGTTACATTGTGTTGTTTAAGTGTTCTATTTATTTCTCCTACGTCCTAGAGGATGCTGGGGACTCCGTAAGGACCATGGGGGTATAGACGGGATCCGCAGAAGACATGGGCACACTATAAGACTTTGAATGGGTGTGAACTGGCTCCTCCCTCTATGCCGCTCCTCCAGACCTCAGTTAGACTTTGTGCCCAGGAGTGACTGGACACACACTAGGGGAGCTCTACTGAGTTTCTCTGGAAAGACTTTATGTTAGGTTTTTTATTTTCAGGGAGACCTGCTGGCTACAGGCTCCCTGCATCGTGGGACTGAGGGGAGAGAAGTCAGACCTACTTCTTCTTAGTTAAGGGCTCTGCTTCTTAGGCTACTGGACACCATTAGCTCCAGAGGGTTCGATCACTTGGTTCGCCTAGCTGCTTGTTCCCAGAGCCGCGCCGTCACCCCCCTCACAGAAGCCAGAAGAAAGTAGCCGGGTGAGTATTAGAAGAACAGAAGACTTCAGTGATGGCAGAAGACTTCAGTAACAGAGGTAACACGCAGCAGTCGCGCTGCGCTCCTTACTCCCACTCACCAGCGACACTCGCAGGGCGCTGGGAGGGAGCGCCCTAGGCAGCAAGTTACTGAGGGTCTTATCCGCTGGTTTAAGATGATATTCGGTGCTCGGGCGCTGGCTACAATACCCCCACCAGCATATCACAGCGGTCCCGCTGCGCGCCATTGCTCCCACACACCAACGGTTGTTAACGGGCGCAGGGTGGGGCGCGCCCTGGGCAGCAAGTTATACAAAATTGACTCTGCCAGAACACACACACAGCACGTAGACACTGTATATGGCATAAAAAGGCTATTTTTTGAGGGCCAAGAAGGGGCGGAGCTTGGCCCTCACAACAAGATTAAGCACCATTTCTCTGACGTCCTAGTGGATGCTGGGGACTCCGTAAGGACCATGGGGAATAGACGGCTCCGCAGGAGACTGGGCACATCTAAAGAAAGCTTTAGGACTATCTGGTGTGCACTGGCTCCTCCCCCTATGACCCTCCTCCAAGCCTCAGTTAGATTTCTGTGCCTGGCTGAGCTGGATGCACACTAGGGGCTCTCCTGAGCTCCTAGGAAGAAAGTATATGTTAGGTTTTTTATTTTCAGTGAGACCTGCTGGCAACAGGCTCACTGCACCGAGGGACTTAGGGGAGAAGAAGCGAACCTACCTAAGTGGTGGTAGCTTGGGCTTCTTAGGCTACTGGACACCATTAGCTCCAGAGGGATCGAACACAGGACCCGACCTCGTCGTCCGTTTTCGGAGCCGCGCCGACGTTCCCCTTACAGAGCCAGAAGCAAGAAGGTGGTCCGGAAAATCGGCGGCTGAAGACTTCTGTCTTCTCCAAGGTAGCGCACAGCACTGCAGCTGTGCGCCATTGCTCCTCATGCACACCACACACTGCGGTCACTGATGGGTGCAGGGCGCTTGGGGGGGGCGCCCTGAGCAGCAATATTAACACCTTGGCTGGCGAACTGACACCATATATAGCCCCAGGGGCTATATAGGTGTTTATTAACCCCTGCCAGAACTTTTACAATAGCGGGAGAAAGCCCGCCGAAAAAGGGGCGGAGCCATCTCCCTCAGCACACTGGCGCCATTTTCCCTCACAGCTCTGCTGGAGGGATCGCTCCCTGGCTCTCCCCTGCAGTCCTGCACTACAGAAAAGGGTTAAAAAGAGAGGGGGGGCACAAATTAGGCGCAGTATATATATATATATATATATTATGCAGCTATAAGGGAAAACACTTTCTATAGGTGATATCCCTGTGATATATAGCGCTCTGGTGTGTGCTGGCATACTCTCCCTCTGTCTCCCCAAAGGGCTTTGTGGGGTCCTGTCCTCTGTCAGAGCATTCCCTGTGTGTGTGCTGTGTGTCGGTACTGCTGTGTCGACATGTATGATGAGGATAATGATGTGGAGGCGGAGCAAATGCCTGTGAATGGGATGTCACCCCCTGCGGGGTCGACACCGGTGTGGATGGACTTATGGAAGGAATTACGTGACAGTGTCAACTCCTTACATAAAAGGTTTGACGACATAGGACAGCCGGCTGCTCAGCTTGTGCCTGTCCAAGCGTCTCACATGTCATCAGGGGCTCTAAAACGCCCGCTACCTCAGATGGCAGACACAGATGTTGACACGGATACCGACTCCAGTGTCGACGACGATGAGACTAGTGTACCTTCCAATAGGGCCACCCGTTACATGATTGAGGCATTTAAAAATGTATTACACATTTCTGGTAATACCCCAGATACCACAAAAAAGGGTATTATGTTTGGTGACAGAAAACTACCAGTAGTTTTCCTGCATCTGAGGAATTGATATGAGGTGTGTGAGGAAGCGTGGACTTCCCCCGATAAGAAATTGATAATTTCTAAGCAGCGTACCCTTTTCCGCCAGAGGATAGGTCACGTTGGGAAATAACCCCTAGGGTAGATAAAGCGGTTACACGCTTATTAAAAAAAAAGGTGGCACTACCGTCACGGATACGGCCGCCCTGAAGGACCTGCTGATAGAAAGCAGAAAACTACCCTTAAAGCTATATACACACACACGGGCATTATATTGAGACCTGCTATTGCCTCGGCATGGATATGCAGTGCGGCAGCTGCGTGGTCAGATTCCCTGTCGGATAATATTTATACTATAGATAGGGACAATATTTTGCTGAAAATAGAGCATATAAAAGACGCTGTCTTATACATGCGTGATGCACAGAGGGATATTTGCCGACTGGCATCACTAATAAGCGCTATGTAAAACCATTGCCGCCAGACGGGGGTTATGGACTCGGCAATGGTCGGGCGATGCCGATTCAAAACGGCACATGGAAGTTTGCCCTAGAAGGGGGTGGAACTGTTTGGGGATGGTCTTTCAGACCTTGTTTCCACAGCTACGGCTGGGAAATCAAAACTTTTGCCACAAGCTACCCCACAGCAAAAGTAAGCACTGTATTATCAGGTACAGTCCCTTCGGCCCCAGAAAAGTAGAGGGCTAGAGGCTCATCTTTTCTGCCAAGAGGAATATAACAAAAGATTCAAGTTCAAGATGGAATCGCTCAGGGCGATTATTGCGATCCTGGACGAGGGGGATTACAGGGTCTCTCTGGACATCAAGGATACTTACCTGCATGTCCCCATTTACCCTCCTCACCAGGAGTACCTCAAGATTGTGGTACCGGACTGTCACTATCAGTTCCAGACTCTGCCGTTTGGATTATCCACGGCACCGAGGGTCTTTACCATGGGTAATGACCGAAATGATGATACTCCTTCGCAAGAAGGGAGTTTTAATTATCCCGTACTTGGACGATCTCCTGATAAAGGCGAGGTCCAAGGAACAGTTGTTAAGGGGGTAGCACTTTCTCGGGAAGTGCTGCAACAGCAGGACTGGATTCTCAATTCCAAAGTCACAGCTGGTCCCGACGACACGTCTTCTGTTCCTGGGAATGATTCTGGAAACAGACCAGAAAAAAGTGTTTCTTCCAATGGAAAAAGCTGAGGAGTTGTCATCTCTAGTCAGAAACCTCCTAAGACCGGGACAGGTGTCGGTACATCAATGCACACGAGTCCTGGGAAAAATGGTAGCTTCGTACGAAGAAATTCCATTCGGAAAGTTCCACGCAAGGATTTTCCAGTGGGACCTGTTGGACAAATGGTCCGGGTCCCATCTCCAGATACAGCAGCGGATAACCCGGTCGGCAAGAACCAGGGTGTCGCTGTGATGGTGGCTGCAGAGGGTTCATCTACTAGAGGGCCGCAGATTCGGAATACAGGACTGGGTCCTGGGGACCACGGATGCCAGCCTTCGGGGCTGGGGTGCAGTCACACAGGGAATAAAATCCCAAGGACTATGGTCCAAAACAGGAGTTTTCACTTAACATAAATTTTCTGGAGATAAGAGCCATTTACAAGGCCCTAAGCAAAACAAGGCCCCTGCTTCACCAGCCGTACTGATCCAATCAGACAACATCACGGCGCTCGCCCATGTAAACAGGCAGGGCGGCACAAGAAGCAGGAGGGCGATGGCAGAAGCCACAAGGATTCCCCGTTGGGCGGAATATCATGTGGTAGCACTGGCAGCAGTGTTCATTCCGGGAGTGGACAACTGGGAAGCAGACTTCCGCAGCAGACTCCACCCGGGAGAATAGGGACTTCATCCAGAAGTCTTCCAAATGCTGGTAAACCGTTGGGAAAGACCACAGGTGGACATGATGGCGTCCCGCCTCAATAAAAAAGATATTGCGCCAGGTCAAGGGAACCTCAGGCGATCGCTGTGGACGCTCTAGTGACACCGCGGGTGTACCAGTCGGTTTATGTGTTCCCTCCTCTCCCTCTCCTACCCAAGGTACTGAGGATAATAAGGAAAAGAGGAGTAAGAACTATACTCATGGTTCCGGATTGGCCAAGAAGGGCTTGGTACCTGGAACTTCAGGAGTTGATCTCAGAGGACCCATGGCCTCTGCCACTCAGACAGGATCTGCTGCAGCAGGGGCCCTGTCTGTTCAAAGACTTACCGCGGCTGCATTGACGGCATGGCGGTTGAACACCGGATCCTGAGTGAAAAAGGCATTCCGGAGGAAGTCATTCTTATCCTGATCAAAGCCAGGAAGGATGTCAGCCTGAAGTGCAGACGTTGTATGGGAGTGCTGCATAATCAGCCCCTTTTTTGTGCCCCAGTGGCACCTTGGGATCTCAATGTGGTTTTGAAGTTCCTGGAATCACATTGGTTTGAGCCACTTAAAACCGTGGATTTGAAATATCTCACATGAAAAGTGGTCATGTGTTGGCTCTGGCTTCGGCCAGGCATGTGTCAGAATTGGCGGCTTTGTCATAAAAAAGCCCTTACCTGACTTTCCATATGGATAGGGCAGAGTTGAGGACTCGTCCTCACTTTCTCCCGAAGGTGGTATCAGGTTTTCACTTGTACCAACCTATTGTGGTGCCTGCGGCTACTAGCGACCTGGAGGATTCCAAGTTACTGGACGTAGTCAGGGCCCTGAAAAATTATATTTCCAGGATGGCTGGAGTCCGGAAAACTGACTCGCTGTTTATCCTAGATGCACCCAACATGCTGGGTGCTCCTGCTTCTAAGCAGACTATAGCGCGCTGGATTTGTAGCACTATTCAGCTTGCGCATTCTGCGGTGGGACTACCGCAGCCTAAATCTGTAAAAGCCCATTCCACATGGAAGGGGGCTCATCTTGGGCGGCTGCCCGAGGGGTCTCGGCTTTACAACTTGGCCGAGCTGCTACTTGGTCAGGGGCAAACACGTTGCAAAATTCTACAAATTTGATACCCTGGCTGAGAAGGACCTTGAGTTCTCTCATTCGGTGCTGCAGAGTCATCCGCACTCTCCCGCCTGTTTGGGAGGTTTGGTATAATCCCCATGGTCCTTACGGAGTCCCCAGCATCCACTAGGACGTCAGAGAAAATAAGATTTTACTCACCGTTAAAATCTATTTCTCGTAGTCCGTAGTGGATGCTGGGCGCCCATCCCTAGTGCGGATTGTCTGCAATACTTGTAAATAGTTATTGTTACACAAAATCGGGTTGTTATTGCGAACCATCTATTCAGAGGTTCCATTGTTATCATACTGTTAACCGGGGTTCCTATCACGAGTTATATGGTGTGATTGGTGTGGCTGGTATGAGTCTTACCCGGGATTCAAAATCCTTCCTTATTGTGTCAGCTCTTCCGGGCACAGTGTCCTAACTGAGGCTTGGAGGAGGGTCATAGGGGGAGGAGCCAGTGCACACCAGATAGTCCTAAAGCTTTCTTTAGATGTGCCCAGTCTCCTGCGGAGCCGTCTATTCCCCATGGTCCTTACGGAGTCCCCAGCATCCACTACGGACTACGAGAAATAGATTTACCGGTGAGTAAAATCTTATTTTTCTCAATGTCCCCGCCAAAGCAGCAAACAAGGGGGGGCACAGTGTTTTAGTGCTATATAGGGAATAATATGGCACTAATTTCAGTAAAAGGGGCATGTATTAATTTTGTTGTGCATTTATCTCTGTGTGTTCCTTGTCAGAGATACCCACTATGGTTTTTATGTGGGTGATCCTGTGTTATTACTCGGTGTACAGTAACATCCTGTAGTTGCCTTTTACCTATATATATATATATATAATTATAGGTATAGGTATGGTACGGTTCCATAGCCATGTAGCTCTGGCATAGACATGGTAGTATGTGTGGGGGACGGTTTCTAGCATTATATATGTATGTACACTTTCCTCGGGGTCGGGAGAATGTAATTTGGCCTGGTTACTACTCCCTGCTGTGGACGAATTCTGTTTTTTCGGTCGACCATAACGTTTCCTGGTAGATCCAAAACTGGGGCATTCAGTACATGACATACACATTCAGAACACATTACTGTCACTACGGACCCGACGGTTCCGGACAATCCGCTTATATGGATGTTAAATATATATATATATATATATATATGATATGTGTGTAAATTGTGTATTACATTATGTATATTCATATTATAATGAATGCTGAAGTAAAGGTATTCCTTCTCATGTGCTGCTCGCTCTGTTGATATAGCTCTAGGTCGGCCGTGACGAGTTGGTCTCAGTTCCTCTCAAGGAGTCCGAATGTTATTCTTTTCCCGACGCGGATAGAATACGGTGAAAGTCAGCTCCTGGTCGACACGGGGCCCTGTCACAAAGGATCGTACACAGGAAGCTAAGTGATATTTTATTTCTATGCTTTAGAGTTATTTTCATTACATGAACATGGGGGAGTATTTATATTCGGAAAGGCATCCGTTAGAATTACCCTACAGAGAGAGGGGAGGTTTCTTATGTTGATTCTTCTCTATAACATTGCGGCAGGCTGCCGTGCGACGGCAGGAGGTGTGGCCGGGGGAATGCTGAGGCTGATTCCGAGAGATACTGGAGTTTCTTCCTGGGACAGTATACAGCTGTTTGGGGATTTCTCAGTACAGTCGCTCTCAGTGGATACCACTGGTAAATCTAACTTCGTGAGTTAGACTCCTTCACAACAGTTGGTGACGCATTCTGTTGCGAGATGCAGTCATTTTAAAAGTTTCGATACCGTTCTTTTTTCCCTTTCAGTGCAGATGGCGGAGGGAGAAAAGGTATGGGTTCTGCAACCTTGTTAGGTTCGCAGAAGCGGATGTCGTTTTCTGTTTCTACCACATCCATCGCATGTCGCTGGGTCTATCTGGCTGGAGTCCACTCCGGTGGGAACTCGTCTACTACTTTTCAGTCAGTCCAGGACTGGACTAGGACCTGTGAGTTAATTATAGAATCCAAAGGGGACATTCGGGCGTTTACAGATGTTTCCCCTCACTGATTTTTCGAATAAATCTTGCCGTTTCCCCTCTGGAAGGGGATGTAGTACGCTACCATACCATACCAGAGTTGCATCAGGTTCAGGGCATTGTACTGAGGTCCCTGTTTAAAAAAAAAAAAAAAAAGATTTCTCCTTACGAAGTTGAACTACAGGATGGAATCTCTCAGACCAGGGAGCTCCAGCGCGTAAAGGTGGAAAAGGGTTTAAATGCGTTTTTCTCCGCATTCAGCTTACCTGGGTTGATTGTCTTTGCCATTTCACCAGTGTGATGGCAGTATGATGGTTTTCTTTCAATAGTAAGAGCCATTGTTATTCTGTACTGAGACGCTCTCCAGATTACGGCGAGGTCAAGAAACAAGTGGTCCAACTCGTTGTTTCTCTCTGACTGTTCTTCAACACAGGGAATGGCTGTTGTTCCCAACGACGCCGATGTCGGAGGTGGGTATCAGAGTAGATACTGAACGGTTGGGGTTCTGTGTTTTCCTGTGGAAAGAGGTCTGAGGATCCAGAGTCGGATTATATTTGCAGTGACAATCCATCAATATGTTCCGTTGATGAAGAAGATGGTGCGGCCTAGGAGGCTTTTCAGTGAAGGATATCGCTCCTGTGGTGTCTGCTCAGTTCTCACCTCCTAGAGGGACGAAGGTTCGAAATCCAGGTGGAGATCCTGGTGTCCATGCATGCAGATCTCCGAGACTGGGGAGCAGTCCTTACAAGGGAAGTATTTTCCAGAGGAAAAGGTTAAGCTGGGAAGCTTGGCTGCAATAAGCTTTCTTGGATTAAGAGCTATTTTCAGTGAACATATGCTTAGTGATCTGCCCGTTTTATTTCTGTCGGACGACTTGACAGCAGTGGTGTAAGTAAACCGCTAGGGCGGAACAAGGAGCAAAGCGGCAATGGCAGATGCCGTAAAAGTTTTCCGCTGGGAGAAAGGATTGGTAAACGCTATATTAGCAGTCTTCGTTCCCGATGTGAACGACGGAGAAATAGATTCCTCTGCAGATGCGATCTCCATCCGGGAGAAATACAGTCATCATCGAGAAGTTTCACTGAAGCGACAAGTCTTTGAGGAGTGCCTCAATTGGACATGTTGGCGTCTCGTCTCAACGAAAGATCTCAGGGATATTGTTCCAGGTCAGGGGACACTCACGCTATAGCAGTGGACGTCCTCGGGACACCTTTGGTGTTTTCTGTCGGTCTACGTGTCCCCTCCGTTTTCACTCTTCTGAAGGTGTTAAATGTAAGACGACCAAAGGTTCAGGCGATCCTCATTGTTCCGGTCTGAACATGGAGGGCTTGGTATCCAGTTCTTCAAGATTTACTCATAGAAGATCCCTGGCCTCTTCCTCTACGTGAGGAACTGTTACAGCAAGATCCGGGCGTGTATCAAGACTTACCGCGGCTGCGTTTGGCGGCGTGGCGGTTGAACGCCATATCCTTGCCAGAAAGGGTATTCCCAGTGAAGTCATTTCCACTTTTCTTCAGGCTGGAACAGAAGTAACGGCAAAGCCTTACCACCGTGTTTGGAGAAAATATGTGTCTTGGTGTGAATCCAGGAAGGCTACTACGGAAGCTTCAGGTGGGTCGTTTTTCTCCATTCTTTGCAAGCAGATGTGGGTACAGGCCTAAAGTTAGGCTCCATTCAAGTGCGGTTTTGGCCTTATAAATTTTCTTTCAAGAAAGAATTGGCGACCTTTTCCGGAAGTTCGGACCTTCGTGGAAGGAGTACTGCACATCCAACCTCCATTTGTGCCCCCATTGGCACCGTGGGACCTTGACGTGGTGTTGAGTTTTCTTGTGTCACAATGATTGGAACCTTTCTGAAAGGTTGTGTTAAAATTTATCTCTTGGAAAGTAGTCATGCTTTTGGCTTTGGCGTCCGCAAGGCGGGTGTCGGAAGTAGCGGCTGGGTCTCACAAGAGCCCTGTTTGATCTTCCAGGTGGATAGAGCGAAATTGAGAACTCGGATAATAGTTCTGCCAACAGTGGTTTAGGTGTTTCGCAGAAACCAGCCTATTTGATGCCTGTGGTTACTTAAGTTGATTCAAGGTCTCTCGATGTAGTCAGAGCTTTGAATTTTTAGGTCGCAAATTTGGCTCAGATTGCGGAAACAGAGGCTCTGTTTGTCCGGTATGCTCCCAGCGTGATTGGGGCGCCTGCGTCTCTGCAGTCGGTTACACACGAGATCTGTGATCCAGTTCGGCGTGCTCGTTCTACGGCTGGATTGCCGTTACTGAATTCGGTGGTGACCCATTCTACTAGGAAAGTGGGCTTTTCTTGGGCGGATGCCCGAGGAGTCTCGGCGATTCAACTTTGCCGAGCGGATACTTGGTCGGGTTCAAACACTTTTGTTAAGCTCTACCAGTTTGATACCCTGGCGGATGGGGACCTCATGTTGCTCAAACGTTGCTGCAGAGTCGTCCGCACTCTCCCGCCCGGTCTGGAGCTTTGGTATAAACCCCATGGTCCTTACGGAGTCCCCAGCATCCTCTAGGACGTAGGAGAAAATAGGATTTTAATACCTACCGGTAAATCCTTTTCTCTTAGTCCGTAGAGGATGCTGGGCGCCCGTCCCAGTGCGTACTGTGTCAGCAGTTATTGTATATGTTTACACTCTTGTGGTGTTTCTTTTCTGTCAGGCTGTTGCTGACGTTGTGCATGCCATGGCAGGCGGTCTCTTATTATTGGTTGTGTTGACACACTGGTTGTGTTACATATTCTCTCAGCGTGTGGCTATGTATTTTCATGCCGTTGGCTGGTATTTTTTTGAATGCCACGTTCTGCGGTATGTTCGTGGTGTGAGCTGGTATGACACTCACCGTGTTTAAACAATAAATTCTTTCCTCGAAATGTCCGTCTCCCTGGGCACAGTTTTGTAGCTGAGGTCTGGAGGAGGGGCATAGAGGGAGGAGCCAGTTCACACCCAATCAAAGTCTTATAGTGTGCCCATGTCTCCTGCGGATCCCGTCTATACCCCCTGGCATACTTGCCTACCTGACCCTCTCCATGAGGGAGAAAATGCTCTGTTCCTGGACTTTCCTGGTAATGTATGATTGCCATCACCTGTGGTGAGCTAGTTAATTGATAAGAAATGTGTTTCACCACAGGTGATGGCAATCATGCATTACCAGGAAAGTCCAGGAACAGAGCATTTTCTCCCTCATGGAGAGGGTCAGGTAGGTAAGTATGCCCCATGGTCCTTACGGAGTCCCCAGCATCCTCTACGAACTAAGAGAAAAGGATTTACCGGTAGGTATTAAAATCCTATTTTTTTTGAGCAGTGTATATGTGTGTGTGTGTGTGTGTGTGTGTGTGTGTGTATATGTATATGTGTATGTATGTATATATATATATATATATATCTCCAAGAGAAGAACGGCACTGGAGACAGCAATATGCAACAAACTTGTATTCAAAGGCAACAGCCGCTTCAGGGCATCAGCCCCTTCCTCAGGCCCAATACAAAGTGATACAGACCTATATTGGGCCTGAGGAAGAGGCTGATGCCCTGAAACGGCTGTTGCCTTTGAATACAAGTTTGTTGCATATTGCGGTCTCCGGTGCTGTTCTTCTCTTGGATTCATGTGAATAATTTGTGAGCTGGCACGGAGCAAGTTGCAGAAAGAGCTAAGGAGTGCAGGCTGCTTTGCAAGTACATATATTATAATTTAGCACCGGGCACTGGTCGTTGTTGCATCTAATCTTTTTATAGTCAAAACTCTGGAGTATGACAGGTGAGGCTGTGCTCTTGGTTTTGCATATACACTGCTCAAAAAAAATAAAGGGAACACAAACAACACAATGTAACTCCAAGTCAATCACACTTCTGTGAAATCAAACTCTCCACTTAGGAAGCAACACTGATTGACAATCAATTTCACATGCTGTTGTGCAAATGGAATAGACAACAGGTGGAAATTATAGGCAATTAGCAAGACTCCCCCAATAAAGGAGTTGTTCTGCAGGTGGTGTCCACAGACCACTTCTAAGCTCCTGTGCTTTCTGGCTGATGTTTTGGTCACTTTTGAAATCTTGCGGTGCTTTCACTCTAGTAGTAGCATGAGACGGAGTCTACAACCCACACAAGTGGCTCAGGTAGTGCCGCTCATCCAGGATGGCACATCAATGCGAGCTGTGGCAAGAAGGTTTGCTGTGTCTGTCAGCGTAGTATCCAGAGCATGGAGGCGCTACCAGGAGACAGGCCAGTACATCAGGAGACGTGGAGGAGGCCGTAGGAGGGCAACAACCCAGCAGCAGGACCGCTACCTCCGCCTTTGTGCAAGGAGGAACAGGAGGAGCACTGCCAGAGCCCTGCAAAATGACCTCCAGCAAGCCACAAATGTGCATGTGTCTACTCAAACAATCAGAAACAGACTGCATGAGGGTGGTATGAGGGCCCGACGTCCACATGTGGGGGTTGTGCTTACATCCCAACACCGTGCAGGACGTTTGGCATTTGACAGAGAACACCAAGATTGGCAAATTCGCCACTGGCGCCCTGTGCTCTTCACAGATGAAAGCAGGTTCTCACTGAGCACATGTGACAGACGTCACAGAGTCTGGAGACGCCAAGGAGAACGTTCTGCTGCCTGCAACATCCTCCAGCATGACCGGTTTGGCAGTGGGTCAGTAATGGTGTGGGGTGGCATTTCTTTGGGGGGCCGCACAGCCCTCCATGTGCTCGCCAGAGGTAGCCTGACTGCCATTAGGTACCGAGATGAGATCCTCAGACCCCTTGTGAGACCATATGCTGGTGCGGTTGGGTTCCTCCTAATGCAAGATAATGCTAGACCTCATGTGGCTGGAGTGTGTCAGCAGTTCCTGCAAGACGAAGGCATTGATGCTAGGGACTGGCCAGCCCGTTCCCCAGACCTGAATCCAATTGAGCACATCTGGGACATCATGTCTCGCTCCATCCACCAACGCCACGTTGCACCACAGACTGTCCAGGAGTTGGCGGATGCTTTAGTCCAGGTCTGGGAGGAGATCCCTCAGGAGACCATCCGCCACCTCATCAGGAGCATGCCCAGGCGTTGTAGGGAGGTCATACAGGCACGTGGAGGCCAAACACACTACTGAGCCTCATTTTGACTTGTTTTAAGGACATTACATCAAAGTTGGATCAGCCTGTAGTGTGTTTTTCCACTTTAATTTTGAGTGTGATTCCAAATCCAGACCTCCATGGGTTAATAAATTTGATTTCCATTGCTAATTTTTGTGTGATTTTGTTGCCAGCACATTCAACTATGTAAAGAACAAAGTATTTAATAAGAATATTTCATTCATTCAGATCTACGATGTGTTATTTTAGTGTTCCCTTTATTTTTTTTGAGCAGTGTATAAACACAAGTCATCTTGTCCTTACCAAGACTGAAAACTTCTGTGACAAGTTAAACTTATTTTATTTTAGTCTTTTTTTTTTTTTGGTTAATAAGATTAACTTTATTCATAACGAGAGGTTACATTTATAACATTTAAGGGTTTTGTGGTGATAAAATATGTTGAGATACAAATAAAAAATTTAAGGTAGGTTCTCTTTTCTATTTTGTGTTTTTTTTATGTAAATATACTAAAAATGTTTGTACTATAGTTCTTGTTAAAGCTTATTGTTACATATATTTGAAACCCCAGCTTAAATTAACTAAATAGCATTTGTGTCTTTTTATAAACTGAATGCAAAGATGTTTCAGTAATACATTGTTTTTTTTTGCACCACCTTATACATTGTAGCAGAAACATGTCTTCTATAGCACGAGGAATACAGTGCCCCATGTAAACATTGAAATATAAAGCCTTCTTTAAGGCTTATCCAGCGGGTTTGCATTCAGCCAAAACTGTTCTCCTATAATCTGTTTTGTAGCTTCCGTCCCTTTCTCTCGCTTTCCAAATGAACAACTCACGCTTTTATTTCCAAATGCTCTACATTCTCAATACAACATTTCATTCTAAAGTTTATCCTTCCCCTTTTTCTTATGCTAACACTGCAAACAAAAAATATTGTTTAAAAAAAATATATCCACAGTAATACTAAAAAATTAAAGTAAATGTGACCACCATGGGGTAAATTTGATTAACTTGCCCGCATAGGCATGCGTACAAAATTTAGCAAGTCCAGGAGGCATCGTCCCATGAGTGGGGCAAATTTGGTTACTGGCATTTCTGCACAGTTGCAACTTGCTCCCTTTGCATGTATTTAAAACGAGCAACATGACTTGAGGGAGGGGGGGGGGGGGGGGGGGAATTGTTTATAACACCTGCTGCCTCTAGATGGTTCCCGATGGAGAAATGCAATTGTTGCTCCGTTCGGGCTCGAACAGCTGCCGGCATCGACATCTCAACTTGCAGCCCCCAGAGGTGATTAGCTAAAATGAGTGAAAAGTGCCCCGTGTGGGCCCCCAAACAACACTTTTCACATTGCGCCCAGCACTTTGGTCTGGTTTTGCCCCCAAAAAATTTATTTGAATTGCTTTCTTTGATTTCCCATCACTTTAGCTGGCGCAATAATCAATTAAATTCCCACCTTGATTAGCTTATACATGTTATACACGGATGTAACGTCAACGTAAGTGTTTAACCCACAGTGAGTGTTGTCAAGAGGCATGTGGTACAAAACAGTCTGGCTAATTTCGCCCTAGCCACACTGGATGATAAACTTCTTATCAGACCCACTTTAGGTCAGTGAGGGTTACTGTTACCCTACATATAAGTGTGTATTAAAAGTCCAAGAAGGTATTTAAGTGTGAGGTTTTGTCTGCACACATACTCTACAGGTGAAACTCAGAAAATTATAATATCATGCAAAAGTTCATTTATTCAGTAATTCAACTTAAAAGATGAAACTAATATATTATATAGACTGATTACATGCGAAGTGAGATATTTCAAGCGTTTATTTCTTATAATTTTTATGATTGTGGCTTATAATTTAAGATGACCCCAAATCCAAAATCTCAGAAAATTAGAATATTACATAAAATCAATTTTAAAAAAAAAAAGGATTTTAAATACAGAAATGTCAGCCCTCTGGAAAGTATAATCATACATATGTACTCAGTACTTGATTTGGGCCCCTTTTGCATGAATTACTGCCTCAATGCGGTGTGGCATGGATTCTATCAGCCTGCGGCATTGCTGAGGTGTTATAGAAGACCAGGATGCTTCCAATAGCGGCCTTCAGCTCTTCTGCATTGTTCAGTCTCGTGTCTCTCATCTTTCTCTTGGCAATGCCCCATAGGTTCAGGTCAGGCGAGTTTGCTGGCCAATCCAGCACAGTATTCCCACGGTCATTGAACCAGGTTTTGGTACTTTTAGCAGTGTGGCAGGTGCCAAGTCCTGCTGGAAAATGAAGTCAGCATTTCCATAAAGCTTGTCTGCATGAAGTGCTCTAAAATGTCCTGGTAGATGGCTGCGTTGACTCCGGACTTAATAAAGCACAGTGGACCAACACCAGATGACATGGCTCCCCAATATCGACATGTGCTGTGGAAACTTCACACTGGACTTCAAGCATCTTGGGTTGTGTGCCTCTCCATTTGTCCTCCATACTCTGGGACCTTGGTTTCCAAATGAGATGCAACATTTGCAGAAAAGAGGACTTTTGACCACTGAGCAACAGACCAGTTATTTTTTTCTTTAGCCCATGTCCAGGATCCATCTGTGTGTGGTGGCTCTTGATGCACGAACTCCAGCCTCGGTATACTCCTTGTGAAGCTCCCCCACACTTTTCAATGGCCTTTTCCTGACAATCTTTTCCCTGCTGCTTGTGCACCTTTTTCTTCCACACTTTTCCCTTCCACTTAACTTTCTATTAATGTGCTTTGATACAGCACTTTGAGAACATCTGACGTCTTTTGCAATTTCCTTTTGAGGCTGTCCCTCCTTGTGGAGGGTTTCAATGATGGTTTTCTGCACAACTGTCAGGTCAGCAGTCTTCCCCATGATTGTGAATTGTAATGAACCCGACTGAGAGACCATTTAAAGGCTCAGGAACCCCTTTGCAGGTGGTTGTTGTTGTTATCCTTTATTTATGTGGCGCCACATGGGACCCGCAGCGCCCAATTACAGAGTAAACAAATAAGCAAAACATGAAGACAGTTACTTACAGTTCAGTACAATATAGGACAAGTACAGGGTATATAAACATAGCTGCGTCAGTAAACAGCACTGACATACAGTAATTTTCAGGGTGGCAGAAAACCGAAGGATTTGGTGCCATCAAAGGGAGTATTGAAAAGAAGATAAGTTAAGTAAGAGACGTAAAAGCACATGAGGGAAGAGGACCCTGCTCGTGAGAGCTTACATTCTAAAGGGGAGGGGCACACAGACAGGGGTGACACAGATGGGGTAGAAATTAATGGTTAATGGAAATTAAATGGTTATGATTAATTAGCTGATTAGGGTGTGATACTTTGAGCCTACAATATTCTAATTTTCTGAGATTTTGAATTTGGGGTTTTCTTAAACTGTAAGCCACAATCCTCAAAATTATAACAAATAAAGGCTTGAAATATCTCACTTTGCATGTAATGAGTCTAATATATTACTTTCACCTTTTAAGTTGAATTACTGAAATAAATTAACTTTGCACGATATTCTAATTTTCTGAGTTTCACATGTATAGCATGGGTCTTCAACCTGCGGCCCTACAGCTGTTGTGGAACTACACATCCCAGCGTGCCCTGCCTCAGTTTTAGCATGCCTTAATAATAAAACTGGTAAGGTATGCTGGGATGTGTAGTTCCAAAGCAGCTGGAGGGCCGCAAGTTGAAGACCCATGCTCTAAAGGGTAAGAGCAGAAATGAGCAGTTATTTCCTGACCTGATAAATCCACATTGTATTAGTGTGTAAGTTTTCAATGGAACTTGCATCTAACTGAATCTCCCACTAAGGGAGGTACAGTATTCAGTTCAAGTCGGAACTGCTGTCTTGTCGGAAAGACGTCAGTTTCCAACTTTTTTAGGTCTGATAGCATTTTGACCTCTTCAATTGGGCTGCCGCTTTTCTGAGAGGTCGGCAATTCCGACTTGTCCGAAAACACGTGGATCGGCGGAATAGCCGCTGATCCACGTGTTTTGTTGGATTCAGAAAGGTTTTAGCCCCGTTTCCGACAATGTCAATCCAACTTAAAAAAAATTCAGATTGGCATTGTCAGGAACGGACAAATCCGCTAATTGAATACTGAAATGTCGGATCTTTTCCGTCGGAAAGGATCCAACGTCTATTGAATACACCCCTTGATTTCACTCTGGTGGAAGACACCTTTTAAGAAACCATTTTCTTCTAACATTTCTGTTGACCTTCATTCAAAAAGATTTATTTACTAATCAAGGAATTAGATCAACACAGTTGGGAATTTGCTGATTTATTTATTTTTAAATTATTAGCCACAAAGCATTTTAGGAAAAGACGCGTTAAAACTAAAGGACACGAGAGTCTTTCGGTTGAATGATCATCAGTGTCATAAATTCAAAAGGCTAATTTTGTTCTATTTAACCATACTTTTTTCTTAAAACTAAAATTAAGAATTTATTACAATAACTGTTTAAACTATCAGTCCTTCATATCAATAATTATGCCAGTGGTGTTAGGTAGGTAATAACCACATCAGAAGGGAGGTTTCAAAAGCTTATTTAAAAAAAAAAAAAAAAATTAAATTGCACTCTGGGAAGAAATGTGTGTATTATGAAGGAAATCTCAATGTATGTGCAAGTATGAATATTCATATTTAACACACCAGACTGCTCTTGGCACCCCACTCATTGCCAGAAGACCTGTTTAATCTACAGTAATCAGGGTTAATAGGGGCCAGAGGCAGCCCAGTGCACACTATGGTTAAATGTTTATTTATGCAGACTCAACATATCACTTGCAGACATTGTCGATCTATAAAGGTTCTTATTATTGCCTTATTCTATGCATGGTACAGTACCTTGTATCTTGAAAAAAATAAATGGATTCCATTGTAGTAATACATTAATTCTGACCCAACACCCATGATTACAATCTAAGCTTAGGAAAATAATATTTACTGTGTAAGTATGGGAAATCTGCTGATTAAAAAAAAAAAAAAAGGCCATGCATAGGGTCCCAGCAAGTTATCACCAAAGCAATTTAAAGATCTATGAAATATAAGAACAAGTGCCCAATTTTGGTTACAACCAAAACTGTGGTTATTAAGATGGAACCTAGACACCAATGTTCATTTTCAAAAAATGTAAATAAAGGTTGAGTATCCCATATCCAAATATTCAGAAATACGGAATATTCTGACATATGGAAGTTTTTGAGTGAGATAGTGAATCCTTTTGTTTTCTGGTGACTCAATATACACAAACGTTGTTTAATACACAAAGTTATTAAAACCTTTGTATTAAATGACCTTCAGACTGTTTGTATAAGGTGTATATGAAACATAAATGAATTGTGTGAGTGTACACACACTTTGTTTAATGCACAAAGTTATTAACAAATATTGGCTAAAATTACCTTCAGGCTGTGTGTGTATAAGGTGTATATGAAACTGTGCTTAGACTTGGGTCCCATCGCCACGATATCTCATTATGGTATGCAATTATTCCAAAATACGGAAAAATCTGATATCCAAAATAACTCCTGGTCCCAAGCATTTTGGATAAGGGATACTCAACCTGTATTCTTTTTAATACATCCTGCCTCATATCGCATTCATAGCAGCGTTTATCAACGCCGTGTGCGTGAATAATTACTCTCTGGACAGCTCTTCCGACAAACGCTGCCCCTCGTGATGTGAGGTATTCCAGGTTTATGATCTAGGATTCATATAGTTCATTCATAAGTCGCTAGTGGATGAAGGGAGATCTTTTGGATCCCTCTGGGATTTCTGTGAAAAGAAGCCAATAGTCCGCACCATCTATAGGTGTTTACTGGGCATAAACTGTGGAAAGTTTTTTGCTTTCCAGAGCTTGATACACATGGAGATTGAGGCAAACTTCCGAAAACCATAGTTTTCAGAGGCTTTGACCGCGTTTTAGTACATTGTACATCACTCCCTTAAGCTGTGGGACAAGTCCATTTTGTACAGGTCACAGATGAGAGGTTACTTGCATTGTCTGTAATGGTTTACAGTAATGGGTGTGTTATGCCCTATAATACGTTTTTTTTGTTTTTTTTATGACATCAGAAATAACTGTTTATACAGATTATACTATTTACAGGAATTACTATCTATATGTAATATATTAGTGACAGAAATATTGGTATACTTAGGCAGCTTGTATCCTGCATTGGGGAAGAAAAAAAAATATTGTGGACTACTGAAAAGAGAAATGAGTGGAGATAAATTTTAAGTATTTCCTATGAAACCATTTCATTTATGTCTTTATATGTTAAATAGTGCTCCTGGCTAACAGAAATGCCCTTCAGCTACGCAGGATTTTGAAGGGTTAGAGGGTGCTCATTTGCACATAAATAGCCATTAACAGATGAATTCCCAGAGGTCCTGTGTTGCATGTTAGCAATGCTGACCTACTTAGCTAGCTTAAATTTGTTTTACAGAATTATTATAATTCCATGCCTGGTACTTAAACTTTGTGATTAATGCAAGCTTCACAAAACAATTAAAGCTTAATTATACAATTTTCTGTGTTCCTGTTGCATTGTTATTATCACACAAAGTGGGATTTGGCAAATATTAAAAGAATTAGGACACTGATAACCCATTGCTTTTGCTCTTTGCGGATTGTATGTAACATAAGAAGATAGTGCTATTTATCTTCTGCAATGTCTGAAACCCCATTGTAAGAAAATTAGATGAAAAATATATGCCTATTAAGTTGTGCAGGTTTTTTTTCCCCCTAAATAAACCCTGGTGAGCATTGGGGTTTTGAGTCAGGGTCTGGGGCCGGGGAGTTTAGGGTTAGTCACTAGGGGGGTGGTTAGCCATAGCCCCCCTCCACCCCCCCAACCCTCCGGTGTTCTGAGTTACAGTCTGGAGACGGGGAGTTTAGGGTTAGTCACTAGGGGGGTGGTTAGCCATAGCCCCCCCAAGGGTTAGCCGTAGACAAAACCACCAGAGGGTTAGCTATAGCAAACACCCCTGAGGGTTAGGGGACGGGATGGGGAGGGTAAAAATATTTACCACGTCCGCTCTCGGGATGCCACTGTCAGTCATGTGACCGCCGCCATCCTGACCGTATTTTGTGTGTATTCCATCTTCTGTGTATATGAAGATAACTTGTTGTTCTGCTACAGAAGAAAGAAATCTCAATTAAAGCAGCTTCTCTAATTTACCAAGTGTGAAAAAGGGTGGTTAGTATCTGGCATTAATGTCCAGGGCTGTTGAATTAAAGACCGTTTTTTCTCTCCGGTTAAATTAACTGTTTACTTAGAACCCATAAAATCTGAGAAAAGAACTCCGACCTATGTGTTAACATGGTCGCGGTATCAGAAAACAGGCTACTTATTGGAGATTTCTATTCGAGCCTGCTTAGGCTCAAAAAAAAAAAAATACCTGTTAATTGTGGGCTGCTTTTGGGGCTAATTGAATAGCCCCACTGCTTCAATTAGTCCGCAGTAAATTACCATGGCTAATTGAATTCCCCCCTTAAATAGTTAAGCTAGTGCAGAGTAAAGCTAGGTACACACTGGCAGATTTTTTTTTTGGTCAGCCCGACCATTTTTCAGGAAATTGTAGGCACCAATATCTGAGCTACACACTTAAAGATTTTTTCTCTTACGTCCTAGATGATGCTGGGGACTCCAAAAGGACCATGGGGTATAGACGGGATCCGCAGGAGTTTGGGCACACTAAAAAGACTTTGACTGGGTGTGAATTGGCTCCTCCCTCTATGCCCCTCCTCCAGACTCCAGTTACTCTTTGTGCCCAGGAGTGACTGGACACACACTAGGGGAGCTCTACTGAGTTTCTCTAGAAAAGACCTTTGTTAGGTTTTTTATTTTCAGGGAGACCTGCTGGCTACAGGCTCCCTGCATCGTGGGACTGAGGGGCGAGAAGTCAGACCTACTTCTGCTTAGTTAAGGGCTCTGCTTCTTAGGCTACTGGACACCATTAGCTCCAGGGGGTTCGATCACTTGGTTCGTCTAGCTGCTTGTTCCCGGAGCCGCGCCGTCACCCACTCACAGAAGCCAGAAGAAAGAAGCCGGGTGAGTATGAGAAGATCCGAAGATATCAGACGACAGAAGACTTCAGTAACGAGGTACAGCGCAGCGGCATGCTCCCACACACTTCACCAACGGCACTTGCGGGTGCAGGGCGCTGGGGTTGGAGCGCCCTGGGCAGGATGTTACTGGTGTCATTTTGAGCTGGCAGGCAGGCATATTCGGTGCCCGGGCACCGTTTTTCATACCCCCGCCAGCATAAGATATTTGAATTTTTGCGGGACTGAAGCGCGCCGGGAAGGGGCGGGGCTTAGCCGCACAACTCACCAGCGCCATTTTCTCTCATTCACAGCCGCTGCATGAGACGCTGGCCCGGGACCCTCAGGCTCCATTCAAGTAAAAGGGAGCAAAACGGGGGGGGGGCACAGATAAATTGGTGCTTGTTTATCATTAAGGGCAGCACTATCATCATATATTATTGTGGTGTGATATATGGGCGCTGGGGTGTGAGCTGGCATACTCCCTCTGTGTTTCTCTCTCCAGGCTTCCCTGTCGGTCTGTCCCCTGGTTTGGGCAGTGTGTGAGTGGGTGTGTCGGTACTATGTGTCGGCATGTCTGAGGCTGAGTGTTCCTCCCCCGAGGAAGGTACTGGGGGCGTAGAAAAGGAGTTGGATATGAATCTGTCGGCACAGCCGACACCTGATTTGGTTACTATGTTAAGTACACTTAATGCAAATGTGGCCTCATTATCTAAGAGGTTGGATAAATCTGAGTCTCAGACACAAGTATGGAGGAAATCCATGGAGGATGCTTTGGCTCAGGTGCAGACCCCTTCAGGGTCACAAAAGCGTTCGTTTACCCAGATGGTAGATACGGATACCGACACGGATTCTGATTCCGATGTCTATTTCAATGAGGCTACTTCACACCCAAGGCTAGTTAAGAGCATTCAGTACATGATTGTGGCTATTAAAGATGTTTTACGTATCTCTGACGAACCTGCGGTGCAGGAAACAAGGATTTGCTTATTTAAAGGGAAAAACTTGAGGTGAAGTTTCCCCCCTCTCATGAAATTAATGCTCTTTGTGAAAAGGCTTGGGAGTCACCGGACAAGAGATGGCAGATTCCCAAGAGAATTTTCATGGCGTATCCTTTCCCCTCTGATGACTGGGAAAAATGGGTGTCGTCTCCGAATGTCGACAAGGCTCTATCCCGTTTGTCTAAGAAGGTGGCGCTTCCGTCCCCTGACACGGCAGCTCTCAAGGATCCGGCGGATCGCAAGCTGGAAACGTCTTTGAAGGCCATTTTCGTTAATACGGGTGCATTGCTCAGACCTGCTGTGGCGTCGGTATGGGTGAGTAGTGCTATTGCTAAATGGGCTGATAATTTAGCTTCTGATATGGATACCCTTGATAAAGATAATATTCTTTTGACTCTTGGTTATATCAAGGACGCTGCAGATTACCTGAAGTGTGCGGCGAGGGATGTTGGCCTCTTGGGATCAAGAGCCAATGCCATGGCGATCTTGGCCAGGAGGGCGCTGTGGATCCATCAATGGAATGCTGATCCCGACTCCAAGAAAAATATGGAAGCTCTTCCCTTCAAAGGTAGTGTCTTGTTTAGTGATGGCCTGGCTGACCTGGTGTCTACCGCGACTGCGGGTAAGTCATCTTTTCTTCCTTATGTTCCCAGACAACAGAAAAAGGCACCCCATCCGCAGATGCAGTCCTTTCGACCCAATAAATGCAAACGAGGAAAAGGCTCGTCCTTCCTCGCTTCAAAACGTAGAGTGGGGAAGGAAGTCGCCTGCAGGATCAGGCGCCCAGGACCAAAAGTCCTCCCCCGCCTCTACCAAGTCCACCGCATGACGCTGGGGCGCCGTCTACGGATCTTCAGTCAGGTCTGGGTTCAGTCAGGCCTGGATCCCTTGGGTCCTAGACATAGTGTCTCAGGGATACAAGCTGGAGTTTCAGGAGATGCCCCCTCACCGCTTTTTCATTTCGGCCTTGCCAGTGTCTCTTCCGGAAAGAGATGTGGTAAATGCTGCGATACAAAAGTTTTGTCAACAGAGGGTCATTGTTCCCGTTCCCCCGTCCCAACGGGGGGAGTGGTTCTATTCGAGCCTCTTTTTGTCGTACCGAAACCGGACGGTTCGGTCAGACCGATTCTGAGCCTAAAATCCCTCAATCCATACTTGAAAGTTTTCAAATTCAAGATGGAATCTCTTCGAGCTGTGATCTCCAGCCTAGAAGGGGGGGATTTTATGGCGTCAGTCGACATTAAGGATGCCTACTTACACGTCCCGATATATCCTCCGCATCAGGCCTTCCTGAGATTTGCGGTGCAGGAATGTCATTACCAATTTCAGACGTTGCCGTTTGGGCTTTCCACGGCCCCGAGGGTTTTCACCAAGGTTATGGCAGAAATGATGGTACTCCTTCGCAAGCAAGGGGTCACAATTATCCCGTACTTGGACGATCTCCTGATAAAGGCGAGGTCCAAGGAACAGTTGTTAAGAAATGTGGATCTTTCTCTGTTGGTTCTGCGACAAAACGGTTGGGTTCTAAATTTGCCAAAGTCTCAGTTGATCCCGGCCACTCGGCTGCCCTTTCTGGGCATAATTCTAGACACTGAGTTACAGAGAGTGTTTCTTCCGGCAGACAAACCTCTAGAAATACAGACAATGGTCAGGGAGCTTCTGAGAAGTGTGTCAATTCATCAATGTACTTGGGTTCTGGGGAAGATGGTTGCGGCTTACAAAGCCATTCCGTTTGGCAGGTTTCATGCCCGGGTGTTTCAGTGGGATCTGCTGAACAAATGGTCCGGGTCTCACCTGCACATGCACCGGAAAATAAGTCTATCTTCCAGGGCCAGGATTTCTCTCCTGTGGTGGCTGCAAAGCTCTCACCTTCTAGAGGGACGCCGATTCGGAATCCAGGACTGGGTCCTGCTGACAACAGATGCAAGTCTCCGAGGCTGGGGCGCAGTCACGCAAGGAAGAAATTTCCAGGGAAAATGGTCAAACCAGGAATCTTGTCTCCACATAAATGTTCTCGAGTTAAGAGCCATTTACAACGGCCTGCTACAAGCGAAGAGCCTTCTTCAGGGTCGTCCTGTCCTGATCCAGTCGGACAACGTAACATCGGAGGCGTACGTAAACCGCCAAGGCGGAACAAGGAGCAGGGCGGCTATGGCGGAGGCCACAAGAATCCTTCGCTGGGCGGGAACAGCACGTGAGCGCTCTGTCAGCAGTCTTCCTCCTGGGCGTGGACAACTGGGAAGCAGACTTCCTCAGCAGACACGATCTCCATCCGGGAGAGTGGGCTCTTCACCAAGAGGTATTTGCAGAAGTGACAGGGCGTTGGGGAATTCCTCTGATAGACATGATGGTGTCTTGCCTCAACAAGAAGCTTCCGAGGTATTGTTCCAGGTCAAGAGACCCCCAAGCCAGTGCAGTGGACGCCCTGGTAACTCCATGGGTGTTTCAGTCGGTATATGTGTTCCCTCCGCTTCCTCTCATTCCAAAGGTGCTGGGGATCATACGACGAACAAGGGTTCAGGCGATTCTCGTCGTTCCAGACTGGCCACGCAGGGCCTGGTATCCGGATCTTCGGGAATTGCTTGTGGAAGATCCTTGGCCGCTTCCTCTAAGAGAGGACCTCTTACTGCAGGGGCCCTGCGTGTTTCTGGAATTACCGGGGCTGCGTTTGACGGCGTGGAAGTTGAGCGCCAAATCTTAGCTCGAAAAGGTATTCCTGGGGAGGTCATCCCCACTCTCCTAAGGCTAGGAATGAGGTTACGGCAAAACATTATCACCGTATTTGGAGAAAGTATGTTTCGTGGTGTGAAACCAAAGCAGCTCCTGCGGAGGAGTTTCACTTGGGTCGGTTTCTCCATTTTTTGCAGGCAGGCGTCGATGCATTCCTGAAATTGGGTTCCATCAAAGTGCAGATTTTAGCTTTATCTATTTTCTTTCAAAAGGAATTGGCCGTCCTTCCAGAGGTTCAGACTTTTGTGAAGGGAGTGCTGCATATCCATCCTCCATTTGTGGCGCCGTGGGATCTTGAAGTGGTGTTTCAGTTTCTTATGTCTCACTGGTTTGAACCTTTGCGTAAGGTTGAGTTAAAGTTTCTCACTTGGAAGTTGGTCATGCTTTTGGCTCTGGCGTCTGCCAGGCGAGTGTCAGAGTTGGCGGCTTTGTCTCACAAGAGACCATATTTGATTTTCCATTCGGATAGAGCGGAATTGAGGACTCGTCAACAATTTCTGCCGAAGGTGGCTTCTTCGTTTCACATTAACCAACCTATTGTGGTGCCTGTGGCGGTTCCAAAGTCTCTTGATGTTGTAAGAGCTTTGAAAATTTACGTTGCCAAAACGGCTCTTACCAGGAAAACAGAGGCTTTGTTTGTCCTGTATGCTTCCAACAAGATTGGAAATCCTGCTTCTAAGCAAACTATTGCTCGCTGGATTTGTAATACGATTCAGAAAGCTCATTCTTCGGCTGGGCTACCGTTGCCGAAGTCAGTAAAGGCCCATTCTACCAGAAAAGTGGGCTCGTCTTGGGCAGCTGCCCGAGGGGTCTCGGCACTTCAGCTTTGCCGAGCAGCTACGTGGTCGGGTTCAAACACCTTTGCTAAGTTTTACAAGTTTGATACCCTGGCTGATGAGGACCTCATGTTTGCTCAATCGGTGCTGCAGAGTCGTCCGCACTCTCCCGCCCGTTCTGGAGCTTTGGTATAGACCCCATGGTCCTTTTGGAGTCCCCAGCATCCTCTAGGACGGAAGAGAAAATAGGATTTTAATACCTACCGGTAAATCCTTTTCTCCTAGTCCGTAGAGGATGCTGGGCGCCCATCCCAGTGCGGACTGTTACTTGCAGTGTATTATTACTGGTTAAATTTGTTTACACGCGGGTTGTGTATTAGTTATATTCAGCTTGTTGCTGTTAATTCATACTGTTATCTGGTTTCCTGCTACTCCGGTTGTACGGTATGTTTGTGGTGTGGGCTGGTATGTTTCTCGCCCTCAGTTTAAACAAAAATCCTTTCCTCGAAATGTCCGTCTCTCCTGGGCACAGTTCCTATAACTGAGGTCTGGAGGAGGGGCATAGAGGGAGGAGCCAGTTCACACCCAGTCAGTCTTTTTAGTGTGCCCAAGCTCCTGCGGATCCCGTCTATACCCCATGGTCCTTTTGGAGTCCCCAGCATCCTCTACGGACTAGGAGAAAAGGATTTACCGGTAGGTATTAAAATCCTATTTCTCTAACGTCCTAGTGGATGCTGGGGACTCCGTAAGGACCATGGGGAATAGATGGGCTCCGCAGGAGACTGGGCACTCTAAGAAAGATTTAGTACTACTGGTGTGCACTGGCTCCTTCCTCTATGCCCCTCCTCCAGACCTCAGTTAGAATCTGTGCCCGGACAGAGCTGGGTGCATTTTTGTGAACTCTCCTGAGCTTGCTAATAAGAAAGTATTTTAGTTAGGTTTTTTTATTTTCAGAGAGCTTCTGCTGGCAACAGACTCTGCTACGTGGGACTGAGGGGAGAGAAGCAAACCTACTAACTGCGGCTAGGTTGCGCTTCTTAGGCTACTGGACACCATTAGCTCAAGAGGGATCGAACATAGGACCTGACCTTGTCGTCCGTTCCCGGAGCCGCGCCGCCGTCCCCCTCGCAGAGCCAGAAGTCAGAAGCCGGCGGGTTGAAGAAAGAAGACGTCAAAATCGGCGGCAGAAGACTCCTGTCTTCATATGAGGTAGCGCACAGCACTGCAGCTGTTCGCCACTGCGCCCACACTAACCCACACACTCCGGTCACTGTAGGGTGCAGGGCGCAGGGGGGGGCGCCCTGGGCAGCAATTAGATACCTCCTGGAAAAAGCAGCATATATACAGTTGGACACTGTTATATGCATGAGCCCCCGCCATTAATTTTACACAAAATCGCGGGACAGAAGCCCGCCGCTGAGGGGGCGGGGCCTTCTTCCTCAGCACTCACCAGCGCCATTTTCTCTCCACAGCTCCGCTGAGAGGAAGCTCCCCAGGCTCTCCCCTGCAGACTCACGGTAGAAAGGGTAAAAAGAGAGGGGGGGGGGGGGGGGGCACATAAATTTAGCGCATTTAATATATATACAGCAGCTACTGGGTAAACACTAAGTTTCTGTGTGATTCCTGGGTCATATAGCGCTGGGGTGTGTGCTGGCATACTCTCTCTCTGTCTCTCCAAAAGGCCTTGTGAGGGTCCTGTCCTCATATAGAGCATCCCCTGTGTGTGTGGTGTGTCGGTACGCATGTGTCGACATGTTTGACGAAGAGGGCTATGTGGAGGCAGAGCAAGTGCAGATGAATGACGTGTCTCCGCCGACACCTGATTGGATGGATATGTGGAAGGTGTTAAATGATAATGTAAACTCCTTACATAAAAGGTTGGATAAAGCTGACGCCTTGGGACAGTCGGGATCTCAGCCCATGCCTGATCCTACAGTGCAGAGGCCGTCAGGGTCTCAGAAGCGCCCACTATCCAAAATGGTTGACACAGATATCGACACGGATTCTGACTCCAGTGTCGATGACGCAAAATTGCAGCCTAAAATGGCTAAAGCCATCCGCTACATGATTATAGCAATGAAGGATGTATTGCACATATCAGAGGTAAACCCTGTCCCTGACAAAAGGGTGTATATGTATGGGGAGAAAAAGCAAGAGGTGACTTTTCCCCCTTCACATGAGTTAAATGAATTATGTGAAAAAGCGTGGGATTCCCCCGATAAGAAAGTGCTGATTTCCAAAAGGTTACTTATGGCGTATCCTTTCCCGCCAACGGACAGGATGCGCTGGGAATCCTCCCCTAGGGTAGATAAAGCTCTGACACGCTTATCTAAAAAGGTGGCCCTGCCGTCACAGGATACGGCCGCCCTAAAGGATCCTGCAGATAGGAAGCAGGAAAGTATCCTGAAGTCTGTTTATACACACTCAGGTACTCTACTGAGGCCGGCAATTGCGTCGGCCTGGATGTGTAGTGCTGTAGCAGCATGGACAGATAATCTGTCTGAGGAAATGGATACCTTAGACAAGGATACCATTTTATTGACCCTGGGGCATATAAAAGACGCTGTCCTATATATGAGGGATGCCCAGAGGGACATTTGCCTACTGGGCTCTAGAATAAATGCAATGTCAATTTCTGCCAGAAGGGTCCTGTGGACTCGGCAATGGACAGGTGATGCCGACTCCAAAAAGCACATGGAGGTGTTACCTTACAAGGGTGAGGAATTGTTTGGGGACGGTCGCTCGGACCTAGTTTCCACAGCTACGGCTGGGAAGTCAAACTTTTTGCCATATATTCCCTCACAGCCTAAGAAAGCACCGTATTACCAAATGCAGTCCTTTCGATCACAGAGAAGCAAGAAGGTCAGAGGTGCGTCCTTTCTTGCCAGAGGCAGGGGTAGAGGAAAGAAGCTGCACCATACAGCTAGTTCCCAGGAACAGAAGTCCTCCCCGGCTTCCACTAAATCCACCGCATGACGCTGGGGCTCCACAGGAGCCAGGAGCGGTGGGGGCGCGTCTCCGAAATTTCAGCCACCAGTGGGTTCGCTCACAGGTGGATCCCTGGGCTATACAGATTGTGTCTCAGGGATACAAGCTGGAATTCGAAGTGATGCCCCCTCACCGTTACCTCAAATCGACCCTGCCAGCTTCCCCCATAGAAAGGGAAGTAGTGTTAGCGGCAATTCACAAGTTATATCTCCAGCAGGTGGTGTTAAAGGTTCCCCTCCTTCAACAAGGAAGAGGATACTATTCCACAATGTTTGTGGTACCGAAACCGGACGTTTCGGTCAGACCCATATTGAATTTAAAATCCCTGAACATTTATCTGAAAAGATTCAAGTTCAAAATGGAATCGCTCAGAGCGGTCATTGCAAGCCTGGAAGAGGGGGATTTTATGGTGTCTCTGGACATCAAGGATGCTTACTTGCATGTCCCAATTTATCCACCTCATCAGGAGTACCTCAGATTTGTGGTACAGGACTGTCATTACCAATTCCAGACGTTGCCGTTTGGGCTCTCCACGGCACCGAGAATATTTACCAAGGTAATGGCAGAAATGATGGTGCTCCTTCGAAAGCAAGGAGTCACAATTATCCCATACTTGGACGATCTCCTCATAAAGGCGAGGTCCAGAGAGCAGTTGCAGATCAGCGTAGCACACTCTCAGGAAGTGTTGCAACAGCACGGCTGGATTCTGAATATTCCAAAGTCGCAGCGGATTCCCACTACGCGTCTGCCTTTTCTGGGCATGATTCTGGACACGAACCAGAAGAAGGTGTTTCTCCCGGCGGAGAAGGCTCAAGAGCTCGTGACTCTAGTCAGAGACCTCTTAAAACCGAAACAGATGTCGGTGCATCGCTGCACGCGAGTCCTGGGAAAGATGGTGGCATCATACGAAGCCATTCCCTTCGGCAGGTTCCATGCGAGGATCTTTTAGTGGGATCTGTTGGACAAGTGGTCCGGATCGCATCTTCAGATGCATCGGCTGATCACCCTGTCCCCGAGGGCCAGGGTGTCTCTTCTGTGGTGGCTGCAGAGTGCTCACCTTCTCGAGGGCCACAGGTTCGGCATACAGGACTGGGTCCTGGTGACCACGGATGCGAGCCTCCGAGGATGGGGGGCAGTCACTCAGGGACGAAACTTCCAAGGGTTGTGGACAAGTCAGGAGGCTTGTCTGCACATAAATATCCTGGAACTATGGGCCATATACAACGCCCTGAGTCAAGCGGAGCCTCTGCTTCGCAACCAACCGGTGCTGATTCAGTCAGATATCACCGCAGTGGCTCATGTAAACCGCCAGGGTGGCACAAGAAGCAGAGTGGCGATGGCAGAAGCCACCAGGATTCTTCGTTGGGCGGAGAATCACGTGCAAGCACTGTCAGCAGTGTTCATTCCGGGAGTGGACAACTGGGAAGCAGACTTCCTCAGCAGGCACGACCTCCACCCGGGAGAGTGGGGACTTCATCACGAAGTCTTCACTCAGATTACAAATCGATGGGAACTGCCACAGGTGGACATGATGGCGTCCCGTCTCAACAAAAAGCTACAAAGGTATTGCGCCAGGTCAAAAGACCCTCAGGCGATAGCTGTGGACGCCCTGGTAACACGTGGGTGTTCCAGTCGGTCTATGTGTTTCCTCCTCTTCCTCTCATACCCAAGGTGCTGAGAATAGTAAGAAAAAGAGGAGTGAGAACAATACTCATTGTTCCGGATTTGCCAAGAAGGACTTGGTACCCGGAACTGCAAGAAATGCTCACAGAGGACCCATGGCCTCTGCCTCTCAGACAGGACCTGTTGCAACAGGGGCCCTGTCTGTTCCAAGACTTACCGCGGCTGCGTTTGACGGCATGGCGGTTGAACGCAGGATCCTAGCGGAAAAAGGCATTCCGGATGAAGTTATTCCTACGCTGATAAAGGCTAGGAAGGACGTGACAGCAAAACACTATCACCGTATATGGCGAAAATATGTTGCCTGGTGTGAGGCCAGGAAGGCCCCTACAGAGGAATTCCAGCTGGGCCGGTTCCTGCACTTCCTACAGTCTGGAGTGACTATGGGCCTGAAGTTGGGGTCCATAAAGGTCCAGATTTCGGCCCTATCCATTTTCTTTCAAAAGGAACTGGCTTCTCTTCCTGAAGTTCAGACGTTTGTTAAGGGAGTGCTGCATATTCAGCCCCCTTTTGTGCCACCAGTGGCACCTTGGGATCTCAACGTGGTGTTGGGTTTCCTGAAATCCCACTGGTTTAAACTACTTAAGACCGTGGAGCTAAAGTATCTCACGTGGAAGGTGGTCATGCTATTGGCCTTAGCTTCGGCTAGGCGTGTGTCAGAATTGGCGGCTTTGTCATGTAAAAGCCCCTATCTGGTTTTCCATATGGACAGGGCAGAATTACAGACTCGTCCGCAATTTCTGCCGAAGGTGGTGTCATCTTTTCATTTGAACCAACCTATTGTGGTGCCTGCGGCTACTCGTGACTTGGAGGATTCCAAGTTGCTTGATGTAGTCAGGGCTTTGAAGATCTATGTAGCCAGGACGGCTGGAGTCAGGAAGACTGACTCGCTGTTTATCCTGTATGCATCGAACAAGCTGGGTGCTCCTGCTTCAAAGCAAACTATTGCTCGCTGGATCTGTAGCACGATTCAGCAGGCTCATTCTGCGGCTGGATTGCCGCATCCAAAATCAGTGAAAGCCCATTCCACAAGGGAAGGTGGGCTCTTCTTGGGCAGCTGCCCGAGGGGTCTTGGCATTACAGCTTTGCCGAGCAGCTACTTGGTCGGGTTCAAACACATTTGCTAAGTTCTACAAGTTTGATACCCTGGCTGAGGAGGACCTTGTGTTTGCCCATTCGGTGCTGCAGAGTCATCCGCACTCTCTCCGCCCGTTTGGGAGCTTTGATATAATCCCCATGGTCCTTACGGAGTCCCCAGCATCCACTAGGACGTTAGAGAAAATAAGATTTTACTCACCGGTAAATCTATTTCACGTAGTCCGTAGTGGATGCTGGGCGCCCGTCCCAAGTGCGGACTTTCTGCAATACGTGTATATAGTTATTGCTTAACTAAAGGGTTATGTTATGTGGGCATCCATTGTTGATGCTCTGTTGTTGTTCATACTGTTGACTGGGTAAGTTTATCACAAGTTATACGGTGTGATTGGTGTGGCTGGTATGAGTCTTACCCTGGATTCCAAAATCCTTTCCTTGTAATGTCAGCTCTTCCGGGCACAGTTTCCTTAACTGAGGTCTGGAGGAGGGGCATAGAGGGAGGAGCCAGTGCACACCTGTAGTACTAAATCTTTCCTAGGGTGCCCAGTCTCCTGCGGAGCCCGTCTATTCCCCATGGTCCTTACGGAGTCCCCAGCATCCACTACGGACTACGAGAAATAGATTTACCGGTGAGTAAAATCTTATTTTTTTTTTCAGTTACCAATTTTCTGCCACGTCACAATGCATTTGCCCGCCCACAAGGAGGATGATGTAGTGAGAGGATAACATAGGAAACATGGGCAGATTATTGAGAACGCACACACACTGCTCAATATCTGGAGATTGTGGCAGATATTTTTGTTCTGGGCCGATTGATCGGAAAATCGATCGTTCAGGTGTGTGTGCAAGATTTTCCCGAATTATCGGCGAAACGCCGACACAATCGTTCGTACACCCTATACAAGAAATCAGGCCGATGTCCCAATAATTGTATAGTGTGTACCTAGTTTAACAGTCCCTCTGTAATACTTGTGCAGGTACTATGTAATTGTAAATATTAGTGTTCTTCATGTGGTAAAAATATATAGTTGCTTTTTCCTACTGCAAATAAGTTTTATCATATTACATAGATAATAACAGCCACAGTGCTGCTTTATTTTTGTATTTATTTTTATCTGTACAGATATAGCCACGCCAATCGCTGCCGCAATACGTACAGCAAAGGTGCGGCAAGTGTGCCTGCGACTAGAAGTCTATGGAGTGAACACATTATGCTGCAGTGCATATGCCCGGGTGTACGAATCGCGGCATAGATAAGCGTCGCTACATCTGTAAGCCTATATTGCAGGGCCGTAACTAGACATTTTGTTGCCCTGTGCCAGAAAGAACACTGGTGCACCCCCAGTTTTCTGGGTAGGGACAGTTCACGCCAAAGGTGTTGTCACAGGGCTCCAAATTCTAATTATACTGCACAGAAGTACCCCTTATACCCCACCACCACGGGTGGCAATATTTCTGAAACAGCGCAGTTTGTGAACTGTTTGTGTGCTGCTGCGGTGAAGGTGTATAATGACTGGACAAATGGCACCATTATGAATAATCAACATGGAAACTGCGGAGCACCATGTGCCATTGATGTGAGTGGTGAACGTCTGCTGCAAAGGTGAGTGAAAGCCGACCGACACGCTACAGTGAAGCAGCACACCATCTTAATGAACCTGGGGGTTACCAGACGTGTGTCTAAAACGACAGTTCTAGCCTGTCTAGCTGCTGTCCGTGCTGCACACTGCTGCTACTTTGGCTAATAGTTGGTGGTCACAGTAATGTGACTCCACCGTGTGTGTATATATATACAGCGGGTCAAATAAGTATTGAACAGATCAACATTTTTCTCAGTAAATATATTTGTATTGGGGCTATTGTAATGAAATTTTCACCAAACGTCTGCAACAACTCATGCAATCCACACATGCAAAGAAATCAATCCATAGATGGCCATAAATTAAGTTGTGTGTAATAATGTGAAATGACGTGGGGAAAAAGTATTGAACACATGAAAAGAGAGAGGTTGAAAAAAGAAAAATGTTGATGTGTTCAATACTTATTTTACCCGCTGTGTGTATGTATATGTATATATGTGTGCAGTGATTGCAAAAACGCGCTATGGTGCGTATTTTACCCAGAAACGGCTACCTGGGGCTCAACGTTTAGAAGATGAGCGGGTCCCACAGGACAAGCTCATCTGGATCTGTGTTGGATCGCGCTAGCCAGTCAGCCACTCGCCTCCTGTGTGCCACTGTTTCCTCAGCCAATCACTTCCTGTAGTTTCCAGTCAATCACAACCTGCGGTGTCTCCCGCCAGTCCGGCACGCTTTGAATCCTCCTCCCTGCGCTCTGACTTGGGCTTCGCCGCCAGCACATGAATCTGTGCTGCAGCGCTGACAGGCTGGCCCCGCTCACTCGGCACAGCTCCACCTCCTCCCCGCTGCACGCAAACCCTGAGCTCCGCCGCCATCACCAAGAGACTGGCCCCGCTCACCTGGCACAGCGACCTCCTCCGCAATGGTGAGTACAGCTACATCTGCCCTGTGCCTCCAGCCCGGTGTGTCGTCCTACCCCCCAGCGGCATGTGTTCCCGGGCTGCAGCAGGCTGTGTGGTGGTGGATGGGCTTGCTGTAACCTGGTGCAATGTGTCTCGGCGCTCTACCTGGTGCAGTGTGTCTCGGCGCTCTACCTGGTGCAATGTGTCTCAGCGCTCTACCTGGTGCAGTGTGTCTCGGCGCTCTACCTGGTGCAATGTGTCTCGGCGCTCTACCTGGTGCAATGTGTCTCGGCGCTCTACCTGGTGCAATGTGTCTCGGCGCTCTACCTGGTGCAATGTGTCTCGGCGCTCTACCTGGTGCAATGTGTCTCGGCGCTCTACCTGGTGCAAAGTGTCTCGGCGCTCTATCTGGTGCAAAGTGTATAACGTGTTCTGCCTGGCGCAATGTGTAGAACGTGCACTGTGGCGCAGTGTGTATAGGAGGTTCTACCTGGTGCAATGTGTATAAGCTGCACTACTGTGTGGTGTAATGTGAATTGCCACTATTATGTGGCCATGCTTCTAAAATTTTTGCTGCGTGCCCATGATTTGGCATGTAGGAAGGGGAGCACCAATTCGCTTTCTGTCTTAGGGTGCTAAAATGTCTAGTTACAGCTCTGGTGCAGTGTCCTGTATGCTACACAGCCCAGCAGCATTGTCACTCCTCTTCCCCCTTACAACACTTTGTAGTGTCCAAATCATGTCTGTGTTTATATGTTTGAATAAATGATAAGATTAATAAAAACCTTAATTCCGATGGGACCCAGAAAAGGGACCCACTTTTTTTGGACTCGGCATGATCACTGGTGTGTATGTATATGTGTGTGTGTGTGTGTGTGTATAAAAAAAAAATATATATATATATATATATATATATACATACATATGTGTGTGTGTATATAGATATATAAAGATATATAAAGATATATATATATATATAGATACATAATGCCCCAAACTTGCAAGGAGCCTCCACCATGCTTCACTGTTGCCTTCTGTTGCAGCCAAGTATTTAAAATTTTGAATGATCAGCCCAGAGCACATGCTACCATTTTCTGCACCCCAGTCCCTGTGTTTTCATGCATAGTTGAGTCAGTTGGCCTTGTTTCTACGTCGAAGGTATGGTTTTTAGGCTGCAATTCTTCCATGAAGACCACTTCTGTCCAGACTTCTCCACACAGTAAATGGGTGTACCTTGGTCCCTCTGGTTTCTGCCAGTTCCGAGCAAATGGTACTGCTGGACATCTCCCGATTTCGAAGGGAAGTATGTGTCTTTCATCTTATGCACTAAGTTTCCTTGGCCGACCACTACATCTACAGTCCTCAACGTTGCCCATTTGTTTGCTTTTTCAAAAGAGGGCGATTCTCCACTACACAAATTAAAATTAAATACTCCAAAATACCAAGATTTAGTGGTTCTTAAGTTATAGGTTAAGGCATCGCTACTTAGGAAATTGTTGTAATATGAAAACTTATTTGCTAACAGACCAGTTTAAAAGGATTTTTTTTTTTTTTAAATGCGTTTGATGCACAGGACTTTGTTAAGTTTCTGGAGAATCACCCAAGAGCTTGAACAGCACATCCTGAAACCGCAGTCTGCTTTGAAATCTTTGCCTAGGAGAGACTTTGCTGATGCAGTATAACTACCTTGTGTCTTGTTGCTGTGCTCAGTCTTGCCATGGTTTATGACCTGTGACCGGAAACGGTCTTCCACAACCTCACATTTGTAGCAGTATTTGGCTGTACCTCAGCCAGTTTATACACAGCTGTTTCTGTTTGGTTAATGACTGATTCAACTTACTGTACATACTGTATGAAAATGTTCGATTAGCATTTGGTCTCATCCATTACCAGATTTTCTTTCCAACCAGCCAGATCTGGCAGATTATCTGCCCGATAATTGTATAGTGTATGCCCAGCATAAGGCTGCAAAAGCAAATTCCATCAGAGAAATAGAGGGACCCTTAATTGGAGCCAAATTAACAGAAAAAGAAAGCACTTGCGAGTTCAGCAGCACAAAGATGCCTGTACATCCATGGAAGAAACAGTGGTTTATGATCGCAGGAACCTTTCCATGGATTGTTCTGCCTTTTGTGTCTGCTTGTCCTTTATGGTGTATCAAAGTGACTCCGTAACTTGCCTCAGCAATCTACTGTATAAAAGAATGCAAAGTGTACAATAGCATGAATGCAGGAATTCCCCATGGATTCAACACACTGCAGACTAAACACACTACTATGCCACACAAGCATATAGTTACTATCATTTTGAGAGCACGTCCTGGTTGCTGAGTCTCCTCATTCACTTGTCTGCATGGTGTGGACTACCCCAATCTGTTCCCACACCTTTGGCAGATGCAGCTACCTCGTTTTGGCTGCAGTCACATTAAACAGCCCTTTTAGTTGTGCCTAGTGGCGAGCGACTTTCTGTGTACAATATAGCAACCGTAATAGATACTACTTGAGCCATTTGCAGCTAATCCTTGCCACCCTGCATCCACTCTTACAGAGCCCATTACCCTATGTCAGTACTATGTCAGTACTGTCTAGTCAAAGTACAGTAACAATTCTACACTTGTGCTGTGTGATATTGTTTATAGCCTCACTTGAGCTGTCAGAAAATAACTTCCCTGGGCACTTACGGTTGGCTGGCTTAAACTACCTTGGAGTATTGCGAGATGTAAACTAAATCATATCAAAGCCTCATAACTTTTTGGATTGTTCATGATAGAAAGCATTAAACATGTTTGGTCAATGTTTCTAATACATAGCAATGTTTCACAATATTAATATAATAAGCAGTATTACATTTTATTTTTTGTTTTTTTCATTAAAACATTTAATACAAAAACACTTTAAATAAAAAACAAAACTTTTTTTTTTCCAGCCCTGCTAGCACTAGATCTCTCCCAGTGCTTACTTCAGGGGTCTTCAACCCGTGGCCCGCGGGCCACAGGTGGCCCGCTGCTATGGTTTCCATGGCCCGCCGACGCGCCCGCCCGCAGCGCACATATGAACACAAAAAAAAAAAAAAAAAAAAATTTTCCCTTTCCCGGAGTCATGTGACTCCCCCGCACTGTCACTGGTTGCCTGTGAAGAAGGGGAGTAGCTCCTCTTAGGCTGGTCAGTGGTCTGGTCACCCTTACTGTGTCTCCCTCCCTGTGTCTCCCTCCGCCTGCAGTGTTGAATAGGTGGGTGAGAGCGGCGGGGACCCGGCTGGGGGGGTGCGGCAAGTTACCATTGAGAGCAGGGGGCAGTGCGGGAACCCGGCGGGCGGGAGCGGAGGGGGTGCGGCAGCATGTATGCAGCCTGAGCATGGCTGTGTGCGGCGGGGACCCGGCGTGGGGGGGGGGGGGGGGGGCTGCGGCAGGAGAATAAAAGTGTATAAGTGTTGAGGGCAGGGGGCAGTGCAGGAACCCGGCGTGCGGGAGCGGCGGGGACGGGGGTGCGGCAGCCTGAGCATGGCAGTGAATAAATTAGTATTGAGGGCAGGGGGCGTGGCGGGGGACCCAGCAGGGGGTGTATTAAGTATTAAGAGCAGAGATGGCAGGGAGCATGCTTTGACAATGCTGCTGTCTGTCTGTGATGGGGAGGAGGGAGGGTATGATAGCACCTATGTCTTGACATAGGCGCTATCATACCCTCCCTCCCCCCATCACAGACAGACAGCAGCAATATTGTGAAAGCATGCCCACATTATACCCACCAGTCCAGTGATACTGCCGTATGAGTCCAGTTCAGTGCTTACAGACCAACATCTTGAGAATACTCTGCGCATAGCGACTTCTAACATTGATGCCAACATCGACAAGCTGGCCAAGCAAAAACAATGCCAAGTTTCCCACTGATATGAACTTATTATAATAACAAAGGTAAAGTAGACCATGTTTCATTCATTAAATTACAATAATTATCTTTTGAAGTCTTTTTTATGGTCTTATGAGTCTAGAAAAGGTCTCATTACAATCATAAATTAAAATTTAGATTCTAAATACCGCAGTATAGCTTAGTGGCCCTCGGCTTCGTTTCATTTTTTTATGTGGCCCACACTGTCTTAAAGGTTGAAGACCCCTGGCTTACTTGATCAAGGTACGGACTGACTCTAGACTGTCTGCTCACTCGTGACCAAGCAAGGTGTCCAATGGCTACATAATGGCACACCCTGCAAATGCGTAATATTGAAACTTTTAGTTTACAATTACACATCAGTAGTAGAGTGTGGGCAGCAATTAAGAAGTACATACAGTACAAGCATTATACACATAGAACTTTCTAGTTTCAAGGAGTAGGACCTGTAACTTTTGCTGTAGATCAGGGCTGGCCAAACCGGTCCTCGAGATCTACCAACAGTTCATGTTTTCCAGGCCTCCTGAAGATCTGTAGAATTGTCAGTTAGGAATGAATGCAGCAAATCTTAATTAGTAATGACTACACCTGTGCACCAGCTAGGTGGTCTGGAAAATGTGAACTGTTGGTAGATCTCGAGGACTGGTTTGGCCAGCCCTGCTGTAGAGCATCCTCATTTCTTTGTGGTGAGATGAAGTGTTTTGTGGCAGGGCTTGTTGTCCTGCTGGAATTAGAAGACTATGGTGATATTGTCAGCAACAATACTCAGGTAGGCTGTGGCATATAAACTGAGCAATTTGTATTAAGGGGCCTAATGTGTGCCAGTAAAATTGTTCTCACGCCATTGCCCTGCCACCATCAGCCTGATCAGTTGCCAAATGGCTAGATGGATCAATGGATACATATTTATACAAAATTCTGACTTTACCATCTGCATGTTGCAGTAGAAATAGATTCATCAGACCAGGCAGCCTTTTTGCAATTTGTGTTTTTTATCAAATGAGGCTCTTGATATATGCAGTTGGAAAACTGGTTGATTTAAGCAGGCCATGAAAGTGTGGATCCTTTTGGGAGCAGTGGTGAGTGTTTTGATGCACTGTATCAGTGTGTCAGACTTTAATACATTTGTAGATTAGAGTTTCACTTGATTGTTTTTGCAAGTTGCATTCAGGTGTAGCTGATTTGATGGAGTACTACCAGCCACATAGAGGGGATTTTGAGGAGATGGCATGCAGCTGCACTAGAGTATCACTAAGTATTAGCTGGCTCTACTGCTAACGTAGCATAAGGTCTGATTACACCTATCACCCAGCACTGCGTCAGATGTTGGTCCTATAAATGGCTGGTGTCAACATTTCAGAATAGAAATTTTGCTTTTACTCAGCACTTTCAAGCAAATTGCAAACTTATTCTAGCCATGGGGGATTTTACCATCATATGTGCTACACTGAGATGTTTTTATTTTAATTCCGTCTAAAATTACTCTTTTGAGCTAGTCACTCCCACCCTATTTCAGTGAGAAAACAACTAGAATTCTGCAGTGTGCTTTATATGATTTTTTAAATCTGTATGTAAACCTCCTCCTGCAAAACAAACAGAAATACATATCAACAAAAAGTTGTTTTTTTCTGTCCATTTTTTTTCTTTTTCAAATTATTCTATTTTCTACAACTAGCTGTAAATCTTCAAGAAATAGAATGACAGCTGGGCCTCATGTATAGCTGACTTTGCTTGCCATTTCATGTACTGTAGCCCATCAAAATAAGACTGAATTTAGAAAAAAAAATCCATTGATAGTGCCAGCTCAGAAGATTATGTGTAGACAGGGGAGGAGGAGGGGAGCTGGTTATTTGTGGCATGCCTGCCGCATAGATGCTGCACCATCCACAGTGGTATTGCTTTGATCCTACAGAATGAAAGGATGTGAGGATCAGCGCAGGTCTAAATGAGATTACAGCTGGTTCGACTGCTTATCTGGTCTAATGCCAAATAGTGTGGCTTTGCTGCTCCTAAGGGTTTTACTTTAGAGACTGTTTATCGAGTATCATCAATTTTCTCAGCACAAGCAGGCTAATTTTTCACAGTGTGTTTTGTAAGGTTGAGCTGCTGCCCCTGGATTTTAAGAGGCCTCCTCTGTTAACATAGTTTTTGAGGCAAATGAAAGGGAGTTAAATAAAACTGAGCAATCTGCCTTTGTGATGAAGTAATTAATCCAATCCAGAATCTTGCTGTAACTATACTCCTGCCGAATACAGAGTTGCATCCTTTCACTAACCCTAGTGTAACTTTTGTGACTTTAGATTTAGAATGATGCCGTGGGAATAGAAACTATTTTATTTAGGTATGTCACTGACATGATCTGTCTCTCCAGCTGGTACTAGAAGAGTTAGTAATATATGTCAAAGTAGTATACATTTCATGTCAGAATTTATTGGTGAGAAAATGTTTGTGAAGATACAGTACTTTATGTATTCGTACAAGTATTCAATCTCTGACAGAGGAATATTTAACTTCATAATGATTTCTCTAGTGCACAGGTGTTCTCTGATTATATATATCACCGAATAACTTGTCGGGTCACATCATTTTGTATGAGGGGTCCCCCCCCTTTAAAATAAGGGTAAAATGAATCTGTGACCCCCAGTATGAGGGTAAAAGAGCACTTCTAATGCTCCAACGTCCATTTCCTGCCCTATACAGATGTGTGTCTGGAAGGGGTGATGCTGTGATGTCATCAAGCCCCACCCTTACCAGGTGTCTGCAACCTCAACTGTAATGCTGGCCATACACTTGAGATACCTGGTACAATCATGTGATTGTGATAAACAGATTGCATGAATTGCACGCCAATCGCATGTGTCCCCCGACGCGATGCGCGGGCACGTTGGTCGAGTCTCACATCTCAAGATATTATGTGCTGCACATGATATTTATCGCATCACATGTGCGATCGCATTTGGTTTTTAAACACATGCGATTTATTGCACTGTGATGTGGAATTTGTGCTATTTTGAAATAATTTTCTGGACACTGCCATCAATTTGATCACCCGATTTCAGGTCGTAAGGGGCATGCGATTTTTCACATGATGTATGCACATCTAAAACCAAAAAAAGCACATCGGATGCGATTTATCGCATGGGGAGCTTTAAGTGAAATTGCAGCGCTTACAATCGCACGTATGTATGGCCACCATAAGAGAGGACTTTTAGGAAAGTAATTCCCCACCTCACACCCCGAAAAAAAACCTGCTGTCCCACTCATTAGCAGTGAAGTGGTAAAAATTGCTATGGATGGATTCTACATTTAGTAGGAAGCATATGTGCAGTACAAATTGAAAAATCAGTTGGCCAAATAGTAAAGAACTTTGTCCCAAATGTATTAAGCGTTAACAAGAGATAAATCTGAGATGCATAAGGAGAGATAAAGTACCAGCCAACCAGCTCCTCTCATTTTTCAAACACAGCCTGTGACATGGGAGTTGACAGCAAAGACACGGTACCTAATAATAATAATAATAGAGTGCTTACCAAAAGTAAATGAATAGTTCCTCCTGCCATTAGGTCCACAAGTAAGTTACATATAATTAATACATCAAGAGGTGTGAAAACATCCAATGAGAGGGTCCTACACATTTTATTCTTGTAGACTTCCATATAGATCTTAAAATGTTTAGTTTGTCCATTGTTTATTTTTGGCTTTATTTTCTTACTGCCTTAATTTTTATGTCTGTCCATGGTGTATGTGCTGATAATGTAATATCTGGTGCAGAGTTCAACCAGATTATTGTGCATACATGCACTGTAGCATATATGCACAACTGCTGGTATTAAAAAAACCTATAAAACTATGTTCCTGCTGCTCTCTTTCTAATGGTAATCGTGTCAAATGGCTGCGGGGACACTGTACTAAGATGGGCTTTGTTTTTACTGATATTAACTCAAAATAAATTTCTTAATAAAAGGACTGTTGTGACATTGAATGTTAAGGTGTGTACACTAGGGCCAATATTTACTAAGAATTCGAGTTTGTCCGATTTGTTTTTTGTTTTTTTTCTAAGTCCCAATCCGGGAATTCACTAAGCACCAATCTCGGCAGTGTTTGGACTATTCGTAATGGTTTGAATGACAACGTTCAGAAATACGAATGAATAGACCATCGGTCAAACGCGGCTGTTATTTCATAGAATATGGGAATTCACTATTCATTCGTATTTGGGTGTTAGTTTCTGAGTGCTCAAGTGCGGGTCTGTTTTTTTTCGATTTGTTAAAAAAAGCAGCAAAAAAATAGACCTGCTTTTTCCAGTCGAGTTTGGATAACCATGCACGGATCAGTGAGATCTGTGCATGGTTATCTATGGGAAAGGGTCTGTTTAGTGTAAAATCTGAAAAAAAATTGCGTGAGGTCCCCCCTCCTAAGCATAACCAGCCTCTGGCTCTTTGAGCCGGTCCTGGGTGAAAAAATATGGGGGGGGAAATGACAGGGATTCCCCCATATTTAATCAGCCAGCACCGGGCTCTGCGCCTGGTTCTGGTTCCAAAAATACGGGGGACAAAAAGCGTAGGGGTCCCCCGTATTTTTGAAACCAGCACCGGGCTCCACTAGCCAGGTACATAATGCCACAGCCGGGGGACACTTTTATACTGGTCCCTGCGGCCCTGGCATTACATACCCAACTAGTCACCCCTGGCCGGGGTACCCTGGAGGAGTGGGAACCCCTTAAATCAAGGGGTCCCCCCCCCTCCAGCCACCGAAGGGCCAGGGGTGAAGCCCGAGGCTGCCGCCCCCCCCCATCCAAGGGCGGCGGATGGGGGGCTGATAGCCTTGTGAAAAAATGTGAATATTGTTTTTTGTAGCAGTACTACAAGTCCCAGTAAGCCTCCCCCGCAAGCTGGTACTTGGAGAACCACAATTACCAGCATGCTGTGGAAAACCGGGCCCGCTGGTACCTGTAGTACTACTACTAAAAAAATACCCCCCAAAAAACAGGAGACACACACCGTGAAAGTATAAGTTTATTACATACATGCACACCTCCATACACACAGACTTACCTATGTTCCCACGAGGCTCGGTCCTCTTCTCCATGTAGAATCCTCGAGGTACCTGTGAAAAAAATTATACTCACATAATCCAGTGTAGAATCAGACCTTTGTATAATCCACGTACTTGGCAAAATAATAAAACGGAAACCCGACCACGCACTGAAAGGGGTCCCATGTTTACACATGGGACCCCTTTCCCCGACTGCCAGGACCCCCCCTGACTCCTGTCAAAGAGGGTCCCTTCTGCCAATCAGGGAGCGCCACGTCGTGGTACCCTCCTGATTGGCTGTGTGCTCCTGTAGTGTCTGTCAGGCAGCACACGGCAGTGATACAATGTAGCGCCTATGCGCTCCATTGCAGCCAATGGTGGGAACTTTGCGGTCAGCGGTTGACCGAAAGTAACCTCACCGCTGACCGCAAATTTCCTGTGAGCTCTCCTGAGCTTGCTAATAAGAAAGTATTTTAGTTAGGTTTTTTTTATTTTCAGAGAGTTTCTGCTGGCAACAGACTCTCTGCTACGTGGGACTGAGGGGAGAGAAGCAAACCTACTAACTGCGGCTAGGTTGCGCTTCTTAAGCTACTGGACACCATTAGCTCCAGAGGGATCGAACACAGGAACCTAACCTTGGTCGCCCGTTCCCGGAGCCGCGCCACCGTCCCCCTCGCAGAGCCAGAAGACAGAAGCCGGCAGGTTGAAGCAAGAAGACGTCAAAATCGGCGGCAGAAGACTCCTGTCTTCATATGAGGTAGCGCACAGCACTGCAGCTGTGCGCCATTGCGCCCACACTACCCACACACTCCGGTCACTGTAGGGTGCAGGGCACAGGGGGGGGGGGGGGGGGCGCCCTGGGCAGCAATTAAGTACCTCCTGGCAAAAGCAGCATATATACAGTTGGACGCTGTTATATGCATGAGCCCCTGCCATTAATTTCACACAAAATCGCGGGACAGAAGCCCGCCGCTGAGGGGGCGGGGCCTTCTTCCTCAGCACTCACCAGCGCGATTTTCTCTCCACAGCTCCGCTGAGAGGAAGCTCCCCAGGCTCTCCCCTGCAGACTCACGGTCGAAAGGGTAAAAAGAGAGGGGGGGCACATAAATTTAGCGCATTAATCATATATACAGCAGCTACTGGGTAAACACTAAGTTACTGTGTGATTCCTGGGTCATATAGCGCTGGGGTGTGTGCTGGCATACTCTCTCTCTGTCTCTCCAAAAGGCCTTGTGGGGGTCCTGTCCTCATATAGAGCATCCCCTGTGTGTGTGGTGTGTCGGTACGCGTGTGTCAACATGTTTGACGAAGAGGGCTATGTGGAGGCAGAGCAAGTGCAGATGAATGACGTGTCTCCGCCGACGGCGCCAACACCTGATTGGATGGATATGTGGAAGGTGTTAAATGATCATGTAAACTCCTTGCATAAAAGGTTGGATAAAGCTGATGCCTTGGGACAGTCGGGGTCTCAGCCCATGCCTGATCCTACAGCGCATAGGCCGTCAGGGTCTCAAGCGCCCACTATCCAAAATTGTTGACACAGATATCGACACGGATTCTGACTCCAGTGTCGATGAGGATGATGCAAAATTGCAGCCTAAAATGGCTAAAGCCATCCGCTACATGATTATAGCAATGAAGGATGTATTGCACATATCAGAGGTAAACCCTGTCCCTGACAAGAGGGTTTATATGGGATTCCCCCGATAGGAAAGTGCTGATTTCCAAAAGGTTACTTATGGCGTACCCTTTCCCGCCAACGGACAGGGTGTGCTGGGAATCCTCCCCTAGGGTAGATAAAGCTCTGAGACGCTTATCTAAGAAGGTGGCCCTGCCGTCACATGATACGGCCGCCCTAAAGGATCCTGCAGATAGGAAGCAGGAAAGTATCCTGAAGTCTGTTTATACACATTCAGGTACTCTACTGAGGCTGGCAATTGCGTCGGCCTGGATGTGAAGTCAAATTTTTTGCCATATATTCCCTCACAGCCTAAGAAAGCACCGTATTACCAAATGCAGTCCTTTCGATCACAGAGAAGCAAGAAGGTCAGAGGTGCCTCCTTTCTTGCCAGATGCAGGGGTAGAGGAAAGAAGCTCCACCATACAGCTAGTTCCCAGGAACAGAAGTCCTCCCCGGCTTCCACTAAATCCACCGCATGACGCTGGGGCTCCACAGGAGCCAGGAGCGGTGGGGGCGCGTCTCCGAAATTTCAGCCACCAGTGGGTTCGCTCACAGGTAGATCCCTGGGCTATACAGATTGTGTCTCAGGGATACAAGCTGGAATTCGAAGTGATGCCCCCTCACCGTTACCTCAAATCGGCCCTGCCAGCTTCCCCCATGGAACGGGAAGTAGTGTTAGCGGCAATTCACAAGTTATATCTCCAGCAGGTGGTGGTAAAGGTTCCCCTCCTTCAACAGGGAAGAGGATACTATTCCACAATGTTTGTGGTACCGAAACCAGACGGTTCGGTCAGACCCATAATGAATTTAAAGTCCCTGAACATTTATCTGAAAAGATTCAAGTTCAAAATGGAATCGCTCAGAGCGGTCATTGCAAGCCTGGAAGAGGGGGATTTTATGGTGTCTCTGGACATCAAGGATGCTTACTTGCATGTCCCCATTTATCCACCTCATCAGGAGTACCTCCGATTTGTGGTACAGGACTGTCATTACCAATTCCAGACGTTGCCGTTTGGGCTCTCCACGGCACCGAGAATATTTACCAAGGTAATGGCAGAAATGATGGTGCGCCTTCGAAAGCAAGGAGTCACAATTATCCCATACTTGAACGATCTCCTCATAAAGGCGAGGTCCAGAGAGCAGTTGCTAATCAGCGTAGCACACTCTCAGGAAGTGTTGCAACAGCACGGCTGGATTCTGAATATCCCAAAGTCGCAGCTGATTCCTACAACGCGTCTGCTTTTTCTGGGAATATTGAACATCTAATATTGAGGATTATCCTGTAAAAATTGGAAAGGGGAGGAAATTCCCTCTATTCTTTAGGATTAGGAGCGCTTGTGTACTACTCTATTTTCTTGTAACATATATGTATTCTGGAAGTGGTGTTTCCAAAGGGTTTTAGTGCAAAGCTACTATAAGCGCGCGATGTACAACTCTTTTCTTTTTTTCTGGGCATGATTCTGGACACGGACCAGAAGAAGGTGTTTCTCCCGGCGGAGAAGGCTCAAGAGCTCGTGACTCTAGTCAGAGACCTCTTAAAACCGAAACAGGTGTCAGTGCATCGCTGCACGCGAGTCCTGGGAAAGATGGTGGCATCATACGAAGCCATTCCCTTCGGCAGGTTCCATGCGAGGATCCTTCAGTGGGATCTGTTGGACAAGTGGTCCGGATCGCATCTTCAGATGCATCGGCTGATCACCCTGTCCCCGAGGGCCAGGGTGTCTCTTCTGTGGTGGCTACAGAGTGCTCACCTTCTCGAGGGCCGCAGGTTCGGCATACAGGACTGGGTCCTGGTGACCACGGATGCGAGCCTCCGAGGGTGGGGGGCAGTCACTCAGGGAAGAAACTTCCAAGGGTTGTGGTCAAGTCAGGAGGCTTGTCTGCACATAAATATCCTGGAACTAAGGGCCATATACAACGCCCTGAGTCAAGCGGAGCCTCTGCTTCGCAACCAACCGGTGCTGATTCAGTCAGACAACATCACCGCAGTAGCTCATGTAAACCGCCAGGGCGGCACAAGAAGCAGAGTGGCGATGGCGGAAGCCACCAGGATTCTTCGTTGGGCGGAGAATCACGTGCAAGCACTGTCAGCAGTGTTCATTCCGGGAGTGGACAACTGGGAAGCAGACTTCCTCAGCAGGCACGACCTCCACCCGGGAGAGTGGGGACTTCATCACGAAGTCTTCACTCAGATTACAAATCGATGGGAACTGCCACAGGTGGACATGATGGCGTCCCGTCTCAACAAAAAGCTACAAAGGTATTGCGCCAGGTCAAGAGACCCTCAGGCGATAGCTGTGGACGCACTGGTAACACCGTGGGTGTTCCAGTCGGTCTATGTGTTTCCTCCTCTTCCTCTCATACCCAAGGTGCTAAGAATCGTAAGAAAAAGAGGAGTGAGAACAATACTCATTGTTCCAGATTGGCCAAGAAGGACTTGGTACCCGGAACTGCAAGAAATGCTCACAGAGGACCCATGGCCTCTGCCTCTCAGACAGGACCTGTTGCAACAGGCGCCCTGTCTGTTCCAAGACTTACCGCGGCTGCGTTTGACGGCATGGCAGTTGAATGCAGGATCCTAGCGGAAAAAGGCATTCCGGAGGAAGTTATTCCTACGCTGATAAAGGCTAGGAAGGACGTGACAGCAAGACACTATCACCGTTTATGGCGAAAATATGTTGCCTGGTGTGAGGCCAGGAAGGCCCCTACAGAGGAATTCCAGCTGGGCCGGTTCCTGCACTTCCTACAGTCTGGAGTGACTATTGGCCTGAAGTTGGGGTCCATAAAGGTCCAGATTTCGGGCCTATCCATTTTCTTTCAAAAGGAACTGGCTTCTCTTCCTGAAGTTCAGACGTTTGTTAAGGGAGTGCTGCATATTCAGCCCCCTTTTGTGGCACCAGTGGCACCTTGGGATCTCAACGTGGTGTTGGGTTTCCTGAAATCCCACTGGTTTGAGCCACTTAAGACCGTGGAGCTAAAGTATCTCACGTGGAAGGTGGTCATGCTATTGGCCTTAGCTTCGGCTAGGCGTGTGTCAGAATTGGCGGCTTTGTCATGTAAAAGCCCCTATCTGGTTTTCCATATGGACAGGGCAGAATTACGGACTTGGCCGCAATTTCTGCCGAAGGTAGTGTCATCTTTTCATTTGAACCAACCTATTGTGGTGCCTGCGGCTACTCGTGACTTGGAGGATTCCAAGTTGCTTGCTGTTGTCAGGGCTTTGAAGATCTATGTAGCCAGGACGGCTGGAGTCAGGAAGAATGACTCGCTGTTTATCCTGTATGCATCCAACAAGCTGGGTGCTCCTGCTTCAAAGCAAACCATTGCTCGCTGGATCTGTAGCACGATTCAGCAGGCTCATTCTGCGGCTGGTTTGCCGCATCCAAAATCAGTGAAAGCCCATTCCACAAGGAAAGTGGGCTGCTCTTGGGCGGCTGCCCGAGGGGTCTCGGCATTACAGCTTTGCCGAGCAGCTACTTGGTCGGGTACAAACACATTTGCTAAGTTCTACAAGTTTGATACCCTGGCTGAGGAGGACCTAGTGTTTACCCATTCGGTGCTGCAGAGTCATCCGCACTCTCCCTCCCGTTTGGGAGCTTTGGTATAATCCCCATGGTCCTTACGGAGTACCCAGCATCCACTAGGACGTTAGAGAAAATAAGATTTTACTCACCGGTAAATCTATTTCTCGTAGTCCGTAGTGGATGCTGGGCGCCCGTCCCAAGTGCGGACTTTCTGCAATACGTGTACATGGTTATTGCTTAATAAAGGGTTATGTTATGTGGGCATCCATTGTTGATGCTCTGTTGTGGTTCATACTGTTGACTGGGTAAGTTTATCCCAAGTTATTCGGTGTGATTGGTGTGGCTGGTATGAGTCTTACCCTGGATTCCAAAATCCTTTCCTTATAATGTCAGCTCTTCCGGGCACAGTTTCCTTAACTGAGGTCTGGAGGAGGGGCATAGAGGGAGGAGCCAGTGCACATCAGTAGTACTAAATCTTTCTTAGAGTGCCCAGTCTCCTGCGGAGCCCGTCTATTCCCCATGGTCCTTACGGAGTACCCAGCATCCACTACGGACTACGAGAAATAGATTTACCGGTGAGTAAAATCTTATTATTTTTTTAGTAGTAGTACTACAGGTACCAGCGGGCCCGGTTTTCCACCGCATGCTGGTACTTGTGGTTCTCCAAGTACCAGCTTGCGGGGGAGGCTTGCTGGGACTTGTAGTACTGCTACTAAAAACAACATTCACATTTTTTCACGGCTATCAGCCCCCCATCCGCCACCCTTGGATGGGGGGGACAGCCTCGGGCTTCACCCCTGGCCCTTGGGTGGCTGGAGGGGGGGGACCCCTTGATTTAAGGGGTTCCCACTCCTCCAGGGTACGCCGGCCAGGGGTGACTAGTTGGGTATGTAATGCCAGGGCCGCAGGGACCAGTATAAAAGTGTCCCCCGGCTGTGGCATTATGTACCTGGCTAGTGGAGCCCGTTGCTGGTTTCAAAAATACGGGAGACCCCTACGCTTTTTGTCCCCCCGTAATTTTTGGGACCAGGCGCAGAGCCCGGTGCTGGTTGATTAAATATGGGGGAACCCCTGTCATTTTTTCCCCCATATTTTTTCAACCAGGACCGGCTCAAAGAGCCCGAGGCTGGTTGTGCTTAGGAGGGGGGCCCCCACGCAATTTTTTTCTGATTTTTTAAGACTTTAATCAACTTTTTAAGGTACACAATGAAGCCCTGCACGGATCTCACAGATCCGGCCGGGATTCCTTGTGTTTTGTCAGGCAGTGTTTTACTCATCACTCCCGAAAAACACTGCCTGATATTACGTATCACATCGACATCGGAAAAAACGATTGTGCAAAACTCGGCAGCTTAGTGAATGATCGTATTAGGATTCAAAAAGTTGCAGTAAAATGCACCCGATACCATTCGAGTTCAAACACCCTTCAAAACGGCCAAAACATGAATCTTTGTAAATATACCCCATGGTGTGATGCGCTGTACAGCCCGACATTGACTATTCGATGTGGCCCCACCGATATAGTCAATGTTGGGATGCCTGCAGAGTCTATTTTTCCTTGCAATGCGATCTCGCTGGACTGTGCATCGGCATCGCAAGTACACGGTGCGATATGCACCATATTGTCTTACGATTTTGACTATATAGTCAGAATCGTAAGAAAAATCTCACTGTGTGTACACACCTTAAGATAATGCTGTGAAATTGTAATATGAAAATACTTTGTAATATGTTATGGTAGGAAATGGCTATACTATTATTTCAAAGATCATACTAAATAAAAATCAGAAAATATAGCTAAAATAATGCTAAATAACAGTTATTTAAAGAAGTCAGAGTAAAAAACCTTCCTCTCTGAAATACATTTTGTAGATGCTACTTTCTCCGCTCCCCTTGTGCCACTCATTTTGGAGCTTTAAAGGATAGAAACCTGAAGAGTTAAGAAAATTAGAGAGAGCATGTTTTTATCTTAATCTTGTTTTTAGATATATCACATTTTTGTGTTTTAGGGAATACCCCAACAAAATGTACCGGTAATTAACATGTATACCAGAAGAGTGCTGCTTCTTCTGCTCTTGTATATTTTTGGTCCTTTTGCTTCTCCTATTTTCTACAATAGCAATGAAGAGCCTTATTCAGGTATGCTTAGAGTGAGGGCATTATCTTTTTTTTTTTTTTTTTATCTTTTCATACAGGGAAGCATATCGCTATCAACTGTTTTCTCGTTTTAATCTACAATTTGTAATACAGGTATTATTAACATTCTCTGTTTGATCCCTCTTATACACATGTCCTCATGGGTGGTCTTCAGGTTGCCGGCGGCCGGGCTCCCGGCGACCACCATACCGGCGGCGGCATACCGACATCTTTTCTCCCTCTTGGGGGTCCACGACCCCCCTGGAGGGAGAATAGATAGCGTGGCGTGCGTAGTGTTTGTCTTAATTGCAATGTAAGACTGCACTGATTATTTTGATATGACACTGTGCAACTGAGTTTGAATCTATACGAAGCACAATGCAATTTGGTTTGAAAAAAAGTCACGGGCGCTGCATCACTCGGTATACAGTTTCAGGCTCTGTGCAAGCAAAGTCGTACAGGACCTGGCACGCTGAAAAGGAATGTTTGGCGTGACTGCAGCAATACAAACTATACCATCCCACTGCGCTCAGGTCTGTTCTATGTTGAAATGTTTAGCAATAATGTATGAGGACAGATCTGTACTTCAAGGTTAAAAGAACAATTTTTACTGTGTAGCAAATGTTCCATAATTTGAGGCCGCTAAAGCTCCCTTGTCTATGTCCAATTATAAATCTTTTGCCCGTAAATTGTGAATTTCAATATGAGCAAAAAGAAATAGTGCTTGAGGAGCTTTCCATACAGTAGGTGCAGAACTGTGAAACTGGTGTGTAAATGTTTGTCTAGAGTGAAACTTACATAATGGGCATCTTGTGTTGGATGGGGCACAAGTGCATATATATGTGTGTGGGAGCCAGAATATTGCATACTGCGACATCCACAGACTGTATACATTTTTACCTAGTTTGTGTCATGGTGCATGCTGATTTATGATGACCACATTTTTCTAGGTTGATCTTCATTTTTCCATAGATTTCCAAGTAAGCATCCTATATAATAGGCTAATGCTGCTCCTCATCTCTCTGGGGAGAGTACAAGTGTTTTGCACGCTGGCATCCCTAGATGGCACCCAATGGACCAATTCAAGTTGTCGCTGACATTACTGTCATGTTGCTCCATCATTTTGATGGGCTGGTAACTAATCGTGTATAATACATAAAAGTGCTTTCATAATGTAAGACAAGGCTACATAAATCCCAGGAGCCAGGTAGCCAATGTCTTAAAAGATAACTTACCGCTTACAATATTTTCAAGTGTTAAGTAGTGCACCACTTGTTCTAATAATACATGAAAAGTGTACATATACCATACGCGGGATGGTATCTGGAGCTTGGGATGCCAGCAGTCCATAATACTGACGGCAGCATTCCGACGCTCAGGATCCCGACACCTAGTTGAGAAGTAATCTATCCCTAACGCAGCCCAGCCCTCACCCTGCCCTCCGGTTATACCTAACCCCCCTTCTCGCATCCTAAATCTCCATCCGCCGCAGCCTAACCCAAAACTACCCCCCTCGCATCTTAACCCTAACCGTCCCCTCGTAGCCTAAACCTAACCTCCCCGCACCCATGGCTTACCTCTCCACTGCCCCGGCAAACCTTCGGTTGGGATCCCGACGCCAGGATTGTGATCCATGTTAGGATACCGGCGCTGGCATTCTGAGCAGTGTCTGAGTTCCAATGTCTGTTTTCTGACTACCGGAATCCCAAACGCCAGAATCCTGACCAGATCCCACCTTACGCAATTACAGGGAAATACATGTAGCCTGCGTGATTATTTATTTATAAAATCTATATAATGTTAGGGAGTCATTTTTGTTGAAAGACTTATCTTCCTGGAGTCCCTAAGTGTTTGCTGGTATTAGCATTAGTACAGCATTAATGCTGAACAGTATGCTGCCCTGAACTGCATTCATTAGAAAACTAAAATTAGTTATCTATTGATCATATGAAGAAGATTTTGTCTAAACCTGGTGAATATTACAGAATAAAACATTTTTTTTTTGTCTGTTCTTTGTAAACCTAGCATTTCTCTGGCTGGGTCCACAGGTTATCCACAGGATAACATAGAGAAATGCTGGTGCGTCAGCGGATTGGCACCAAATCGATCACAAGCTTTGTGGCCTCCCAGGATGCACCGGGCTCGTCCATATAATCCCGCCCACCGACTCAGTCAAATCAGTTTTTTGTTTGGTGCGGCAGGAGTCGGACCACGGTCACAGGGCTGCTGTGTTTTGGCAGCCCTAAGCTTTAAATTTTATTTATTTTTATAGTCTTACCATTTTTTGAGTGATCTTTCCTAACCGCGTCTTGCACGCATATTGGAAAGAGTCTCTCCAACAACTCTGCCGGGTCGCAACAACGCTTACCCACGGTACAAGTGCTGTCTCGACGGGCGTCTGTGTCGGATGTTACTAGCAGGTCCAGCAGACGTTAGCAGGCTGTGACCAGAGCACGGGGAGAAGGTAAGGCATCGGTTCCGCTTAGAGGGGGAATACGGACACAGTCGCACTGATTTGGGAGGAGACTACCAAACAGTAGCTGGCACGCCATCACCACGGGTGCTCTAGCGCTAGGCTTTAGGGATCATAAGGCGCCAGGATTAGTTTGCTGCCGCGATCCCTAGGGTTGATGTCAGCAGTGGGGAGTCAGACGCTCTCCTGGTCGCCCCTCCCCCCAGTTCATGACCAGTTACCGTGCGTCTCCCGCCATGAACTTCCGTCTCAGACGCTACCACGAAGGGACTCGGTCGCAGCATGGGCCGCTGCGTCTGTATACACTAAGGTTAACCGCCTAAAACGTTCACTGAGCGTCTGTGTCCATTAAAAACACCATAGCGGCAATGATCCACTCAGCGGTTTGCTAACGTATTGATCGATCCTGAAAGTGGGGTGAGTCTCCCTGTATCACACTCTACAGAGCAAGGGTTATACAGCACTTAAATTCTATCTACTGTGTTAGTACGAATAGTTACGTTTAGTGCCTAATGCATATGATTTTTGTACAATGCATTGGTTTTTCTCTGCAATTGCATCTGAATACATTAAAATAACTGTATAACACAGAGAACAGTAAATGTACGCCTACATACTTGAAATGTGTTTGTAGTTGATAATATGCTCATATGACTAATAATATCATGTGGCTGACTGCTAGTGTGATTGCTGACTTTATGTATGTTTGTCAGTGTTTTTTTTCTAAACCTCGATGCTGGTGCTTGGGTTGGGGTCGGATTGTTATCACTTTATGCAATATAAAGTGTTTTCAGTCACAGATTGTGTAGTAACTGTGAAAGAGTTGATTATTTATCATGTCTAAGAGCGGCAAAGGAGACGAGGTTACAACAGTAACACCAACACTCAAAACATGTTTATCCTGCAAGGTGGGGTTAATAACTCAATCCTTAGGAAATAATGGGTTCTGTGCAAATTGTTTTTCATTTCAGCAGACTGCAAGGCAGATCCCTGTTCAACAACAAATATATCCACCTTGGGCCTTATTTGCACAGACTTTATCCAGTATAGCTGACAGGTTGGCCCCTGCAGCTCCAACCGCAGGAATAGGGTACACAATTAACCCATACATGCAGCTCCCATCATATGGTATAGTCCATACAGCTTCTACAAGTCAACAAGCTGATAAACCAAGGGTAAATATATCATCTAATGAACAGGCTACACAGGATGATACAACAGATGATGACTCCATATACTCTACTTCACCTTATGAAGAACAAATAGAGGGTTTCTGCTCAGAAGATATAGCTGAGTTAATTGGAGCAATGAAGGCTATCCTGTCTCTGGAAGATGCAGTGGAGCCAGTAGTTAAAACTAAAGCACCTGTGTTTAAACATCCCAAAACAGTGAGGGTTGAGTTTCCAGGGTCAGAAGAACTGACGGAAATTATGGAGGAACCTCGGGTTATGCCCAATAAGAAATATAGAATTCCAAGAAAATGGGATTCTTACTACCCTTTTCCAACTGGGGACTGTTTAAAAAGAGAAGTGCCTCCTAAAGTAGATGCGCACGTCATTCGACTTGTGCGAAAATCTATTCTACCCTTGCCATCAACATCATTAAATGATGTCACAGACAGAAGAGTGGATGGTTTTTTGAAAAACATATTTTCTCTGCTATGGCCTCAGCCTGGATGGCAAAAGCGGTAGTTGAATGGGCTGAAGACTTAGAGATTCTAATAGCTCCGGCATGACCCAGAAGGCATTGGTACATAGATCTGCAGAGGATGTCGATGGATGCGCCAATTCTGCTCCCTCAACGTCCAGATCTACTAATGCAGGGTCCCTGTTGTCACAGGCATCTGGATCTGCTGTCTTTGACAGCGTGGCTGTTGAAACCTCTATCCTAAAATCAAGAGGATTTTCACAACAGGTAATTCAAACAATTCTTAGAGCAAGGAAACCCTCCTCTGCTCGCATTTATCACCGAATATGGCGAACCTATATTCATTGGTGCAATGAAGAAATTGGGATCCAAAATCTTTCAGAGTATCCAGAATTTTAGATTTCCTTCAGGCAGGAATGGATAAGGGTTTGAAGGTGGCTTCCTTGAGAGTTCAAGTTTCGGCATTGACTGTATGGTTTCAAAAGAAAATTGCTACTTTACAAGATGTGCGTACTTTTTTCCAGGGAATGCTGCGCATTCAACCACCTTTTGTTCCTCCTGCAGTGCCATGGGATCTAAGTCTGGTTCTCAAAGCCCTTCAAGGGGCTCCGTTTGAACCACTAAAAAAAGTGGATCTTAACGTACTTTTCCGACTGACTATGGCATCAGCTAGAAGAGTATCAGATTTAGGAGCACTATCATGTAAATCTCCTTTTCTGAGTTTTTATCCAGATAAAGCAGTTCTGAGAACTAAGTCTGGTTATCTTCCAAAGGTGGTATCGAAGTTTCACCTTAATGAAGAAATTGTGGTCCCGGCTTTTCAGGTATCGGGATTTTCTGCTGGAGAAGCGTCACTGGACGTAGTCCGTGCGTTAAGAATTTACGTAGTTCAGTGCCATCAGAAAGACAGATTCTCTCTTCATTCTCTACGGATTTCATAAGAGGGGATGGCCTGCTACTAAACAGACACTGGCAAGATGGCTTCGAATGACGATTTCAGAAGCATATTCTCGAGCTGATCTCCCTGTTCCGGCTAATGTCTGTGCTCACTCTACACGTAAGGTAGGTCCTTCATGGGCAGCACAACATGGTGCTTCGGCAGAACAGATATGTAAGGCAGCCACATGGTCTTCCTTTAACACATTCATTAGACATTATGCCTTGGATACCTTAGCCTCTCATGACGCTGAATTCGGGCGAAAGGTTCTGCTGTCCCATCAGGAGCGTCCCCACCACTAAAAATTTGCTTTGAGAAATCCCAATGTTATCCTGTGGATAACCTGTGGACCCAGCCGGAGAAATATACGTTATGGTAGGAACTTACCATTGACTGCAGAAGTGCCAGGATGATCTTAATAGAACTCAACCTCTAGACGCGGAGGTCGAGGCTCCTGAAAAAGAAAAAAGGTACTGGCGCTAAGGATGTTTCTCCAATATTAATAACCAAACGTGGATAACTGTACAAATATCTAAAATTTAATGACTAAAACATGTGTGCCATAACATATGTAGTAGAATAAAAAATGATTAGGGCATGCATATGACTGAGAGTATAAATGATGGAGCTGCTGGTATGTGTCCACAAGGGATCCCGGACTGAAAAGATGAAAACAAGTTCCCTGGGGAATATGAAGATTAAATACAGCTGGTGTTACCCATGGCGACGGAGACTTCCAAATGCTTGAAAATTAACAGCAGGCAAGCTGAGATGGTTAGGCAAGCTGGGTCTCTCCAATCGGTGCTGTAGAAATGCTTTCCCACAGAGAAAGTTCCAAAGGCAAGAATTAGTAAAAGTCCATATCTGATTCCTTAAAGGTGGAGCAAATGCGGTGATGCAGCTTGTCACTTAATCTTACATCTTTTCAGTCCGGGATCCCTTGTGGACACATACCAGCAGCTCCATCATTTATACTCTCAGTCATATGCATGCCCTAATCATTTGTTTTTATTCTACTACATATGTTATGGTACACATGTTTTAGTCATTAAATGTTATATATTTGTACAGTTATCCACATTTGGTTATTAATATTGGAGAAACATCCTTAGCGCCAGTACCTTTTTTCTTTTTCAGGAGCCTCGACCTCCGCGTCTAGAGGTTGAGTTCTATTAAGATCATCCTGGCACTTCTGCAGTCAATGTTCATCCAGGTTTGTCTAGTCTGTTTAGGCTACTGTCCCCACCCGAAGGTTACATATTTATTATTACTACTGAGCAGACTCAGATGTGACAATACCATAAAAGGGCATAAACCTAAAGGTCACAAACTGATAGGGTTACTGTCCAGCCTCAGATGTGGCAATACATAGAAGGGCCTAAAATTAAAGCTCACATACTGATAGGTCATGTAGCAACAGGATATATGATGCACAAAAGAATGTACACTGATGTCCTATTATTCACACTCGTGTAATGAACAGAATGAAGTTAAAAACGCGTATTGTGTATAGTCAGTATACAATCTGACATGTAATATCTTCAGTATGTTTATTCATTCTGTTCTTTGTATTAGGTTCTAAAACTGCTTGAAAGCATGAGTTTGATAATAGTGTACCTTATATTTTTGTATCACTCCTGACATCCGATAATTTTAAGCAAATCAAAAATTTCTGACATATTGGATTTTACCGATGACCCAATCCAGTCATCGGCAAAACAAGGAAATGTCATAATTAATTGCAGGTGTATGGGCCCCTAAATTCTTATTATGAAGTACAGCTGTAGCTGTGCTCCTCTCGCTGCGATACGCCATGCTGCATGGCACGCCAGTCTGTGACTAATAGCAGCCGGCAATCCCTTCATTAATTCCATTAAGAATTAATGGAGCTATCCCCGGCTGTGAATAGTCGCATACCTTGAATTATGCTGTGATGCAGCCTCCTGCATCTGACCAAAGATGACCATGGCTACATCTATACCTGTCTCTGTTTTTATTTATGTATTTTAGTTTTTTGGGAGGCTGAGGGTTTGGAGTTCCAAGACCTTTTCCAATTCATTTTGTTGTGTAAACAAAAAAACATTTAAAAACAGTGCCTGTAATGCTGTTTTGATAATTTTTCTTATTTTAATCTATACTGTATATATAAAAAAAAATGTATGTATGTATGTATGTATGTTCCAGCATAACTCTGCAATGCCAGGAGCAATTTACACCAAACTTGGTACACATATCACTTACAACCTGGAAAAAAATACTGTGGGGGTAAGACACCCCTAGGGTTTGGGTTGGGAGGTGGGTGACATGTAAAAATCCATAGTGTTCGGGGTCGCGGAGATGAATGGTAAAAACTCCCGCTGCTGTTTAAGCTCAAGTTCAGTCCCCACCAGCATGGAGGGTTGAGAAGGGGTGAAAAATAAAATGTCCAAAGTGACCAACAGTAGTGTCATCAATAGTTTTCGGGGTCGCTAAGCTGATCGCATATTGGCTAATGTATCGTCACGCTAATTGTTTTAGGGGTTGGGTAGTGAACTTAAACTTGAAGATGGCCACAATGAAAATAATCTTATTGCGTTAAGAATTCCACGCTGGCGAAGTCGCGGGCAAAAGCTATAGTATATAAAACTGCAAAATAAAAAAGATCTGTATAATAATGTGTACATTTCAAGATAAAACTAAAACACAAAATACAGGTTGAGTATCCCATATCCAAATATTCCGAAAAATGGAATATTCCAAAATATGGAATTTTTTGAGTGAGATACTGTAGTGAAACCTTTGTTTTCTGTTGGCTCAATGTACACAAACTTTGTTTACTACACAAAGTTATTAAAAATATTGTATTGAACTTCAGGCTGTGTGTATAAGTTGTATATGAAATATAAATGAATTGTGTGAATGTACACACTTTGTTTAATGCACAAAGTTGTAAAAAATATTGGCTACAATGAACTTCAGGCCGTGTGTATAAGGTGTATATGAAACATAAATGCATTCTGTGCTTAGACTTACAGCATACTGTAAGTTTAAGCACTGAATGCATTTATGGTTCATATACATATGGGACATATCCCATTGCCATGATATCTCATTATAGTATGCAATTATTACAAAATACGGAAAAATCTGATATCCAAAATACTTCTGGTTCCAAGCATTTTGGATAAGGGATGCTCAACCTGTAATTAAAAACATTACAAATGTAAACATGAGATTAGTTAGATACAAATTTATATATTCATAGCAGAAGGACAACTTTTATGAGTGACCTATTTTTATGATGCTGTTGTCTGGGCAGGGTTATACAACATATACCAAATTAAAGGTCTTGGTCCACAGATTTGCAGAAAAAATATTGGCGTTGTAATTGGTTGCTTTGTTTCAGAGTTATGTGGCAAAATGTCCGCCTGCCATTTGCAATGCATCACCATTGTGCTCTGAAAAATGTGACAGTTTGTGACCTATCCCTGTGCACCTGCTGGGTTGTCTGGAAACTGAGTTATTTGCAGCCACCCCACTAAGCAGTTATTTTTTTAAATTTGACTCCTAAGGGGGGAAAAAAATGGGGTAAAATGTTCCACCCAGCAAATCTTTGCCCGGGTAAAACCGGGCACATCAGCTAGTTATCTATATAAATCAAACAGTTGGCAAGTTTGTGGTGTGATTATTCAGTTGTATTAAAAGTCTTTGTCCCACATCATGAATTGGCTTTTGTAAACACTCTTTCAAGTTTTGCTTCAAAATGTTAATTGTTGATGAAATCTAATGTCAGACACTGCTTTAAATTGTCCAGACATAGCAGTTTCTGGGAAAACATGCATGGCCCTGTGCCTCTATTTTCTCCATATCATTTGTAATTAAGTGTCATAACACTTCTAAGGTGGTGTTTTTTTGTTTTGTTTTTTATCGCAGTCTTTATTTGGCAAAAAGCCACCACATTATTCTGCTTAGGAATACTACACTGCACAATAAATGTCAAAAATAAAGCACAGATGTAGTCTGATACCTGGATTTATTAATGACTTTAACACTACTGACGCTGTGCTGTTGTTTGTCTATTCCCATTCTTAAAGTAGATTAAACACTTCCAAATGAGTAATGTCACTTAGATGAGAACTTACAGTACATCTGCAGCACTCTTCTGACAACTTTACCTATAGGCAGCCCACACAGTAAAATCCACCACCCCAGTGACAGCCTGGCATTGGCTTCCCATTGGATGTGGTTTCTGCTGATAATATGGTGGATAGGAAGTACCCTGGAATTTCCAGTCCAGACATCTCTTCCTTTGACAAACCACTCCCCTGCTAGCAGCCCTACCCTGCTTCTGGAAGCTGTAGCTAATGGGTCTGGGACTCCAGGTCGACAACAAAAAGGTTGACACACCTTAGGGCGACGCCAATTGTTCGACATGGACCAAAGGTCGACATGGACAAAAGGTGGACATGAGTTTTTTATGTTTTTTTGGTGTTGTTTTCTTCGTAGAGTGACCAGGAACCCCAATTAGTACACCGCGTTCGCTCGCCATGCTTCGGGCATGGTGCCTTCGCTCGGCACAGATTACCGTTCCAATCGTAGTCCACGTGGATCGTTAAGTATGAAAAAGTTCCAAAAAAGAAAAAAATTGTGAAAAACTCATGTCGACCTTTTTCCATGTCGACCTTGTTCCTGTCGACCTTTTGTCCACGTCGACCTAAGGTGTGTTGACCAATTTGCGTCGACCTAAGGTGTGTCGACCTTTTTGTTGTCAACGTGGAGTCCGGATACCGTAGCTAATGTAGTCCCTACAAGTCAGCTTGTTGATTTGTGCAATCCCACGCATGTGGATATTTGCACAACAGATCTCGGGCAAATGCATTTAGGTGCCACTACTTCTGTAAATAACCTCACAAGTGTCCAATCTTTGGGACAGGAACTGTTGATTTTGGCTTTCCAAATTGTGAACTACTTTTGTGAACATACTGAGGTGGACACTGAGTTAAGATGGGCATACACAATGCAATTATCTGGAAGATCATATGCCAGATCTGGCTGGTTAGACTGAAAATCTGATAATGTATGGAAGCAAATGGCAATGAACCATGTGCTTCCAAACACTGGAAAATGGTTAAAACTGTCATTCATACAAATTGATTTAATCCATTTTCCAGTGTTTGGCAGCAAATGGTTGATTGTCATTTGCTCTCATTCATTACCAGACTTTCATTTCAGCCAGGCACATCAAGCGAGCAAGCGGAAGGTGGCCTGACGGCAAAAAGTAAGCGAGGCAGAGATAGTCAAGGCATGCGGTTGGGAGAGCAGTCTCGAGGCTAGGATATGTGGACGGGTACGCATTGATGAACAGGTTGGTTTTCAATCCCCATTTGAAGCTTTGCAAGGTTATGAAGAGTCTAAAATAGTGAGGGAACTCATTCCAGTGAATGGGGGCAGCGTAAGCAAAGTCTTGGTTCATGCTGGGATGAAGTGACCAGGGTAGGCGATGGTCATTAGCTGACCGGAGAGGGCTGGAGGGAGTATTTCAGGAGATGAGGTTGGAGATGTAGGGAGTACATTGTATGTGAGGGGAGGCGTTTGAACAGGATTCTGTATGGGAATGGGAGCCAGTACAGGTTTTCTTGAAGGGGAGTGGCAGATATGGAGCTGCGGAGTTGAGAGGGGAGGGGATCGATATGGGAACATGGGAGACCAGTGAGGAGAATGATAAAATAGTTGAGCCATGAGATGACCAGTGAGGGAATAGTAAGATTAGTTGCACTCTGGGAGAGGAATGGCCTGATGCGAGCGATGTTGCATAGTTGGAACCAGCAGTATTGAGCCAGAGATTAAGGGGGAAGGGGGGGGGGGGAGTGGAGTCAAGAATGGCGCCCTAGCCAGCATAGTTAGGGAACAGGGGATTTGATATTGTTGTCAACAGTGATGGATATCTTTGGACGGGGGGGGATTCTGGATGGGGGAAAGATGAGTTCGGTTTTGTCCATTTTGAGCTTCAGGGAGCGCTCAAACATCCAGGAGGAGATGGCAGAAAGGAAGCTGGATATCTGAGAGGGGGAGAGGTGCATTAAAGTCGAATATTATCGGCATAGAGGTGGTATTGAAGGCCAAAGGAGCTTATGAACCCACCCAGGGAAGAGGTGTACAAGGAGAAGAGGGGGGAACCAAAGACAGAACCCTGTGGTACACCTATGGGGAGGATGGAAGGGGTTAAGGTGGAACCGAAGGTACAGATGTGTCCTGTTATATCTTAACTCTGTGCGCTACATGTCGTGTTACATACGTGAGTGCCGTTTGACTTTGTAGCGCTGAGCATCTTGGGATATTTTTTTTTTCTGCGAAAATGTCTCTTAGACACAATGTAATGCAATAGGATGCACGAGCAGCTTCTGCTGATTAAATGCAGCATGCCTATATTCTGTGTGTGTGACTGCGACTGTATTTGCATAGAAAACGCTATGCTCCTCTGGGAATCACTACTGTGGCATTGCAGATACAGCCGCAATTACACACAGAATATAGGCATGCTGCATATCATTTTAATTAGCAGAAGCTGTTCCTGCGTCCTTTTACAATACACTGCGTCTAAAACGCATTTTTGCAAGAAAAGACACTCTGCGCTGCTGAGTCCCGCCATGTTATGGTGCAACTTAAAGGGCTGTTTAGCGTGATTGCAGCAAGCATGTAAGATGACACATCTGTTGATACAGAGAAAGAACTGTTAGCGAGGTAAGAGGTGAATAAAGCAATGACAGCGCTAGAGAGGCCAATGGTATAATCTTTCTAATTGTGTCAATGAGTAATGCTAACATTATGTTAAAATACCCTACACCAGGGCTGAATTTTTTTTCTAAAACCTAGGAGCCAGGACGAAAATGTAGGAGCCAGACCAGTGTCGTTCACCCCCATAACCCCCCCCCCCCCCCCAAATAAAAAAAAACCCCAAACAACTATGCAGCTACCCGCCACCTCCCGGACATACCAACCCCCATGGCCACAAACCAGCCCTCTGCAGCCACAGCAACTCCCACCCGCGGCCACATTGATAAACAGCTGACCCCCACGGCAACCAACCCCCATGGCCACACAACTAAGGGGGTACCCTGAGGCAGACCAACCCTCCGCAACTTACCTTCAGTCGGGAACCTTCACGCATCTTGGCTGAGAAGACTCTTAAGATAATTGATGCTATACAGCTGTTTCCTGTCTCTCTGAGGTTATTGGACTTGGGACAATGAGTGGCTGGGGGAAATCTGATGCAGCTGCCCAGAAATGAGGGGACACCAATTAACTGTGGCAAGGCTGCTGCTTCTTCTGTGGCAACGCCATTGCTTTTGCTGCTGCAGACCTTTTCTCCACTGTTCTCTCCACCGGTCAGTGTCTTCCTGCTTTTTATGCTATCCACCACCATCTTCCAAGCCCTGATGCCATCTTCTATCTTGACACACTGGGCACTTCTGTCCAGAAACTCCTTCAAGTCCTGACTGAGAGTGTACTGCCCACAACAGCTAAATATAAGCCATAGCAAGGGGTTGGAGTGAGCATTTTGAATCCATGCTCTGCCCCCTCACAACAGCATATGTGTGATGACTCGCTTGGTCTAGAACCAGAATAGAATACCATTGTGGGATGCTTACTGGATTGACGCCAAGTGGGTAAGGCATCTTCTTCCAGGGACCTTATTACATATGTTCACTACATATTTGCATATTTTACTCTAAACACACATACCTTGAACCCTGCATCAGCCCATGGTGGTCATTCCGAGTTGTTCGCTCGCAAGCTGCTTTTAGCAGCTTTGCACACGCTAAGCCGCCGCCTACTGGGAGTGAATCTTAGCATATCAAAATTGCGAACGAAAGATTAGCAGAATTGCGAATAGACACTTCTTAGCAGTTTCTGAGTAGCTCCAGACTTACTCGGCATCTGCGATCAGTTCAGTGCTTGTCGTTCCTGGTTTGACGTCACAAACACACCCAGCGTTCGCCCAGACACTCCTCCGTTTCTCCAGCCACTTTCGCGTTTTTCCCAGAAACGGTTGCGTTTTTCCACACACTCCCATAAAACGGCCTGTTTCCGCCCAGAAACACACACTTCCTGTCAATCACACTCCGATCACCAGAACGAAGAAAAAACCTTGTAATGCCGTGAGTAAAATTCCTAACTGCATAGCAAATTTACTTGGCGCAGTCGCACTGCGGACATTGTGCATGCGCATTAGCGACTAATCGCTCCGTTGCGAGAAAAAAATACAGAGCGAACAACTCGGAATGACCCCCCATGTGTATATGTAATGAGGTAGTATTTGGTGATTTTTTATTTTTTTTCATTCTGGTAATAAGGGGTGGTGAATAGGAGACTTGAATCTGGTACTAATTAGTCTATGTAATAGTAGATAGCTTGTATGTTATCCTTCTACCTCGTGTATATATTAAAGGTATTCATACAGAAGTTGAAAGAAAACTTTATACCATGGAAAAATGAAAAAGGTGAAGTGTAATGTATATTTCTCTAACGTCCTAGAGGATGCTGGGGTCCATATTAGTACCATGGGGCATAGACGGGTCCACCAGGAGCCATTGGCACTTTAAGAGTTTAATAGTGTGCGCTGGCTGCTCCCTCTATGCCCCTCCTACCAGACTCAGCATAGAAAATGTGCCCGGAGGAGCCAGTCACAGCTAGGGGAGCTCTACAGAGTTCTCTTAGTAATAGAGTTTATTTCTTCTTTTTCAGTTTTTTATATTTTACAAGGAGGCTGTTGGCGACAGCCTCCCTGCAGCGTGGGACTGAGGGGGGAGTCCGCCCCGCGGGGTCTTGAGCCACTGCTCCCGCTGACTGGGCACTAGCTCCAAAGGGGTCCGATCGCGCCCCGCCGCAGGGGAACGCTCGTCCCGGCAGCCGGCCGCCACCCCCTCAGGAGCTGAAGATGGCGAGTGAGTCACTGTCCCCCCCTTGCAAGCGGGGGGACAGTGTGAAGTGGGTGGCTAGAGGGTTAGGAGCGCGGTCTTAACCGTGCTCCTGGAAGGCTCAGCGGTACCTTGGGCGGCTATGGGGGGGAGCGGCCTGGGCCAGCACCGTACCCTGCACTGGTCGTTTCCTGCATGTCGGGGTCTGCGGATCCAGGTCAGCCAAATCCTCCAGGCCAGTATAATCTTCTTGAGAGCGGGAAGCCGGTGCCATTGAAGGGGGCGGAGCTTCTCCTCAGAGCGGACCCAGCAGCATTTAGCGCCATTTTCTCTGCCTGCAGTCGCTATCCACTGGATCCAGGTCCCTCCAGAGCTTTCTCCAGCAGTCTGTACGGTACCAGGGGGCTGTAGAAGGGAGGGGAGGCTGTGGCACAGTCAGCGCTGGGAAGGGACTCCCTTTGCCTACAAAGCGCTGTGTGTGGGTTGGCTCCAATCTCTGTGTCTCTCTGCCTTTCTTGGGGAGGAAACTCTGCCTGCATAATACCTTGTGTGTGTGTGTGTGTGTGTGTGTGTGTGTGTGTGTGTGTGTGTGTGTGTCTGGTAACATGTATAGGGACAATGTGTCATATGCTGCAGAGGATTTGTCCTCCCAGGAGGACTCCATACCATGTAATCAGGATCGCACAGTTTTAGCGCAGATCCCGGCTAGAGTGCCAGAATGATTAGTCTCTCTGAGGGGGACTGTTTCCCAGATTTCTGATAGAGTGGCTAGGACTGAGCACGCCACTCCGGTCCTCCAGTCCTCTATGGTAGTATGGTCTGTTTCTGCCTCCTCGGGGGCCCCGGCCGTACATTCGCATAAACGTGCGCTTGCAATTATGCAGGATGACACGGACACTGACTCTGACGCTGCAGACGGTGATGGGGAGGTTTTGCGGTGGACGGCATCACTTGCCAAGGGGGTTCCCAGAGGAAGATAAGAAGAGGTGGGAGTCCCCGCCGATAGTCGACGCCTCAGTATCCAGGCTGTCCAAACAGGTAGTTTTACCGGTCCCGGGATCTACCGCCTTAAAGGACCCGGCAGATCGCAAGGTGGATGCTACGCTGAAATCCATTTACACGGCTTCGGGGGCTATATTGCGGCCTACTATAGCCTGTGCTTGGGTTGATAAAGCTATTGCCAGGTGGTCGATCACTCTGCAGGAGGAATCGTCTACGCTGGACAAAGGTGACGTTGATTTGTTTTTGCGTAATATTCAGGATTCTGCAGGGTTCCTGGTGGATTCCATGAAGGACCTGGGTTCCATGGCTGCGGGGATCTCCTCCATGTCAGTCTCGGCTCGCAGAGGTCTCTGACTGCGCAACTGGTCTGCGGACGCGGAATCCAGGAAGTGTGTGGAAGGCCTTCCGTACAAAGGTCAGGCTCTATTTGGGGAGGCGCTGGATGCGTGGATTGCCACGGCTACCGCGTGTAAGTCTCCTTTTCTCCCCTCAGCTGCACCGGCTACGAAGAAGCCCTTTTCATCTAACACGTCACAGTCCTTTCGGGCCGCGAGGCCTAGAAAGAATAAGCCTTCGAACACCTTCTTCAAATGTGGTCATGCCAAAGGAAAGAAACCCGCTCCCGCAAGTTCCCAGACCCAGAAGCCCGCTTCTGATACCCTTAAGTCCTCCGCATGACGGTGGACAGCTAGGCCTGGAGGAATGTCAGGTGGGGGCGAGACTCTGGCAGTTCAGCCACGTCTGGGTGTCGTTGGGTCTGGACCCCTGGGTTCTGGATTTAGTGTCCAGGGGTTACAGACTGGAGTTTCAAGAGCCCCCGCCTCACCGTTTCTTCAAGTCAGGCTTACCAGCTCTGCTGGCGGACAGGACAATTCTTCTGGAAGCCATCAGGAAATTGGTGGTGTCAGAGGTCATTGTTTAGGTCCCTCTTCAACAACGGAACAAGGGTTATTATTCGAACCTTTTTGTGGTACCGAAACCGGATGGTTCGGTACGGCCTATTCCAGTGATGGCTAACCTTGACACTCCAGCTGCTGTTGAACTACATATCCCAGCATTCCCTGCTACAGTTTTCTTATTTGGTCATGCTAAAACTGATGCAGGGCATGCTGGGATGTGTAGTTCAACAACAGCTGGAGTGTCAAGGTTAGCCATCACTGGCCTATTCTAAATTTAAAATCTTTGAACCCCTATCTCAAGGAGTTCAAATTCAAGATGGAATCTCTGAGAGCTGTCATTTCAGGGCTGTCGGAGGGGGAGTTCCTGGTGTCCCTGGACATCAAGGATGCTTACCTCCACATTCCAATTTGGGCGCCGCATCAAGCTTATCTCAGGTTTGCGCTGATGGACGATCACTATCCGTTCCAGGCGCTGCCGTTTGGCCTCTCAACAGTACCAAGGATCTTCACCAAGGTGATGGCGGAGATGATGATTCTCCTCCGCAAACAGGGGGTGAACATAATTCCATATCTGGACGATCTCCTGATCAAGGTGTCATCCAGGGAGAGGTTGTTGCGGTCCATCGCACTCACAACCCAGCTGCTCAGGAAGCACGGTTGGATCCTGAATCTTCCAAAGTCTCATCTGGAGCCGACAAGGCGGCTGTCTTTCCTGGGAATGATCCCCGACACGGAAGTGTAGAGGGTTTTTCTCCCGGCGGAGAAAGCGTTGGTGATTCAAACAATGGTCCGGGATGTCCTACGGCCTACCCGGGTATCGGTTCATCAATGCAGACGCCTTCTGGGAAAGATTGTTGCCGCCTACGAGGCTCTGCAGTACGGCAGGTTTCATGCTCGACCTTTTCAACTGGACCTCTTGGACCAGTGGTCGGGCTCTCACCTACACATGCACAATAGGATACGCCTGTCTCCGAAAGCCAGGATTTCACTCCTCTGGTGGCTGCAACTTCCACACCTTCTGGAAGGGAGAAGGTTCGGAATTCAAGACTGGATCCTGTTGACCACATGCAAGTCTAAGAGGTTGGGGAGCGGTCGCTCTGGGGAAGACCTTTCAAGGACGATGGTCGGCTCAAGAGTCACTTCTCCCAATAAACATCCTTGAACTCGGGGCCGTTTACAACGCCCTTCTACAAGCAGCACACCTTCTACAGGATCGGGCTGTACAGGTGCAGTCGGACAACGTGACCACAGTGGCCTACATAAACCGACAAGGCGGAACGAAGAGCAGAGCTGCCATGACAGAGATGTCAAAGATCCTCGTCTGGGCAGAAAGGCATGCGGTGGCGATGTCGGCAATCTTCATTCCGGGCGTAGACAACTGGGAAGCAGACTTCCTCAGCAGACATGATCTCCATCCAGGGGAGTGGGGCCTCCATCCGGAGGTGTTCGAGGAGGTAACCGGTTGGTGGGGGGGTTCCTCACATATAGACATGATGGCCTCCCGCCTCAACAAGAAGCTACGGAGGTACTGTTCCAGGTCACGAGACCCACAGGCAGTGGCGGTGGACGCACTGGTGACACCTTGGGTGTTTAAGTCAGTGTATGTGTTCCCTCCACTTCCTCTGATACCAAGAGTTCTTCAACTCGTGCGAAGAATGAAGGTTCTGGCAATCCTCATTGCTCCGGACTGGCCAAGGAGGGCTTGGTACGCAGACCTGCTGGATATTCTGCAAGAAGAACCACGGCCTTTACCTCTTCGGGAGGATCTGCTTCTGCAGGGGCCGTTCGCTTATCAAGACTTACCGCGGCTTCGTTTGACGGCATGACGGTTGAACGCCAGATCTTAGTGCAGAAGGGTATCCCGAGTGAGGTCATTCCTACCCTGATACAGGCCAGGAAGGTGGTAACGTCTAAGCATTACCATCGCATTTGGAAGAAATATGTTTCTTGGTGTGAGGCCAAGAAGTTTGCGGCGGTGGAGTTTCAACTTGGTCGTTTTCTCCTTTTTCTGCAAGCAGGGGTGGATATGGGGCTGAGACTGGGCTCCATCAAGGTCCAGATCTCTGCTTTGTCCATCTTCTTCCAAAAACAATTGGCTGTTCTTCCTGAGGTTCAGACCTTTTTGAAAGGGGTTCTGCACATTCAGCCTCCCTTTGTGGCACCTACGGCTCCATGGGATCTGGATGTGGTGTTGCAGTTCCTACAATCTGCTTGGTTTGAGCCTCTACAGGAGGCTGATCTCAAGTTTCTCATGTGGAAGGCGGTCACCTTGTTGGACTTGGCTTCTGTGCGACGCGTGTCGGAATTGGGGGCTTTGTCTTGTAAAAGCCCCTATCTGATCTTCCATGAAGACAGGGTGGAACTTAGGACTCGTCCACTGTTCCTGCCTAAGGTTGTGTCGGCTTTCCAGATCAACCAACCTATTGTGGTGCCAGTGGCTACTGACTCCTCAATTAATTCAAAGGCCTTGGATGTAGTGAGGTCTTTGAAGATTTACGTGAAGAGGACGGCTCGTCATAGGAAAAGTGACTCTCTGTTTGTTCTCTATGATCCAAAGAAACTTGGATGTCCTGCTAAGCAGTCGATTTCACGCTGGATCAGGTTCACTATCCAGCATGCTTATTCCACATCAGGATTGCCGTGTCCGAAATCCGTAAAGGCCCACTCTACTCGTAAAGTGGGTTCTTCCTGGGTGGCTGCTCGGGGTGTCTCTGCGATACAACTCTGCCGAGCAGCTACTTGGTCTGGGTCGAACACGTTTGTCAAGTTTTACAAGTTCGATACTTTGGCCTCTGATGACAGGAGCCTCCGCGCTCTCCCACCCGTACTGGGAGCTTTGGTACATCCCCATGGTACTAATATGGACCCCAGCATCCTCTTAGGACGTTACAGAAAATAGGATTTTGGTTACCAACCGGTAAATACTTTTCTCGTAGTCCGTAGAGAATGCTGGGCGCCCGCCCAGCGCTTCGTTTCCTGCATTGGTTTTATAGTTCAGTGTTACCTGGTTCCTAGGTAAGTTCTGCGTTATTTACTGTTTTCAGCTGTTACTGAGTTGTTCTGGCATGTTAGCCGGATTTTCATGTTTGTGTGAGCTGGTATGAATCTCGCCACTATCTGTGTAATTCCTTCTCTCGAAGTATGTCGTCTCCTCGCGCACAGTTTCTAGACTGAGTCTGCTAGGAGGGGCATAGAGGGAGGAGCCAGCCCACAATATTAAACTCTTAAAGTGTCAATGGCTCCTGGTGGACCCGTCTATACCCCATGGTACTAATATGGACCCCAGCATCCTCTACGGACTACGAGAAAAGGATTTACCAGTAGGTAACCAAAATCCTATTTGCACATTCTTCGTGTCTTCCAGAATAAATATACCATAACTGTCCAGCATACTAAAGGCTGTGGTTAAAGCTGTGAATGCGACTCCTTGGTCAAATGACTGGGAACATTGCGTATTAAATGACTGTTGCTGTTGAAATTAGTGGGAGGAATTCACCTTATTATTTAAATGAAGGAAGAAAAATAGTGAGGTCAATGGGTAACAATAACTAGAAGATGATGCAGTGAGCTGGTCTGATGTTGCTTCTCTATCACAAGCGCTTTACTTGTGCTGTTATTGGCTGGATATCTAGGCTGTGACTTTACAGGGCTGTTCATAGAATTTAATAAAGGAAATGTAATAATTTTAATGTACGTACAGAATTGGGTTGACCAAAAGATAAATGGAAACAGCACTGATAGTGCATTCCTGCAGATTGTTTTTAATAAGCATGTTATTTAGTTCATCAGCCTACCGCAGTAATGCTTTGAATGTGGCTCTGCCAGACAAATTTGTTAATGCCTTTTTCCCCCTCCCCCCTTTTCAGGGAACATTGATTCCCCACAGACATATCTCTATTAAACCTCTAGAAAGTCACAACTTCCAAATTAGATTAAGTAGCGAGAACGGTACTAGAGGAATCAAAGAAAATTGAGTGTATTATTGAATTCATGCCACATTGTCTGCAGAAGTGAGATGCTTTGTATGGCTGCAACGTTTGTCCTTACTGAACTAACAAAGATGCGGACACAGTCATGTAATATAATTTTCTAAAACCTCATTAGGTAATCCTCTGCTCATCCTGCTGAAGGGAGAACTGAGACCTGCAAAGGTTGTTTTGTTACTGTACTTTCTGGGAATTTAGCAAGGCATCGTTTTATGCTTAGTGGATGTTCCAAGTTTTCTTTTTGCTTCATATGCATTTATGGTTTAATAAATTGCTTGTTTGTGGTGTTCAAATTAAAAAAAAATATATCTATATATCTATATATATATATATATATATATATATATATATATATATATATATATATATATGTGTGTGTGTGTGTATGTGTATATATTTATTATTATTTTATTTTTATGTGTTTATTTTTTACATGAATACCCTGTTAAATTACACATAATGGGCGGGATTCATATCTTTTATCGCCCCCGATCTCCTGTCTAAAGTGACGGGAGATCGCGGGACGATATTCTAATGACCCCCATTTTCGCGCTGATCGCGCCCATATGAGCCGGGTTTAGCCGTGTAAAGCAGCTAAATTCGACTAAAGACATGGGCGCGATCGTGAAAAATACCATGGGCGTCCAAACGGGTCACTCTTCACGCATTTCAGCTCGCCGCCCCCTTTGAATACTACCGGCGGGCACGATGGGGACGGAAGGGGGCAGAGAAGATTTGAATCTCGCACGTAGTGTGAGACATTCTGTTGTATGAGCACAGTGTATATTTTTTTTCTTTGTTAGAAAGGTGGGGGTGTTCTACTTTTGCACTTGGCATAAGTAGTCTTTCGTACTAAACGGGGGGGGTGGGGGTAGTTTTGATGCTAGTAATGTCCTTTACATAGGTGTAAGTGAATGTTATTTTACTGCTAAGTATTGCGTGCATGTACTTTTACCTGTATACATTTCACTTTTATGTTCAGATATTAATTACTCATTATCTCTCGATCGTCTATGTGCTGGGACAATTTGATGCAATGTCTTTTTTTTTTTTTTCTCTTACGTCCTAGAGGATGCTGGGGACTCCAAAAGGACCATGGGGTATAGACCGGATACGCAGGAGCTTGGGTACACTAAAAAGACTTTGACTGGGTGTGAACCTGCTCCTCCCCCAGACCTCAGTTAGACTTTGTGCCCAGGAGTGATGGGTCACACACTAGGGGAGCTCTACTGAGTTTCTCTAGAAAGACTTTTGTTAGGTTTTTTATTTTCAGGGAGACCTGCTGGCTACAGGCTCCCTGCATTGTGGGAGTGAGGGGAGAGAAGCAGACCTACTTCTTCTTAGTTCAAGGGCTCTGCTTCTTAGGCTACTGGACACCATTAGCTCCAGAGGGTTCGATCACTTGGTTCGCCTAGCTGCATGTTCCCGGAGCCGCGCCGTCACCCCCCTCACAGAGCCAGAAGAAAGAAGCCGGGTGAGCATTAGAAGAACCGAAGACTTCAGTGACGGCAGAAGACTTCCGTAACGAGGTACAGCGCAGCGGTAGCGCTGCGCTCCATGCTCCCACACACATCACCAACGGCACTCGCAGGGCGCTGGGGGGGCGCCCTTGGCAGCAGTTACTGAGGTCATCCAGTCTGACTAAAGGCATATTCGGTGTCGGGCACCGTATATAATACCCCCGCCAGTATACATTTTCAAATTTGAGCGGGTCTAAAGCACGCCGGGAAGGGGCGGGGCTTAGCCGCACAGCTCACCAGCGCCATTTTCTTCTCTTCACAGACGCTGCAGAGACGCTGGGCCGGGACCTCCATGCTCCTCACAAGTAAAAGGGAGCTAAACAAGGGGGGGGGGGGGGGGTTGGGGGCACAGATAATTTGGTGCTTTTTTTTATTATTTCAGCGCTACTGATAGATAGATATATATATATATATATCTATCTATCACTTGTTTTATATGGCACTCACTGTCCATTGACAACTACCGGGGTGCCCTCCTCCACTGCTAATATACCAACAACGGCTCTCTGGGGTGGATTGCAACTACTCTCCCCTCAGCTTGAAGAACCAGGCGGCACTCCTCGGGTTTGTTCAGCCATACAAGGCGTGTATTAAATCACATCAAAAAAAATTTAAATAAACAATTATAGGCATAGTGAAACACCAATGTTTCAACGCCTCACAGGCGTTTTTTTCAAGGTGCTATGCTGTGAAAAACGGTGAAAGACAACAACCAAACCTCACATAAGCAAGTCTTACCTTTTTAAAATGTGTGGATAAGACCACCCTCTCGTCCCTGCTGGCGTCTTCCGGGAGCCGCGGGCTGCGGTGTTTCCGGGGGGTGCGGTCTGCGTGACGACGTCACGTGCTGCGTCCTCTCCCATTCGCCCGCTGCCGCCAGCCTTCCGTTGCCAGGGACTCCGTTGCTAGGGGACAGAAGGCGGAAAATAGGTTAAGTGAAAATAAACTTACACATGATATGAACATTGGGGGCTGTTAAGCTCTGTGAATAGTGACAGCGGGTTAAATACAATTATAAGGTGACTAGAGCACAATACTAGTATAAAAACATTCAAAATAATAACATTGCTGGGAAGCGCTGCCGGAGTGGTTACACTACTGACTGATGCACATACTATTGGGTTTCCTATATTGAATTAATTTGGACATGCTGACGTACCACACAGGTACGTCAGCATGTCCAAATTAATTCAATATAGGACACCCAATAGTATGTGCATCAGCCAGTAGTCCCCTTAGCAACGGAGTCCCTGGCAACGGAAGGCTGGCGGCAGCGGGCGAATGGGAGAGGACGCAGCGCGTGACGTCGTCACGCAGACCGCACCCCCCGGAAACACCGCAACCCGCGGCTCCCGGCTCCAGGAAGACGCCAGCAGGGACGAGAGGGTGGTCTTATCCACACATTTTAAAAGGTAAGACTTGCTTATGTGAGGTTTGGTTGTTGTCTTTCACCGTTTTTCACAGCATAGCACCTTGAAAAAAACGCCTGTGAGGCGTTGAAACGTTGGTGTTTCACTATGCCTGTAATTGTTTATTTGAATTTTTTTTTATGTGTTAATACACGCCTTGTATGGCTGAACAAACCCGAGGAGTGCCGCCTGGTTCTTCAAGCTGAGGGGAGAGGAGTTGCAATCCACCCCAGAGAGCCGTTGTTGATATATATATATATATATATATATATATTATACGTGTGTAGTATATAGGCGCTGGGGTGTGAGCTGGCATACTCCCTCTGTGTTTCTCTCTCCAGGCTTCCCTGTAGGCTGTCCCCTTTATTGGCCAGTGTGAGGGTGTCGGTACTACGTGTCAGCATTTCTGAGGCTGAGGAGGTTACTGGGGGCGCAGAAATGGGGCTGGAGATGGCTGTCGGCACAGCGACTGCTGATTGGGTTAGTGTTAAGTACACTTAATGCTAATGTGGCTTTATTGTCTTAAGAGGCTTGATAAATCTGATTCTCAGACTCAAACATGGAGAAAATCCATGGTAGATGCTTTGGCTCAGGTACAGACCCCCTCAGGGTCACAAAAACGTTCATTTACCCAGATGTTAGATACAGATGCCGACACGGAATCGGATTCCGATGTCGACTTTAATGAGGCTACTTTACACCCAAGGGTTGTTAAGAGTATTCAGTACAGGATTGTGGCTATTAAAGATGTTTTACATATCTCTGACGAACCTACTGTTCAGGAAACAAGGGTTTGCTTCTTTAAAGGGAAAAACACCTGAGGTGAAGTTTCCCCCCTCTCATGAAATGAATGCTCTTTGTGAAAAAGCTTGGGAGTCGCCGGACAAGAGGTGGCAGATTCCCAAGAGAATTTTTATGGCGTATCCTTTCCCCTCTGATGACAGGGAAAAATGGGAGTCGTCTCCGAATGTCGACAAGGCTCTATCCCGTTTGTCCAAGAAGGTGGTGCTTCCGTCCCCTGACAGGGCTGCTCTCAAGGATCCGGCGGATCGCAAACTGGAGACGTCCTTGAAGGCCTTTTTCGTTAATACTGGTGCATTGCTCAGACCTGCTGTGGCGTCGGTATGGGTGAGTAGTGCTATTGCTAAATGGGCTGATAATTTAGCTTCTGATATGGATACCCTTGATAAAGATGATATTCTTTTGACTCTTGGTTATATCAAGGACGCTGCAGATTACCTAAAGGATGTGGCGAGAGATGTTGGCCTCTTGGGATCAAGAGCCAATGCCATGGCGGTCTCGGCCAGGAGGGCGCTGTGGATCCATCAATGGAATGCTGATGCCGACTCCAAGAAAAAAATGGAAACTCTCCCCTTCAAAGGTAGTGTCTTGTTTGGTGACGGCCTGGCTGACCTGGTGTCTACCGCTACTGCGGGTAAGTCATCTTTTCTTCCTTATGTTCCCGCACAACAGAAAAAGGGGCCCCATCAACAGATGCAGTCCTTTCGGCCTAATAAATACAAACGAGGTAGGGGCTCGTCCTTCCTCGCTGCGAAGGGTAGAGGAAGGGGAAAGAAGTCGCCTGCACGTTCAGGCACCCAGGAACAAAAGTCCTCCCCCGCCTCTACCAAGTCCACCGCATGACGCTGGGGCTCCCCTGTGGGAGTCCGTGCTGGTGGGGGGCAGTCTTCGAATCTTCAGTCAGGTCTGGTTTCAATCGGCCCTGCATCCTTGGGTCTTAGACATAGTGGCCCAAGGGTACAAGCTGGAGTTTCAGGAGATCCCCCCCCCCCCCGCCGCTTTTTCATAGAGAAGTAGTAAATGCTGCGATACAAAAGTTGTGTCAACAGAGAGTCATTGTTCCCGTTCCCCCGTCTCAACGGGGGAAGGGTTCTATTCGAGCCTCTTTGTCGTACCGAAGCCGGACGGTTCGGTCAGACCGATTCTGAACCTAAAATCCCTCAATCCATACTTGAAAGCTTTCAAGTTAAAGATGGAATCTCTTCGAGCTGTGATCTCCAGCCTAGAAGGGGGGGATTTTATGGCGTCAGTCGACATAAAAGATGCCTACTTACACGTCCCGATTTATCCTCCGCGTCAGGCCTTCCTGAGATTTGCGGTGCAGGATTGTCATTACCAATTTCAGACGTTGCCGTTTGGGCTTTCCACGGCCCCGAGGGTTTTCACCAAGGTTATGGCAGAAATGATGGTACTCCTTCGCAAGCGAGGCGTCAAAAATTATCCCGTACTTGGACGATCTCCTAATAAAGGCGAGGTCACAGGAACAATTGTTAAAGAATGTGGAACTCTCCCTGACGGTTCTGCGACATCACGGTTGGATTTTAAATTTGCCAAAGTCTCGGTTAATTCCGACGACTCGGCTGCCCTTTCTGGGCATGATCCTAGACACGAAGCTTCAGAGAGTGTTTCTTCCGGAGGGCAAAGCTCTAGAAATACAGTCCATGGTCAAGGAGCTTTTGAGACCGACAAGAGTGTCGATTCATCAATGCACTCGAGTGCTAGGGAAGATGGTGGCGGCTTACGAGGCCATTCCGTTTGGCAGGTTTCATGCCAGAGTGTTTCAGTGGGACCTGCTGGACAAATGGTCCGGGTCTCACCTACACATGCACCGGAAAATAAGTCTATCTTCCAGGGCCAGGATCTCTCTCCTGTGGTGGCTGCAAAGCTCTCACCTTCTAGAGGGATGCCGTTTCGGGATCCAGGACTGGGTCCTGCTGACCACGGATGCAAGTCTCCGAGGCTGGGGCGCAGTCGCGCAGGGAAGAAGTTTCCAGGAAAAATGGTCAAGCCAGGAATCTTCTCTCCACATAAATGTTCTCGAGTTAAGAGCCATTTACAACGGCCTCCTGCAAGCGAAGAGTTTTCTTCAGGGTCTTCCTGTCCGGATCCAGTCGGACAATATCACAGCGGTGGCGTACGTAAACCGCCAAGACGGAGCAGGGCGGCAATGGCGGAGGCCACAAGAATTCTCCGCTGGGCGGAACAGCACGTGAGCGCTCTGTCAGCAGTCTTCCTCCCGGGCGTGGACAACTGGGAAGCAGACTTTCTCAGCAGACGCGATCTCCATCCAGGAGAGTGGGCTCTTCATCAAGAAGTATTTGCAGAAGTGACAAGGCGTTGGGGAACTCCTCTGATAGACATGATGGCGTCTTGCCTCAACAAGAAACTTCCGAAGTATTGTTCCAGGTCAAGGGGCCCCCAAGCCTGTGCGGTGGACGCCCTGGTAACTCCGTGGGTGTTTCAGTTGGTATATGTTTTCCCTCCGCTTCCTCTCATTCCAAAGGTGCTGAGGATCATAAGACGAACAAGGATTCAGGCAATACTCGTCGCTCCAGATTGGCCACGGAGGGCCTGGTATCCGGATCTTCAGGAAGTATTAGTGGAAGATCCCTGTCCGCTTCCTCTGAGAGGACCTGTTACTGCAGGGGCCCTGCCTGTTTCCAGACTTACCGCGGCTGCGTTTGACGGCGTGGAAGTTGAACGCCGGATTTTAGCTCGGAAGGGTATTCCCGGGGAAGTAATTCCCACTCTCCTTAAGGCTAGGAAGGAGGTCACGGCGAAACATTATCACCGTATTTGGAGAAAATATGTGTTGTGGTGTGAATCCAAAGCAGCTCCTGTGGAGGAGTTTCACTTGGGTCGTTTCCTCCATTTTTTGCAGGCAGGCGTGGATGCGGGCCTGAAATTGGGTTCCATCAAAGTGCAGATTTCAGCCTTATCTATTTTCTTTCAAAAGGAATTGGCCGTCCTTCCTGAGGTTCTGACTTTTGTGAAGGGAGTGTTGCATATCCATCCTCCTTTTGTGGCGCCGTGGGATCTTGAAGTGGTGTTGCAGTTTCTTATGTCTCACTGGTTTGAGCCATTGCGTAAGGTTGAGTTAAAGTTTCTCACTTGGAAAGTATTCATGCTTTTGGCTCTGGCGTCTGCCAGGCAAGTGTCTGAGTTGGCGGCCTTGTCTCACAAGAGCCCTTATCTGATCTTCCATGCGGATAGAGCGGAATTGAGGACTCGGCAATAATTTCTGCCGAAGTTGGTCTCTTTGTTTCACATTAACCAACCTATTGTGGTGCCTGTGGCTACGGATGCTGTGGGGGTCCCAAAATCTCTTGATGTTGTAAGAGCTTTGAAAATTTATGTCGCCAGGACGGCTCTTACTAGGAAGACAGAGGCTCTGTTTGTCCTGTATGCTTCCAACAAGATTGGAAATCCTGCTTCTAAGCAAACTATTGCTCGCTGGATTTGTAATACGATTCAGCAAGCTCATTCTTCGGCTGGGCTACCGTTGCTGAAATCAGTAAAGGCCCATTCTACCAGGAAAGCGGGCTCATCTTGAGCGGCTGCCCGAGGGGTCTCGGCACTTCAACTTTGCCGAGCAGCTACGTGGTCGGGTTCAAACACTTTTGCTAAGTTCTACAAGTTTGATACCCTGGCTGATGAGGACCTCATGTTTGCTCAATCGGTGCTACAGAGTCGTCCGCACTCTCTCGCCCAGTCTGGAGCTTTGGTATAGACCCCATGGTCCTTTTGGAGTCCCCAGCATCCCGTAGGACGTAAGAGAGAATAGGATTTTAATACCTACCGGTAAATCCTTTTCTCCTAGTCCGTAGAGGATGCTGGGCGCCCTTCCCAGTGCGGACTGTTCCTTGCAGTTAGGTTGATACTGGTTATTTTCGGTTACACGTGGTTTTGTGTATCCGTTATGTTCAGCTTGTTGCTGCTGTTAGTTCATACTGTTATCTGGTTTCATGCTACTCCAGTTGTACGGTATGTTTGTGGTGTTGGCTGGTATGTTTCTTGCCCTTAGTTTAACAAAAATCCTTTCCTCGAAATGTCCGTCTCTCTCCTGGGCACAGTTCCTATAACTGAGGTCTGGAGGAGGGGTATAGAGGGAGGAGCCAGTTCACACCCAGTCAAAGTCTTTTTAGTGTGCCCAAGCTCCTGTGGATCCCGTCTATACCCCATGTTCCTTTTGGAGTCCCCAGCATCCTCTACGGACTAGGAGAAAAGGATTTACCGGTAGGTATTAAAATCCTATATTTTTTTTTTTCATGTTTGTTTTGCTTTTTTTTCTTTGCAATTGAGCTAAAGAAGAAAAAAAATTCTTGGCATGCATGTTTATTAGGTATTACAATATTATTTTGAGCTATTGCTCATAATTACGTGGATAGTGCAACCAGATTTGTGACATTGTTAAACACCATCAATGGTGAACCTCTTGTAATGTAAATGGACACTTCTATACTGTCCTAGATTTAAAAATTGCTATTGATTTGCATATCTTAGTATGCTAACATTAACCACATATCCTTATGCATTTCATACAGTATAGGAAATGGTCCGTTTTGTGAAGTTCAATTAAATCTTACAAGGAAAAGCAATACCTTATCACACTGTAATTCGGGCCGCTGCGGCCGCCAATCATAAATAACCGCTTAGATATGTATGCACGTTGCGTATACACGCCAACACGCTATGCGCACAATGCAGCGACACGTGTGGCTGAATACACCTATCCCCAAACAAGAATGGAATGCGACACCAGTAGTTATATGTAATGTTGTGGTCCAACGCATCAACAGTATTTACTTAAAAGATACAGATAAACGGTACAACTATATTACAGAAAAGAGCTACAACCAATAGTACAGACGTTTGTTCGCGAGTGCTCCCGGATCCAGGACTCGGTCAGTCTTGGCAAGATGACCTCAGAGAAATAGGGACTGAAGCCTGGACCAGGAGACCTCTCTTTTATACAATGTGTCCAAATACAATACAATGGGAAACGTAAGCTCTTCTTTCATAGGTCAGAGGGCAGGTCATTTACAGTACGTGAGGGGTCATAGGTTGATTTGAATCAGTGGGCGATGCTTGGTCCAGATGTACTTGCAGGTGTTCGCCACTGGGTTCCCGCCGAATATCCTGAGTACAGTATCATAAGCAGAAACATGCAATCAACTGCAGATAACAACCGGAATGTAGATCTACAAATACTGCACATCTGGATACCAAACACTATGCCCTAACCTTGCTCCATCCCCTCACTTCCTGTAAAGCTGAATAACTCTGTTGTTCTACCCTTTAAGTGTATGTGAGTTGCTGACAAAGTGTGTGGAGACTGTGTATATTATGCACTATGTGAATAAAGAATTGCATTTGTCATTGTGGCTTTTCTGTACGAATGCGTTTGCTACCGTATATACTCTTGCCATGCGTTAACATGCAAGGCCCTGGCACGTAGCATGCGTGTATGCGCACGCACGGCGGCAACGCGCATGAACAGAGGCCACTCTGTTTGGAGTTTGCACGTGTGAGTGTGTGTGTGATATTTTTGACTTCAACAGTTTGTAATGGATAATGTAAAAGAACATTTGTTGTTTTCTCTCCACCCTTTTCTCTCAGAAACATCCATAGCCGAGCTGCCCAAGGACTTGGGAATGCTGGCATCTACCCCCAATCCTCCCTGTCCGTAGCAAAAGAGCACCACCTAGCTGTCGCTAGTGCTCTCTGGAGAAATTTCTTCCCTTTCCTAAAGAACTTAAGACTTTCACAGACTCCTCCCTCCCAGCTAGCTGACACAGCAGCAGGTTTGTGCCCTATTGTTTTTATACCCCCCCCCCCCCCCCCCCCCTTTATACTGTCCTTCCTCATCTTCAAAACCTTTTATGTATGTCAAGTCATTGTCTTTTGCACTCATAATGAAAAAAAAATCAGCTAATCTAATTTAACACTTATTGTATGTAGGTCTTCTGTTGCATCTTCTGCCAAATAAGGTCTTTTTTTTCCTTCATCAGGCTTCACACTTTTAGCTTTAGACATGCCCAGCAGTGTTCCCTCTGAACTTCAGCCCCAACCTTTTGTGTCAATGATGCAGCTCTTTGGGTGGGATGATATGGTCACCCCCCAACTGGTGTCCCGCTATCTGAGTCATTTAATTCCAAACAGGTGAGCTCTCTACTTTGATACTTTAGACTGAAGAATCTTTGGTTCCATGTGGGGAAAAATAAAAATCTGAGTTTTTGTAAACCATACAATACGCATGTATTTCAGTTATGTAACATAATAGTCACAATATCTAATATGTTAATCTGATAAAAAAAGAAAACATTGGTGAGTTAGATAAGTCACAATGTCACCATAGTTTGCAATTATGTAAACATGTTTCTTTAACATAAAAAGGAAAAATACATACAGTACTGTGGAGAAAATGCTGCAAAGTGAGAATGCTTTTAAAAATAGAAGTGTTAAAAGTTTATTTCTATCAATTAACAAAATGCAAAGTGAATAAACGGATGAGTAATCTTAATCAAATCAATATTTCAATATCTAAATCAATTCTAGGTACACTTGCACACAGTTTTGAAGCAAACTCGGTAGGGAGGTTGTTCCAAATACCTTGGAGAACTAACCACAGATCTTGTGTGAATATAGGCTTGCTCAGCTCCTTCTGTCTCTTCATTCACTTTGCATTTTGTTAATTGATGAAACTATTAAGGGGGGTATCCAAAAAGATGTGAAGAAACATTGGTCGTGAAAAACGGACGATTTTTCCCAGTGTTTCACCCAAAACATTTTTTACGGGCTATTCAATTTGGTTACAGGTTAAAAAAACAAATTACATTCTCTCCCGAAAACACACAGGTTCAGTGAAACCTGTATGTTTTCGGTAGAAACAGACCCGTTTTCATCTGTTTCCGGGGACTTGGGCAGGCGAAACAAAATCCCTGATAAGCAGCAGCTCACATTGGCTTTTCGGGGCTATTAGGATAGCCCCCAACAGTACAATTAGCTGCAATAATTAATCGCAGATAATTGGATACCCCCTAACACTTAAATTTTTTAAAGTATTCTTACTTTTTACCACTTTTTCCACACCTGCATAAAACTTTTGCACAGTATTGTAAATGTAAAAAAAAAAAAAAAAATCACAAAATGTCTTTTAATCTGTTGTTGGGGGAAGCTGAATCTGATGTAGCTCGCATCACTGATTTTAAGCTGGCACAGACACATTACATCTAAAAAAAATAAATGGAAATTGATGGACTTTTATTTGTAATCTTAATACTTTTATAGATCTATAATGCACTTGGAGTGACCACACTCTCTTGGTATTTACAGTGTTTGCTGGGCCATAAAGTCGTCTTACATGCTTTCAGACTCTCTACATGTAAATAGCCCCATTATGGTAACTGTAACACTGTAACTAGCTGCCATCTAACTTTCTATTATGGTAATACAAACAAATAACTGTAGAAATCAAATTTCTCTAACGTCCTAGTGGATGCTGGGGACTCCGTCAGGACCATGGGGATTAGCGGCTCCGCAGGAGACAGGGCACAAAAATAAAGCTTTAGGATCAAGTGGTGTGCACTGGCTCCTCCCCCTATGACCCTCCTCCAAGCCTCAGTTAGGTTTTTGTGCCCGTCCGAGCAGGGTGCAATCTAGGTGGCTCTCCTAAAGAGCTGCTTAGAAAAAGTTTTTAGGTTTTTTATTTTCAGTGAGTCCTGCTGGCAACAGGCTCACTGTATCGAGGGACTTAGGGGAGAGAAGTCAACTCACCTGCGTGCAGGATGGATTGGCTTCTTAGGCTACTGGACACCATTAGCTCCAGAGGGATCGAACACAGGCCCAGCCATGGAGTCCGGTCCCGGAGCCGCGCCGCCGACCCCCCTTGCAGATGCTGAAGATGGAAGAGGTCCAGAAGCAGGCGGCAGAAGACTTTTCAGTCTTCCTGAGGTAGCGCACAGCACTGCAGCTGTGCGCCATTGTTGTCAGCACACTTCACACAGCGGTCACGGAGGGTGCAGGGCGCTGGGGGGGCGCCCTGGGCAGCAATGTATAATACCTTTTTATGGCTAAAAAATACATCACATATAGCCCTTGAGGCTATATGGATGTATTTAACCCCTGCCAGATCTCACAAACTCCGGAGAAGAGCCCGCCGAAATAGGGGGCGGGGCTTATTCTCCTCAGCACACAGCGCCATTTTCCTGCTCAGCTCCGCTGTGAGGAAGGCTCCCAGGACTCTCCCCTGCACTGCACTACAGAAACAGGGTAAAACAGAGAGGGGGGGCACTTTTTTTGGCGATATTACTATATTTAAGCTGCTATAAGGATACAACACTTATATAGGGTTGTTCCCATATATATATTATAGCGCTTGGGTGTGTGCTGGCAAACTCTCCCTGTGTGTCTGCTGTGTGTCGGTACGTGTGTGTCGACATGTATGAGGACGATGTTGGTGTGGAGGCAGAGCAATTGCCGGTAATGGTGATGTCACCCCCCAGGGAGTCGACACCGGAATGGATGGCTTTGTTTATGGAATTACGTGATAATGTCAGCACATTACAAAAATCAGTTGACGACATGAGACGGCCGGAAAACCAGTTAGTACCTGCCCAGGCGTCTCAGACACCGTCAGGGGCTGTAAAACGCCCTTTACCTCAGTCGGTCGACACAGACCCAGACACGGACACTGAATCTAGTGTCGACGGTGAAGAAACAAACGTATTTTCCAGTAGGGCCACACGTTATATGATCACGGCAATGAAGGAGGTTTTGCATATCTCTGATACTACAAGTACCACAAAAAGGGGTATTATGTGGGGGGTGAAAAAACTACCTGTAGTTTTTCCTGAATCAGAGGAATTAAATGATGTATGTGATGAAACGTGGGTTAACCCAGATAGAAAAGTGCTAATTTCAAAAAAGTTATTGGCATTATACCCTTTCCCGCCAGAGGTTAGGGCGCGCTGGGAAACACCCCCTAAGGTGGATAAGGCGCTCACACGCTTATCAAAACAAGTGGCGTTACCGTCTCCTGATACGGCCGCCCTCAAGGATCCAGCTGATAGGAGGCTGGAAACTACCCTAAAAAGTATATACACACATACTGGTTTTATACTGCGACCAGCCATCGCCTCAGCCTGGATGTGCAGTGCTGGGGTGGTCTGGTCGGATTCCCTGACTGAAAATATTGATACCCTGGATAGGGACAATATTTTACAGACTTTAGAGCAATTAAAGGATGCTTTTCTTTATATGCGAGATGCTCAGAGGGATATTTGCACTCTGGCATCGAGAGTAAGTGCGATGTCCATATCTGCCAGAAGAAGTTTATGGACACGACAGTGGTCAGGTGATGCGGATTCCAAACGGCATATGGAAGTATTGCCGTATAAAGGGGAGGAATTATTTGGCGTCGGTCTATCGGATTTGGTGGCCACGGCAACTGCCGGGAAATCCACCTTTTTACCTCAGACCCCCTCCCAACAGAAAAAGACACCGTCTTTTCAGCCGCAGTCCTTTCGGTCCTATAAGAAGCGGGCAAAAGGACAGTCATATCTGCCCCGAGGCAGAGGAAAGGGTAAGAGAGGGCAGCAAGCAGCTCCTTCCCAGGAACAGAAGCCCTCCGCGGGTTCTGCAAAGCCCTCAGCATGACGCTGGGGCTTTACAAGCGGACTCAGGAACGGTGGGGGGTCGACTCAAGAATTTCAGCGCGCAGTGGGCTTGCTCACAGGTGGACCCCTGGATCCTGCAGGTAGTATCTCAGGGTTACAGGTTGGAATTCGAGAAGTCTCCCCCTCGCCGGTTCCTAAAGTCTGCTTTGCCAACGTCTCCCTCAGACAGGGCGACGGTATTGGAAGCCATTCACAAGCTGTTTTCTCAGCAGGTGATAGTCAAGGTACCCCTCCTACAACAGGAAAAGGGGTATTACTCCACGCTATTTGTGGTACCGAAGCCGGACGGCTCGGTAAGACCTATTCTAAATCTGAAATCTTTGAACCTGTACATACAAAAATTCAAGTTCAAGATGGAATCACTCAGAGCAGTGATAGCGAATCTGGAAGAAGGGGACTTTATGGTGTCCCTGGACATAAAAGATGCTTACCTGCATGTCCCAATTTGCCCTTCACATCAAGGGTACCTCAGGTTCGTGGTGCAAAACTGTCATTATCAGTTTCAGACGCTGCCGTTTGGATTGTCCACGGCACCTCGGGTCTTTACCAAGGTAATGGCCGAAATGATGATTCTTCTGCGAAGAAGAGGCGTATTAATTATCCCTTACTTGGACGATCTCCTGATAAGGGCAAGGTCCAGAGAACAGCTGGAGGACGGAGTAGCACTAACCCAAGTAGTGCTGCAACAACACGGGTGGATTCTGAATTTTCCAAAATCTCAGTTGACCCCGACAACACGTCTGCTGTTCCTGGGAATGATTCTGGACACGGTTCAGAAAAAGGTGTTTCTTCCGGAGGAAAAAGCCAAGGAGTTATCCGAACTTGTCAGGAACCTCCTAAAACCAGGAAAAGTGTCTGTGCATCAATGCACAAGAGTCCTGGGAAAGATGGTGGCTTCTTACGAAGCAATCCCATTCGGCAGATTCCACGCACGAACTTTTCAGTGGGATCTGCTGGACAAATGGTCCGGATCGCATCTGCAGATGCATCAGCGGATAACCTTATCGCCACGGACAAGGGTGTCTCTTCTGTGGTGGTTGCAGAGTGCTCATCTGTTAGAAGGCCGCAGATTCGGCATACAGGACTGGGTCCTGGTGACCACGGATGCCAGTCTGAGAGGCTGGGGAGCGGTCACACAGGGAAGAAACTTCCAGGGAGTATGGTCAAGCCTGGAGATGTCTCTTCACATAAATATACTGGAGCTAAGAGCGATTTACAATGCTCTAAGCCTGGCAAAACCCCTGCTTCAGGGTCAGCCGGTGTTGATCCAGTCGGACAACATCACGGCAGTCGCCCACGTAAACAGACAGGGCGGCACAAGAAGCAGGAGAGCAATGGCAGAAGCTGCAAGGATTCTTCGCTGGGCGGAAGATCATGTGATAGCACTGTCAGCAGTGTTCATTCCGGGAGTGGACAACTGGAAAGCAGACTTCCTCAGCAGACACGATCTACACCCGGGAGAGTGGGGACTTCATCCAGAAGTCTTCCACGTGATTGTGAACCGTTGGGAAAAACCAAAGGTGGATATGATGGCGTCTCGCCTCAACAAAAAACTGGACAGGTATTGCGCCAGGTCAAGAGACCCTCAGGCTGTGGACGCTCTGGTAACACCGTGGGTGTTCCAGTCAGTGTATGTGTTTCCTCCTCTGCCTCTCATACCCAAAGTACTGAGAATTATACGGCAAAGGGGAGTAAGAACGATACTCGTGGCTCCGGATTGGCCAAGAAGAACTTGGTACCCGGAACTTCAGGAGATGCTCACGGAAAATCCGTGGCCTCTACCTCTAAGACGGGACCTGATTCAGCAGGGACCGTGTCTATTCCAAGACTTACCGCGGCTGCGTTTGACGGCGTGGCGGTTGAACGCCGAATTCTAAGGGAAAAAGGCATTCCAGAAGAGGTCATTCCTACACTGGTTAAAGCCAGGAAGGAGGTGACTGCACAACATTATCACCGCATTTGGAGAAAATATGTTGCGTGGTGTGAGGCCAGGAAGGCCTCCACGGAGGAATTTCAATTGGGTCGATTCCTACATTTCCTGCAAACAGGATTGTCTATGGGCCTCAAGTTGGGGTCCATTAAGGTTCAAATTTCGGCCCTGTCGATTTTCTTCCAGAAAGAATTGGCTTCAGTTCCTGAAGTCCAGACTTTTGTAAAAGGAGTACTACATATACAGCCCCCGGTTGTGCCCCCAGTGGCTCCGTGGGACCTTAATGTAGTTTTGGATTTTCTCAAATCCCATTGGTTTGAGCCACTCAAATCGGCGGATTTGAAATATCTTACATGGAAAGTAACCATGCTACTGGCCCTGGCTTCAGCCAGGAGAGTGTCAGAATTGGCGGCTTTATCGTATAAAAGCCCATATCTGATTTTCCATTCGGACAGGGCATAACTGCGGACGCGTCCTCATTTTCTGCCTAAAGTGGTGTCAGCGTTTCACCTGAACCAGCCTATTGTGGTGCCTGCGGCTACTAGCGATTTGGAGGATTCCAAGTTGCTGGACGTTGTCAGGGCATTGAAAATATATATTTCAAGGACGGCTGGAGTCAGAAAATCTGACTCGCTGTTTATACTGTATGCACCCAACAAGCTGGGTGCTCCTGCTTCTAAGCAGACGATTGCTCGTTGGATTTGTAGCACAATTCAACTTGCACATTCTGTGGCAGGCCTGCCACAGCCTAAATCTGTCAAGGCCCATTCCACAAGGAAGGTGGGCTCATCCTGGGCGGCTGCCCGAGGGGTCTCGGCATTACAACTCTGCCGAGCAGCTACGTGGTCGGGGGAGAACACGTTTGTAAAATTCTACAAATTTGATACCCTGGCTAAAGAGGACCTGGAGTTCTCTCATTCGGTGCTGCAGAGTTATCCGCACTCTCCCGCCCGTTTGGGAGCTTTGGTATAATCCCCATGGTCCTGACGGAGTCCCCAGCATCCACTAGGACGTTAGAGAAAATAAGATTTTACTTACCGATAAATCTATTTCTCGTAGTCCGTAGTGGATGCTGGGCGCCCATCCCAAGTGCGGATTGTCTGCAATACTTGTACATAGTTATTGTTACAAAAAAATCGGGTTGTTCTTGTTGTGAGCCGTCTGTTCAGAGGCTCCTACGTTGTCATACTGTTAACTGGGTTCAGATCACAAGTTGTACGGTGTGATTGGTGTGGCTGGTATGAGTCTTACCCGGGATTCAAAATCCTTCCTTATTGTGTACGCTCGTCCGGGCACAGTATCCTAACTGAGGCTTGGAGGAGGGTCATAGGGGGAGGAGCCAGTGCACACCACCTGATCCTAAAGCTTTATTTTTGTGCCCTGTCTCCTGCGGAGCCGCTAATCCCCATGGTCCTGACGGAGTCCCCAGCATCCACTACGGACTACTAGAAATAGATTTATCGGTAAGTAAAATCTTATTATTTATCCACTTAATGTGACAACCAAGATACACCTTATTTGCATAGGCAGAACAATCAACAGTTTAGTTGCACAATGTGAAGTATGCACAAACAGTGAAATGCTTCAAAGCGCTTGGACAACCATATACAGTGCATCCGGAAAGTATTCACAGCGCTTCACTTTTTCCACATTTTGTTATGCTACAGCCTTATTCCAAAGTGGAATAAATTCATTTTCTCTAACATCCTAGTGGATACTGGGGATTTAGGATTACCATGGCGTATAGATCGGGTCCGCTGGAACCTGCCACTTTAAGAAATGAATAGTGTGTGCTGGCTCCTCCCCTCTATGCCTCTCCTAGCAGACTCAGTTTAGAAAAATGTGCCCAAGGAGCCGGGTGCATTCTGTTGCTCTCCAGAGAGTCTTCTTCAGAAATTTATTTTAGTTTATTATTTTCAGGCAGCACTGGTTGGCAACCAGTCTTCCTGCATCGTGGGACTTAGGGGGGACCGATCCAACTTCCGTAGAGTTAATGGCTCGTATCCCCGCTGACAGGACACTGAGCTCCGGAGGTGCTGATCTCATACCCCTCGGGTTTGAGCCGACACCAGCAGCATGCCAACACCCCTAACAGATGCCGAAGACGCGGTGCGGTGAGTACTATGCCGGGGTCCCGGTTAGCGGGTCCCTGGCGCAAAATGGCGCTATAAAGGGACAGTGTTCACCCGGCTACCCACTGAGTACCCACACTGGCGATTTAAAAAGGGGTTCCGCACTCGTTTTTAATAATATAAGGAGACGCCAGTATAAATAAATGTGAGGGACCGCACGCCATTTGGGGGTGGGGCTTCCCGGAGAGCGGGCCCAGTGGCTCTGGGGCGCCATTTCCGGCTGCTGTACAGGCTGCTGGCAGGCTGCTCCTCCACAGGACTTACTGTATCACCAACGAAACTGGTACCAGGGGGTTATTGTGAGGGGGGGGGGGGGCGCAATATCAGCGGTTTAACCGCTGTGAGGTAAATTATATTATATACATACCCGGCGGGGCGCTGCTCTGACTGAGGTATCGTGTGCTGGTCCAACCTTCTCTCTGTGTCACTCCATTCAGTGTTATCTAGAATAAGCGTGCGGTCATTTAATATACTGCACTGTGTTTTTCTCTCTTAACTCTGTTTGCTGCAAGAGCATGTCTACCAATAAGTCTGTGTGTACTGCATGCAAGGCTAGGTTTACACCTTCCTCACAAGGGTCTCTAATGTGTACCCAATGTTCACTACCCTCACAGGGTAGTGATGGAAAGGAACCTGAGTGGCTGGATTCCTTTAAAAATACCATTGCAAACATAAATTCAGTTAGCCATGACTAAACAGGAGAGGCAAACCCTGAAACAGTCTATCGAAACATTCATGTTAACCACTACTGACCACAGACAGGCTCCCCATTACAGCCACATATTGTCCCTGTAGTTCATCCACCATGGGCGGATACTCTGTCAACCCAGTGACGGCAATCAAATCAGTTCTTGGTTAAACAAAAACCTAACCCTCGCCCTACTGGGACCAAAGGGTCATCTAAGCGGGCCATTTCTTCCTCACAATCCACTAATATTTTGGATGGTTCTTCCGATTCGGTTGGGGAAGATACTCATCCATCAGATGCTGATACTGCTGCTTCTGATGAAGATTCTACAACACAGGTTGATGATCCTGACCTAGTGGAGGCTATCAAGCTGATTCTTCAGATTGATGATGAGATTGACCCTCCTGATACATCTAATAAACCTGATAAGTTCAAACGTCAGAAGGTTACTGGTAGTCTTACCACATTCTGACCATTTAATTGACATACATCAGGAATCCTGGTCTTCCGCCCTGAGTGAATGTATGAACATCAGGAATAGATAAAAAAAATTGCTGAAACCACACCGACACGGCAGAAATGTGAACCTTGAGGGAGGCCCAGGTAAAGTCCTAAATCCAGGCCTTGTTGCAATAAAGCCAGAAGTCTTGAAGTCCTAAACTTGTATGCATCGTTATTCTTAGCAGCACACCAGGAGAAGTAAGAATTCCAGACCCTATAATAAATCCGTGCAGAAGACGGTTTGCGTGCCTTCAACATGGTTTGAATAACCCTCTCAGAAGCCAGTCTTGCCAGGTCCTTGTAAACACAAGGGCCCTGAACAAGGAGTTCTGGGCGTTAAAGTAGAAAAGGACGCTCGATCGAGAGACCCTGCAGGTCTGAGAACCAATGCCGTCTGGGCCACGCTGGAGCGATTAGAAGCAGTATTCCTTCTCCTTGCTTGAACTTCCGTAGTACCCTGGGCAAGAGTGACACTGGAGGGAACACGTATGGCAGCCGAAAGTTCCATGGAATTGCCAGTGCATCCACGAACGCTGCTTGAGGATTCTTTGTCCTTGCTCCGAAGACCGGAACCTTGTGATTGTGTCGAGACGCCATCAGGTTTACATCTGGTAGACCCCACTTGTCCACAAGGAGTTGGAAGACCTCCGGATGAAGACTCCACTCCCCGGCGTGTACGTCCTAACGATTGAGGAAATCCGCTTCCCAGTTGAGGACCCCCGGAATGAACACTGCCGATATTGCTGGCAGATGGCGTTCCGCCCATCGAAGAATTTTTGACACTTCCATCATTGCCATGCGGCTTCGAGTGCCGCCTTGATTATTTATGTATGCCACTTTGGTGGCGTTGTCAGATTGTACTTGAACAGCCCTGTTCTGTATGAAAGGCAGGGCCAGTGTCAATGCATTGAACACTGCCCGCAATTCCAGAATGTTTATCGGGAGGAGAGATTCCTCCCTGGTCCACCGACCCTGGGGGGAGAGTTACTCCAACACCATGCCCGACTTGCATCCGTCGTTAGGAGGACCCAGTTGGAGATCCAGAAGGGACGACCCCTGCTCAATTGTTGGTCCTGTAGCCACCAACTCAGTGACAGACGACCCTCCGGAGTCAAGGAGATCATTTGAGACCTGATCCGGTGAGGCTGGCCGACCCACTTGGAAAGGATTAACCTCTGCAGAGGGCAGGAATGAAATTGAGCGTACTCTACCATGTTGAAGGCCGACACCATGAGGCCTAGCACTTGCATCACCGAGTGTATCAACACTCTTTGGCGAGAGAGGAAGCATCTGATTCTTTCTTGAAGTTTCAGGACCTTCTCGGGAGACGAGAACAAACATTGGTTGTGTGTGTCCAGTAATGCCCCCAGGTGCACCATGCTCTGAGCAGGGACCAGTGAGGATTTCTGCCAGTTGATGAGCAATCCGTGGGCATGTAGGAATTGGACCGTCAGTTCCAGATGACGGAGGAGAACCTCTGGGGAGTTCGCCAGGATCAACAAGTCGTCCAGATACGGCAGAATCCTGATACCCTGATAGCGGAGAATGGCCATCATGACCTCAGTGAAGATCCGAGGAGCCGTGGTCAGTCCGAAAGGCAAGGCTTGGAACTGATAATGAAGGTTGCCAATAGTAAACCGTAGATATTGCTGATGCGACATGGCAATAGGTATGTGTAGGTAAGCATCCTGCATATCCAGAGATACCATATAGTCCTTGGGTTCCAAAGTCCATACAATAGAGCGCAGAGTTTCCATACGGAATTTGGACACCCTCACAAATTTGTTCAAAGATTTGAGGTTGAGTATAGCCCGGGAGGATCCATTCGGCTTCGGAACTAGAAACAGCATTGAATAGTATCCCCTTCCTCTCTGAGACAGAGGCACCGGCACTATCACTCCTGCATCCAGGAGGGATTGGACAACCAAATGTAGAGTTTGTGCTTTTAACGGATCCGAAGGGATAACCGTTGAGCAAAATTGGCGAGGGGGGCGTCTCTTGAAAGAGATTGCGTACCCGTGAGAGACCACTTCCTGCACCAGGCGCCCAAAGTGGTCTTTATCCATACCTGGGCGAACTGCAGAAGTCGGCCTCCCGCCCTGGGGTCCCCCAGGGGGAGGCCCGTCCCGTCATGCAGCAGGCATGTCCGGTTTGGAAGCAGGCTGACGGGCGGCCCAAGAACGTTTAGGTTTGGGCTTAGAGGACTTGGAAGTGCGAGCCTGTCTCGGGTACGCCTGACCCTGTGCTTTACCAGGAGGTACTACGGATTCAGCCTCTCTATGTTCCTCCTGTGACTCCATGGGATCTGTATGTTGTCCTTAATGCCCTTCAGGAGTCTCCATTTGAACCTCTTGAGTCTGTGGACCTTAAATGCCTTACTCTTAAGGTAATTTTTCTGTTGGCTATTGCCTCTGCTAGAAGGGTGTCTGACTTAGGCGCATTGTCCTGTCGTCCACCCTTTCTGATTTTTTCACCGTGACCAGGCAGTTCTTAGAACTCACCCTGGTTATCTACCTAAGGTGATGTCATCTTTCTCCTTAACCAAGAGATTGTGGTTCCAGCCCTTATCTCTCCTGGTTTGTCCTCCAAAGAGCGGTCTTTGGATGTGGTACGGGCTCTCTGTATATATGTAGAAAGGACTGCCTCTATCAGGCGATCAGATTCTCTTTTTGTACTTTTTGGTTTTCACAAACGTGGCTGGCCTGCGAATAAGCAGACCTTGGCCAGATGGATTAGAATGGTGATTGCACAAGCTTATGCGCAGGCTGGACTCCCAGCTCCTGCTGCTACCAAGGCTCATCCTACTCGGTCTGTTGGACCTTCTTGGGTGGACCGCCGTGGCTCGTCCACTAAACAATTGTGCAAGGCGGCTACATGGTCCTCAGTGAACACGTTCATCAGGTTCTATGCCTTTGATACTTCCGCCTCCCAGGATGCTTCCTTTGGACGCCGGGTTCTTGTGCCCGCTACAATGCGTCCCCTCCACGAGGAACTGCTTTAGGACATCCCCGAAGTTATTCTCTGTGTAATACCAGTGTACCCCGCTGCAGAAAAGGAGATTCATGGTAAGACCATTGTTAAATCTCTTTCTGTGAGGTACACTAGTTTCCACAGGGCGCCCACCCTGACGAACTTAGCTTATTTGGGTTTGTATGGCATTTGCCGCTAGTCCCTTCTCCTGTTGTGAGAATGTGGTTCTATGACTAACATCTACCGTCTCTCTTACCTACTACTGCATTGGACTGGTTAACAAAACTGAGCTCCAGTGCCTGGAGGCGGGGCTATAGAGGAGGCGGTGCAGTGCATCCTGGGAACAGTCAAAGCTTTTGCCTGTTGGTGCCTTGGATTAAGATCCAACTCTACACCCCAATGTTATTCCCTGTGTAAACCAGTGTACCTCGCAGAAAGAGATTTATCAATGGTAAGTCTTACCATAAATCTCCTTTTTACAGGTGATGCCTTGTTTGGGGAAGAAGTGAACAAGTGGATATCTCAGGCGACTGCAGATAAATCTACTAATCCTCCGTCTGCTGCGCCACCTGCTAGACGTCCCTATCCTGGGCCCTCTCTGCTCTCCTTTCGTGTGGCCAGATTTAGAGGCAGAGCCAGAAGTGCCTCCAATGCTGCTTTGAGGAACTAGAGGTAAGTCCCATAAACCAGCGGCTTGTGGAACTTCGCACCAGGCCTCAGGATCCTCTTCCACAAAGCCCTCCGCATGACGGGTGGCCCCAGCAGCTAGGCGATTTTCAACTAGGTGCTCGCCTTTAACACTTCGTCCACATATGAGCAGAGTCCTGCCGGGAACCTTGGGTGAGGGATCTCGTATCCCAAGGGTACCGGCTGGAATTCCAGGAACTCCCTCCTCTCAGATTCTTCAGGTCGGGCTTACCAGCTTCACCTATAGCAAGGGTTACCTTGCAAGAGGCAGTTCAAAAGCTGTTTTCAAAAGGAGTTATTGTCCCAGTAACTCCTCAACTCCACACAAAGGGGTTTTATTCAAGCCTCTGTGTAGTCCCGAAACCGGACGGTTCTGTACGGCCGATTCTGAACCTCAAGTCCCTGAACCCTTATCTTCGAGTGTTCAAATTCAAGATGAAATCACTGAGAGCAGTGATCGCAAGTCTGGAGGAGGGGGAGTTCCTGGTCTCCCTGGATGTCAAGGATGCATACCTGCATATCCCAATATGGCCACCTCATCAGGTGTTCCTATGGTTCGCGGTACTGTACCAACACTTCCAGTTTCAGGCCTTACCCTTCGGTCTCTCCATAGCCCCAAGGGTATTCACGAAGGTCATGGCAGAGATGATGCTGCAATTGCACATGATGGGTGTCAACATAATCCTGTACCTGGGTGATCTTCTGATAAAGGCTATGTCCCGGAAACAACTGCTGCGCAGCATCAACTTGACTACTCGTCTGCTTACGGATCACGGATTGTTCCTTAATTTCAATAAATCTCACCTGGAACCATCGCAGAGAATTCAGTTCCTGGGAATGATCCTGGATACAGTGTCTCAGAAGGTGTACCTTACAATGGACAAGGCCTTGACTATTCAGTTTATGGTCCACTTGGTATTAAAACCACGCAGGATCTCTATTCATCCTTGCAGTCACTTGCTGGGCAAGATTATAGCCTCTTAAAAGGCAATACAGTACGGCAGGTTTCATGCACGCCCATTCCAACTGGATCTGTTGCACTAATGGTCGGGTTCTCACCTGCAATATGCATCAGACTAAACTCTGTTGCCGAAAGCAAGGATATCCCTACTATGGTGACTACAAGTCTACCATCTTATGGAGGGTCGGAGTTTCAATATCCAGTCTTGTACTCTGTTAACAACGGATGCGATCCTCCGGGGTTGAGGGGCTGTGACCCAAGGGGCGCAGTTCCAGGGGAAATGGTTGTGTCAGGAATCCGCACTTCCAATTAACATCCTGAAACTCAGAGCAATTTACAATGCTCTCCTGCAAGCCTCATACCTCCTTTTGAATCACGCCATCCAGGTGCAGTCGGACAACGCCACGGCAGTGGCGTACATCAATCGACAGGTAGGAACAAGAAGCAGGGCCGCAATGCGAGAGGTGTCAAGAATACTTCTCTTGGCGGAAGCCAATGCAAGGGCCATCTCTGCTATATACTGTACAGTCCAGGAGTGGACAACTTGGAAGCGGACTTCGTCAGCAGGCACGGGGGAATGGGGCCTTCACCCACAGGTTTTTTAGCAACTGATTCACCGGTGTGGCTGTCCACAAATAGACCTGATGGTGTCTCGTCTCAACAAGAAGCTCAGTCGTTACTGCTCCAAAACGAGGGACCCACAAGCAATAGCGGTAGACGCTCTGATGACACAGTGGACTTACCAGTTTGTGTACCTGTTTCCTCCTCTTCCTCTCATTCCCAGAGTTCTAAAAAGAATCAAAAAGGAAAGAGTTTAGGCAATTCTGATTTGGCCTCAACGGGCCTGGTATGTGGACCTCCTGTCGTTGGCTCGGGAGGAACCCTGGCCTCTGCCACTACACAAGAACCTTCTTCAACAAGGTCCTTTTGTCTATCCAGACTTACAGCGGCTACGTTTGACAACTTGGAATTTGAGAGGGATTTTAACTAGAAAGGGTATCCTATCCAAGGTTATTTCCACTATGGTCCAGGCCCTTAAGGTGGTTACATCCAAACATTACCACCGTATTTGGAAGAAATATGTTTCTTAGTGCAAGCGTTAAAAATATTCCCCTGTGGAATTTAGTCTGGGACGGTTTCTACTGTACCTACAAGCAGGCGTGGATAAGGGCCTAAGATCAGGCTCCATCAAGGTTCAGATTTCGGCTCTCTCCATCTTTTTTCCAGAAACAACTGGCTGTACTTCCTGACTTTTCTAAAGGGGGTTATGCACATTCAACCGCCCTTTGTCCCTCCCATGGCTCCGTGGGACCTCAATGTGGTATTGACCTTTCTCCAGTCGAATTGGTTTGAACCTTTACATAGGGTAGACTTGAAATACCTAACATGGAAGACAGTTACGTTACTGGCCTTAGCTTCTGCTTGATGGGTGTCAGAATTGGGGGCCTTATCCTATAAGAGCCCCTACTTCATATTTCATGAGGATAGGGCGGGGCTCAGAACTCGCCCACACTTTTTGCCGAAGGTAGTGTCGGCCTTTCATGTGAATCAACCGATTGTGGTTCCAGTGTTATCCGACACTTCTATTGCTCCAAAGTCCCTGGACGTGGTTAGGGCTTTGAAGATCTACATCAAAAGGACGGCTCGTCACAGGAAATCTGACTTGCTTTTTGTCCTCTGTGATGCTACTAAAATTGGTCGCCCTGCCTCTAAGCAGTCCATTGCTAGGTGGCTCAAATTGACTATTCAACAAACCTATACTTCAGCAGCTCTACCACTGCCGAGTTCTATTCAGGCCCACTCCACAAGGTCGGTGGTTTCTTCCTGGGCGGCTGCCCGGGGTGCCTCGACATTACAGAAAAGAGGAATTTAATACCTACCGGTAATTTCTTTTCTTGAAGTCCGTAGTGGATACTGGGCGCCCACCTCAGTGCTTCGCTTCCTGCTTACCTTGGTTGGGTTTGCTGTTGATTTCCCTGTTTTATGTTTGGTTAGCATTGCAAACCTTCTGTAGTTAGCGTTGATTTCCTCTGTTTTGGATAGCGCTGCTCTCGTTGTTGGTGTCTGTGTGTGTGTGTGTGTGTTGGTTGGTTACCTCACCGCTTTTTGTGTTATATCCTTCTCTCAATGTATGTCCGTCTCCTCAGGCACAGTTTTCCTAGACTGAGTCTGCTAGGAAGGGCATAGAGGGGAGGAGCCAGCACACACTATTCATTTCTTAAAGTGTCAGGCTCCAGTAGACCCGATCTATACCCCATGGTAATCTTCAATTCCCAGTATCCACTATGGACTACGAGAAAAGGAATTACCGGTAGGTAGTAAATTCCCCTTTTTTCCTTAAATTCTACACATAATACCCCATAGCGACAACGTGAGAAAAAAATTTCGGGAGATTTTTGCAAATTTATTAAAAATTAAAAAAACTAAGAAATCACCTGTACGTAAGTATTCACAGCCTTTGCTCAATACTTTGTTGATGCACCTTTGGCAGCAATTACAGCCTCAGGTCTTTTTGAATATGATGCCACAAGCTTGGTACATCTATCTTTGGGCAGTTTCGCCCATTCCTCTTTGCTGCAAGCTGCATTCAAGCTGCATCAGGTTGGATGGGAAGCGTTGGTGTACACCCATTTTCAGATCTCTCCAGAGATGTTCAATCGGATTCAAGTCTGGGCTCTGGCTGACATTCACAGAGTTGTCCTGAAGCCACTCCTTTATTATCTTGGCTGTGTGTTTAGGGTCGTTGTCCTGCTGATAGATGAACCGTCGCCCCCGTCTAAGGTCAAGAACGCTCTGGAGCAGGTTTTCATCCAGGTATCTCTGTACATTGCTGCATTCATCTTTGCCTCTATCCTGACTAGTCTCCCAGTTCATGCAGCTGAAAAGCATCCCCACAGCATGATGCTGCTACCACCATGCTTCACTGTAGGGATGGTATTGGCCTGGTTTTTTCCAAACATTCACACCAAAGAGTTCAATCTTTGTCTCATCAGAACAGAGATTTTTGTTTCTCATGGTCTGAGAGTACTTCAGGGGCATTTTGGCAAACTCCAGGCGGGCTGCCATGTGCTTTTTTACTAAGGAGTGGCTTCCGTCTGACCACTCTACCATACAGGCCTGATTGGTGGATTGCTGCAGAGATGGTTTTCTCTCCACAGAGGAATGCTGTAGCTCTGACAGAGTGACCATTGGGTTCTTGGTCACCTCCCCTGATCGCACAGTTTAGACGGCCAGCCAGCTCTAGAAAGAGTCCTGGTGGTTCCGAACTTCTTCCATTTACGGATGATGGAGACCACTGTGCTCATTGGGACCTTCAAAGCAACAGATATTTCTCCTGCAGGGTCCACAGGTTATCCACAGGATAACATTGGGATATGAGGTAGCGACAGTGGATTGGCACCAAACGATCAAAGCTTTTGGCCTCCCAAAATGCAATGGGCCTGTCCCTACATCCCCGCCTCCTAGCTCAGGCAAATCAGTTTTTTGTTTGGTGCAGCAGGAGCCGGACCATGGTCAATGGGCTGCTGGTTTTTAGCAGCCATAAGCTTTTTTTATTTATTTTTGTAGTCTTACCAGTTTTTTTCTTAGCGATCTTTCTAAAAAGCATCTTATACGTACCTTAGAAAGAGTCACTCCAATAACTCCCCGCCGGGTCGCGACAACGCGTACCCACGTATACAGTGCTGTTTAGGCAGGCGTCTGTGTAGGATGTACTTGCAAGTCCAGCAGATGTTACCAGGCTGTGGCCGGAGCACGGGGAGAAGGTAAGGTTTCGGTTCCGCTTATTAGGGGAAATGCGAGACACAGCTGCACTGTTTCAGGATGGAGACTACTAAACAGTTGCTGACACGGCTTGCACCTCGGGTGCACCAGCGCTAGGCCTTAGGGATCATAGGCTCCAGGGGTAGTTTGAGGCCGTGATCCCTAGGGTTGATGTCAGCATTGGGGAGTTGGTCGCCCCTCCCCCCGGTTCATGACCAGTTTGCTCCGCGTTTCCCGCCATGAACGGAGTTCCCGCTTCCGTCTGAGACGCTATTTATCTAAATAAGGACCCAGTCGCAGCATAGACGGCTGTATCAACTAAACAAAAAGAAAGAGAAGACTCTTTTGCTGCGCCTGTGTATAATGATCTGTTATAAATAAATGTGAATTGAACCACGGATCTTATGGCATGGGAAAGACACGTTCGCCACTATGAGGAGATGTGTGATACTCCTAAAGAGTTAATCAGATTATAAATTGAAAATAGAGGCGCTCATGAGAATCACATACCAAAATATCACAGGTTCAATATCAGCCAAGGAATAAATAGTAATGATAATAAGAAAATATAAAATACATATGTTTATTAATAGTAATATAGAAATACTATTTCATAATGGATAATTCAATATTCCATATGATTTTAGCAGAATATATAATATACAAAAATTTAAAAATAGCATGGATTATCTAAATCCAGAGTGTATTATTATACTTGAGAAATCACTGAACAGTATGGTTCAAAATGGTATGTATCAGAATGTTGCAGTCTCTTGGAGAATCACTGTTGCCACAGCTGCTACAGGTGAATCCTAAATGTGTCACATTGACTGCACGTATTAATTGATAGTCAGCATGAATAAATGTATGAAATACCTCTCCACAAGGGCTGGTGAACCCGAGCGTCCCCGGGTGAGTCCAAAAGTTGCCCAGTAATTGAAAAAGCTGGAAGGTACGTGGGATATCTGGATCTTTCAGCCAGCTGCACCGATTATTGGTTACCCTGCTTGTTACACCTTGCAGGTGCTTCGTGCGGGTGATTGTAACAGCAAGTAGTGTGGCTGCTGGATCGGGTGATGTATTGAGCCCGGGTATAGATGTGCGTACCTTCCAATCTACCTGGACGTGCACCGTCCGCCGGTAGAGACCAACGTGGGGAGCGCTGGAAGTGATTGCCGTGTCCGTGCGGCGTCTGCAGTTGATCGTGCGGCCACGTAGAAAGCCGTCCACGGCTGTTGTTAGTAGGGCCGGGTGGAGTGGCTATGGCTTGAGTGCGTCCTGGAGAAATGTTCAGTGATTTCCAAAAAGGAGGAGGAGTCCTGACGCGTTTCGTCACGTGACCCGTGACTTTTTCAAAGTGAAAAAGTCACGGGTCACGTGACGAAACGCGTCAGGACTCCTCCTCCTTTTTGGAAATCACTGAACATTTCTCCAGGACGCACTCAAGCCATAGCCACTCCACCCGGCCCTACTAACAACAGCCGTGGACGGCTTTCTACGTGGCCGCACGATCAACTGCAGACGCCGCACTGACACGGCAATCACTTCCAGCGCTCCCCACGTTGGTCTCTACCGGCGGACGGTGCACGTCCAGGTAGATTGGAAGGTACGCACATCTATACCCGGGCTCAATACATCACCCGATCCAGCAGCCACACTACTTGCTGTTACAATCACCCGCACGAAGCACCTGCAAGGTGTAACAAGCAGGGTAACCAATAATCGGTGCAGCTGGCTGAAAGATCCAGATATCCCACGTACCTTCCAGCTTTTTCAATTACTGGGCAACTTTTGGACTCACCCGGGGACGCTCGGGTTCACCAGCCCTTGTGGAGAGGTATTTCATACATTTATTCATGCTGACTATCAATTAATACGTGCAGTCAATGTGACACATTTAGGATTCACCTGTAGCAGCTGTGGCAACAGTGATTCTCCAAGAGACTGCAACATTCTGATACATACCATTTTGAACCATACTGTTCAGTGATTTCTCAAGTATAATAATACACTCTGGATTTAGATAATCCATGCTATTTTTAAATTTTTGTATATTATATATTCTGCTAAAATCATATGGAATATTGAATTATCCATTATGAAATAGTATTTCTATATTACTATTAATAAACATATGTATTTTATATTTTCTTATTATCATTACTATTTATTCCTTGGCTGATATTGAACCTGTGATATTTTGGTATGTGATTCTCATGAGCGCCTCTATTTTCAATTTATAGACGGCTGTATAACTGGTGCGTCGGTGTTCACTTGAGCGTCTGTTCACTGTAGGTTCACGGGGCGGTTGTGTACACTAATAGCGTGGTTACGGTATGAATGGTCGACCATGTTATGGTCGACAGTCATTAGGTCGACCACTATTGGTCGACGTTGACATGGTCGACATGGACACATGGTCGACACATGAAAAGGTCAACCTGATTTTTTTTACCTTTTTTGTGTCGTTTTTTTTGCGTAAAGTGACTGGGAACCCCAATTAGTGCACCAGGTCCCCTCGCATGGCTCGCTTCGCTCGCCATGCTTCGGGCATGGTGCCTTCGCTCCGCTACCGCTTTGCTCTGCACATATTACCGTTCCAATCGTAGTCCACGTGGAACGTAAAGTATGGAAAAGTTCCCCAAAAGAAAAAAAAAAGTTTAAAAAATCATGTCGACCTTTCATGTGTCGACCATTTTCATGTGTCGACCATGTCAATGTCGACCAATAGTGGTCGACCTAATGACTGTTGACCATAACATGGTCGACCATGTGAACGGATACCAATAGCGTCTGGATCCACTCGGCGTTCACTAAAGTATTGATCGATCCTGGAAGCGGGTGAAGTCTCCCTGTATCCCACTCTCCTGAGCCAGGTGATACAGACTAAGTCTCTACCTTTTGAGTACGAATGAAAAAAGCATTGGGCTACCAGAGGGCCTACTTCCAAATCAGAAGATAAGCTATCAGCCTGATGGTGCGTGCCTCTACCTGGGGGACCCAAGGGGGGGAGGCCGACTTCATCATTTTGCACAGATCTGGCAGCAGTCCACCACAAATGCCTGGGTGCAAGAAGCGGTATCTCACGGTTATGCATTTGCTTTCAAGAAACACCCTCCTCAAAGGTTTCTTTGTACCAGCCCGTCTTCAGTGAAACGAATGCCAGGACTTTGCAAGAGGCAGTTCAGAAGTAGCTTCAGTCAGGAGTGATAATTCCAGTTCCTAAAGGCAGCAACAAGAACAAGGTTTTTATTCCAACCTGTTTCTAGTTCAAAAGCCAAACTGGTCGTTCAGGCCCATACTCGATCTCAAAGCGCTGAACAAGTACATTTGGGTGCCTCAGTTTCATATGGAGACTTTACGATCCATTATTTTGCCCATGCATCCGGAGGATTTTATAGTAGCCCTGGATATCCAGGATACTTACCTACATGTTCCTATAGCACTGTCCCATCAGCGCTAGCTCAGGTTTGCTATCCTCCAGCAACATTTTCAGTTTCAGGCCCTACCATTTGGACTGGCCACAGCTCCCAGAGTATTCACCAAAATTATGGTGGTAATGGCTTCTTATCTCCGTCAACAGGGGATAAGGATTTTTCCACACCTCGACAATTTATTAATCCTGGCACAATCTCAGGAATTGCTTCAGTGTCATCTGACAATAGCTTGTTTGCAGAGACACGGTTGGCTCATAAATTGGGCAAAGTCGTCCCTGGTTCTGTCACAATGGATTACTCCCTTGGGGGTTGTGTTGGATTTGGGTCTTCAGAGAGTAATTTTACCTCTGAACAAAATATCCATAATTCAGTAAAGGATTCAGGAGCTGCTACACAGTCAAAAAGTATCCATTCACGCAGCAATGCGTGTGATGGGGTTAATCGTGACGACATTCGACATGGTGGAGTATGCTCAGTTGCACTCGAGGCCTCTGCAACGTCTGATCCTTTCCAAATAGAATGGTTTTCATCGGACAATAAAAATGCAGATTACGGTCCTTCCTTTGTAAGTAAGACGGTCATTAACCTGGTGGCTACACACATCCCATCTGGACACAGGGAGACCCTTTTGGATATCAGATAGGGAAATTCTGACAACGGATGCCAGCCTTCAGGGCTGGGGAGCGGTGTCATGAAGGAGTTGCTTCCAGGGGCACTGGACCAAGGAAAAAAGTTGCCTGCCAATAAATATATAGGATCTTCGGGCCATATATATGGCACTTATTCAGGGAAAAGACATCCTTCAAGGGAAACCAGTCCAAATCCGTTCGGACAATGCAACAGCAGTAGCATACAGTACCTCAACCATCAGGGAGGAACTCGCAGCCAAAATGCAATGAAGGAGGTAAATCGCACGTTAAAGTGTGCAGAACTTCATCATCCAGCCTTGTCCGCAGTGTTCATTTCGGGAGTCCTAATCTGGGAAGCGGATTTTCTCAGTCGACACGCCAGTCGTGCAAACGAATGGGCTTTACACCCGAGGTCTTCCAAGTTCTGGTAGACAGGTGGGGGTTACCAGAGATAGATCTCATGGCGTCCAGTTAGAACAGCAAAGTTCCTGCATATCCCAAAGCTATCTTTGTGGATGCCCTGTCCGTGAGATGGTACTTTCGTCTGGCCTATGTGTTTCCACCAATCGCCCTGTTGCCCAGGGTAATGCGAAAGGCAAAACAAGGAAGGGGTGCCGTGATACTAATAGCTCCGGCTTGGCCCAGAAGATATTGGTAAACAGATCTGCAGAGGCTGTCGATGGATGTTCCATTCCTACTCCCTCAACGTCCAGATCTACTGTCTCATGGTCCTTGCTATCACAAGCACCTAGATCAACTGTCTTTGACGGCGTGGCTCTTGAGACTTCCATCCTGAAAGCAAGAGGATTCTCACAACAGGTAATTCAAACAATGCTCAGAGCAAGGAAACCTTCCTCAGCTCGCATTTATCACAGAATATTGCAAGCCTATATTCAATGGTGCAGTGACCGGAAATTTCACCCTAGGTCTTTAAGAGTTTCCAGAACCCTAGCATTCCTTCAAGCAGGAATGGACAAAGGTCTAAGTGTGGCTTCCTTGAGAGTGCAAGTGTCAAGATTGACTGACTGTATGGTTCCAAAAGAAAATTGCTAACCTACAGGATGTGCGCACTTTTTTCCAGGGGATGCTGTCCATTCAACCTCCTTTTGTTCCTCCTACAGTGCCTTGGGATTTAAGTTTAGTCCTAAAGGCCCTTCAAGTTGCCCCATTTGAACCACTAAAACAAGTGGATCTTAAATGGTTGACAGCTAAAGTTCTCTTTCTACTGGCTATTGCTTCAGCTAGAAGAGTTTCAGATTTAGAGGCGTTATGTCGCCCTCCTTTTCTGATTTTTTTGTGTTTTTTATCCAGATAGAGCGGTTCTCAGAATCAAATCTGGGTATCTTCCTAAGGTGGTGTCTAAATTCCACATTAACAAAGAAATTTCTCTAACGTCCTTGAGGATGCTGGGACTCCGTAAGGACCATGGGGAATAGAAGGGCTCCGCAGGAGATAGGGCACTTTAAGAAAGCTTTGGACTCTGGGTGTGCACTGGCTCCTCCCTCTATGCCCCTCCTCCAGACCTCAGTTTTACACTGTGCCCAGAGCAGGATGGGTGCACTGCAGAGAGCTCTCCTGAGTTCTCTGCCTAGAAGCATTTTTGTTTGGATTTTTTTCTACTTTTTTTTACAGGGAGCACTGCTGGCAACAGGCTCCCTGCATCGAGGGACTGAGGAGAGAGGGGCAGACCTTCTTGTCTAAGATAGGCTCTGCTTCCTCGGCTACTGGACACCATTAGCTCCAGAGGGGGTGAACACAGGTTCTTACTGGGCGTCCACCCCCAGAGCCGAGCCGCCGTTCTCCTCACAGAGCCAGAAGAACCGAAGTCAGAAGCCTTCAGCTTCACTGAGGTAACGCACAGCACTGCAGCTGTGCGTCATTGCTCCCATACACCTCACATACTCCGGTCACTGTAAGGGTGCAGGGCGCAGGGGGGGGCGCCCTGGGCAGCAATATAACACCTCTATTATGGCAAAAGACAATATACATGTACAGGTGGGCACTGTACATGTATATAAAAGAGCCCCCGCCATATTTTAGTAAGTTTGAGCGGGACAGAAGCCCTCCGCTGAGGGGGCGGGGCTTCTCCCTCAGCACTCACCAGCGCCATTTTCTCTCCACAGCACCGCTGAGAGGAAGCTCCCCGGACTCTCCCCTGCTTACACACGGTGAAGGGGTGTTTAAAAGAGAGGGGGGGGGGGCACATAATTGGCGGATAACATATTATACAGCGCGGCTGGGGGGAAAACATTTTGTGTTGGTCTCCAGGGTCATTGCGCTGGGGTGTGTGCTGGCATACTCTCTCTCTGTCTCTCCAAAGGGCCTTGAAGGGGATACTGTCTTCAGAAAAGAGGTTCCCTGTGTGTGTGAAGTGTGTCGGTACGCGTGTGTCGACATGTTTGACGAGGAAGGCTCGCTTAATGTGGAGGGGGAGTGCTTGAATGTCATGTCGCCGTCGGCAACACCGACACCGGAATGGGTGGATATGCTGAATGTCTTGAATGCAAATGTCAATCTATTGCATAAAAGGTTAGACAAGGCTGAAGCTAGGGATCAGTCAGGTAGCCAGTCCATGCCTGTCCCTGTGGCGCCAGGCCCTCCGGGGTCTCAGAAGCGCACCCTATGACTCTATGACCACATGACTCTAGTGTCGACTATGAAGATGCAAAATTACAGCCGAGGGTGGCAAAAGGTATTCGGTACATGATTATTGCCATTAAAGAGGTTTTGCATATTACTGAGGAACCCCCTGTCCCTGACACGAGGGTACACCTGTATAAAGGGAAAAAGCCTGAAGTCACCTTTCCGTCCTCATTTGAACTGAGTGAATTGTGCGAAAAGGCTTGGGAATCTCCGGATAGGAGACCACAAGTTCCCAAAAGGATTCTTATGGCGTATCCTTTTCCACAAACGGATAGGATACGATGGGAATCTTCGCCTAAAGTAGACAAGGCGCTGACACGCTTGTCCAAAAAGGTGGCACTGCCTTCTCAGGATACGGCTTCCCTCAAGGATCCTGCTGATCGCAGGCAGGAAATTACCATGAAGCACATTTACACTCATTCAGGTACTATTGTTAGACCGGCTATGGCGTCGGCCTGGGTTTGTAGTGCGGTTGTGGCATGGGCAGATTCCTTATCTACGGAGATTGACACCTTAGATAGGGATGCCATTCAAATGACCATAGAGCATATCAGAGATGCTGCCTTGTATATGAGGGATGCTCAGAGAGACATTTGTTCATTAAGCTTCAGAATAAATGCTATGTCTATTTCTGCTAGGCGGCTCTTGTGGACCCGACAGTGGACGGGAGACGCCGATTCAAAGCGGCATATGGAGTCCTTGCCTTACAAAGGGGAGGAGGAGTTTGGAGACGGCCTCTCGGACCTTGTCTCTACTGCTACGGCTGGTAAGTCGAATTTCTTACCTTATGTCCCCCCGCAGCATACAAAAAAGGCACCTCATTATCACATGCAGTCCTTTCATTCCAATAAAAACAAAAAAGTACGGTGATCGTCCTTTGTTGCCAGAGGGAAAGGCAGGGGAAAGAAGCTGCACACAGCTAGTTCCCAAGGGCAGAAGTCCTCCCCTGCGTCTGCAAAGTCCACCGCATGACGCTGGGGCTTCCCGGGGGGAGACAGATCTAGTGGGGGCTCGTCTTCGGTTTTTCAGCCACGGCTGGGTTCACTCGCAGGTGGATCCCTGGGCATTAGAGATTGTTTCGCAAGGATACAGGCTGGAATTCGAAGACTTGCCTCCTCGCCGGTTTTTCAAGTCGGCTCTGCCGGCTTCCCCGTCAGAGAGGGAGCTAGTATTGGCAGCAATCCAAAAATTGTATATTCAACAGGGGATTGTCACAGTTCCTCATCTCCAGCAAGGAGAGGGATATTACTCAACCCTGTTTGTGGTCCCGAAACCGGACGGTTCGGTCAGACCCATTTTAAACCTAAAATCCCTGAACCTGTACTTGAAGAGGTTCAAGTTCAAAATGGAATCACTCAGGGCGGTCATCGCCAGCCTGGAGGGGGGGGATTGGATGGTGTCCCTGGACATAAAGGATGCTTACCTTCATGTTCTGGTATTCCCCCCTCATCAGGCGTTCCTGATATTTGCAGTGCAGGACTGTCACTACCAATATCAGACGTTGCCGTTTGGGCTTTCCACAGCCCCGAGAATTTTCACCAAGGTAATGGCGGAAATTATGGTGCTCCTGCGCAGGCAGGGGGTCACAATTATCCCATACTTGGACGATCTCCTCATAAAGGCGAGATCTCGGGAGAGGTTGCTGGACAGCGTGTCTCTGTCCATGAAGACGTTGCAGTTACACGGCTGGATTCTCAATATACCGAAGTCCCAGCTAGTCCCGACAACGCGTATGACTTTTTTGGGCCTGATTCTAGACACAGACCAGAAAAAGGTTTTTCTTCCGGTCGAAAAGGTTCAGGAGCTCATAGCCCTGGTCAGGAACCTATTAAAACCAAAACAGGTTTCAGTGCATCATTGCACGCGAGTCCTGGGGAAGATGGTGGCTTCATACGAGGCCATCCCTTTCGGCAGGTTCCATGCGAGGACTTTTCAATGGGACCTCTTGGACAAGTGGTCCGGGTCCCATTTACAAATGCATCGAAGGATCACCCTGTCTCCCAGGACCAGGGTATCTCTCCTGTGGTGGCTGCACAGTGCTCACCTATTAGAGGGTCGCAGGTTCGGCATTCAGGACTGGGTCCTGGTGACCACGGACGCAAGCCTCCGAGGCTGGGGAGCAGTCACACTGGGAAGATATTTCCAAGGTCTCTGGTCAAATCTAGAGACTTGTCTCCACATCAACGTCCTGGAGTTGAGGGCCATATATAACGCCCTGCGTCAAGCGGAGGAATTGCTTCGGGAAAGACCGGTTCTGATTCAGTCAGTCAGACAGTGTCACGGCAGTGGCTCAAATAAACCGCCAAGGCGGAACGAGGAGCAGAGTGGCCATGGCAGAAGCGACCAGGATTCTACGCTGGGCGGAAGGCCATGTAAGCGCGCTATCAGCAGTGTTCATCCCGGGGGTGGACAACTGGGAGGCGGACTTCCTCAGCAGGCACGACCTGCATCCGGGAGAGTGGGGCTTCATCAAGAAGTCTTCGCACAGATCACGGGTCGGTGGGGACTGCCTCAAATAGACATGATGGCATCCCGTCTCAACAAAAAGCTAAAGCGGTATTGCACCAGGTCAAGGGACCCTCAGGCGGTAGCGGTGGACGCTCTGGTGACACCTTGGGTGTTCAGATCGGTCGATGTGTTTCCTCCTCTTCCTCTCATACCCAAAGTGTTGAGAATAATAAGAATAAGCAGGGTCAGAACAATCCTCATTGTTCCAGATTGGCCACGGAGGACTTGGTATCCGGAGCTGCAAGAGTTGCTCACAGAAGATCCGTGGCCTCTTCCTCTAAGGCAGGACCTGCTGCGGCAGGGGCCCTGTCTGTTCCAAGACTTATCGCGGCTGCGTTTGACGGCATGGCGGTTGAACGCCGGATCCTAGCGGAAAAAGAGATTCCGGAGGAGGTCATTCCTACCCTGATCAAGGCTAGGAAAGACGTGACGTTAAAACATTATCACCGTATATGGCGAAAATATGTTTCTTGGTGTGAGGCCAGAGCTGCTCCTACGGAGGAGTTCCATTTGGGCCGTCTACTTCACTTCCTTCAAACAAGAGTGACTTTGGGCCTAAAATTAGGGTCCATAAAGGTCCAAATTTCGGCCTTATCCATTTTCTTTCAAAGAGAATTAGCCTCTCTTCCTGAAGTACAGACTTTTGTGAAGGGTGTGCTGCATATTGTGCCTCCGTTGGCGCCTTTGGATCTTAACGTGGTGTTACCTTTCCTCAAGTCACCTTGGTTTGAACCACTCAAAACTGTGGAGTTGAAATACCTCACGTGGAAAGTGGTCATGTTGTTGGCATTGGCTTCGGCAAGACGTGTTTCAGAATTGGCGGCTTTATCACATAAAAGCCCATACTTGTTTTTTCACGTGGATAGGGCAGAGTTGAGGACTCGTCCTCACTTTCTGCCAAAAGTGGTCTCATCTTTTCATGTGAACCAACCTATTGTCGTGCCTGTGGCTACACGGGACTTGGAGGATTCCGAGTCCCTGGATGTGTTCAGGGCTTTGAAGATTTATGTGACCAGAACAGCTAGAATCAGGAAGACTGAAGCTCTGTTTGTTCTGTATGCGGCCAACAAGGTTGGCGCTCCTGCTTCAAAGCAGACTATTGCTCGCTGGATCTGTAATACGATTCAGCAGGCGCATTCTACGGCAGGTTTGCCATTGCCTAAATCGGTTAAGGCCCATTCCACTAGGAAAGTGGGCTCTTCTTCTGGGGCGGCTGTCCGAGGGGTCTCGGCATTGCAATTGTGCCGAGCTGCTACTTGGTCGGGTTCAAACACCTTTGCAAAGTTCTACAAGTTTGATACCCTAGCTGAGGAGGACCTCCTGTTTGCTCAATCGGTGCTGCAGAGTCATCCGCACTCTCCCGCCCGTTTGGGAGCTTTGGTATAATCCCCATGGTTCTTACGGAGTCCCAGCATCCTCAAGGACGTTAGAGAAAATAAGATTTTACTTACCGGTAAATCTATTTCTCGTAGTCCGTAGAGGATGCTGGGCGCCCGTCCCAAGTGCGGACTTCTTCTGCAAGACTTGTATATAGTTGTTGCTTACATAAGGGTTATGTTATAGTTTATCGGTTGAACCGAGGCTATGTTGTTGTTCATATTGTTGACTGGGTAGTGTATCACAAGTTATACGGTGTGATTGGTGTGGCTGGTATGGATCTCGCCCTTAGATTTACAAAAATCCTTCCTCGTACTGTCCATCTCCTCTGGGCACAGTTTCCCTAACTGAGGACTGGAGGAGGGGCATAGAGGGAGGAGCCAGTGCACCCAGAGTCCAAAGCTTTCTCAAAGTGCCCTATCTCCTGTGGAGCCCGTCTATTCCCCATGGTCCTTACGGAGTCCCAGCATCCTCTACGGACTACGAGAAATAGATTTACCGGTAAGTAAAATCTTATTTTTAGTGCCGGCCTTCCAAGGGCCGGACCTTTCTGCGGGAGATGCATTGTTGGACGTAGTCCGTGTTTTAAGGATCTACGTGGATCGTACCAGTGCCATCAGAAAAACAGACACTCTCTTCATTCTCTATGGATTTCACAAGAGGATGGCCCGCTGATAAGCAGACACTGGCAAGGTGACTTCGAATGACTGTTTCAGAAGCATATTCTCAAGCTGATCTTCCTGTTTTGGCTAATGTCTCTGTTTACCCTACTCGTAATGTAGGTACGTTATGGGCAGCACAACGTGGTGCTTTAGCAGAACAGATATGTAAGGCAGCCACATGGTCTTCCATTAACACATTCATTAGACATTATGCTTTGCTTCTCAGGACACTGAATTCGGGCAAAGACTTCTCCTGTCTAGTCAGGAGCGTCCCCACCACTAAATTGCTTTGGGACATCCCAATATTATCCTATGGCTAACCTGTGGACCCTGCCAGAGAAATAATCGTTATGGTAGACTTACCGTTGATAACTCTATTTCTCCACAGGGATCCCACCCTGACGCACCTGATTTGAGGATCCTTTCACTCACTAACTTCTTCCGTCTTGTACGGAAGGGTGTGCATGTGTGTTCTTCTCGCCTGATTAGGGCTCTCTATGATGCTCCTGCCTTAATCTTTGGTAAACAACTGATTTGCCTGAAATAGGGACGGGCCCGTTGCATTCTGGGAGGTCGAAAGCTTTGATCGTTTGGTGCCAATCCGCTGTCGCTACCTCATATCTCAATGTTATCCTGTGGACTTAGGAGAAATAGTTATCAACGGTAAGTCTGCCATAAATTTTGAGCTTCATGGCAAAGGCTGTGAATACTTATGTACATGTGACTTCTTAGTTGTTGTTTTTTTAACTAAATTTGCAAAAATCTAAAAAAATAAAAAATAAAAAAAACCAACTTTTTTCACATTGTCATTATGGGGTATTGTGTGTCGAATTTGGAGGGAAAAGATTTATTTATTCCATTTTGGAATAAGGCTATAACATCACAAAATGTGGAAAAAGTGAAGTGCTGTAAATACTTTCCGGATGCACTGTATATTGGGGGTCATTCCGAGTTGAACGCTCTCTAGCTAGTTTAATCAGCTGTGCAAACGCTATGCCGCCGCCCACTGGGGAGTGTATTTTAGCTTAGCAGAAGTAAGAACGCATGTGCAGCCGAGCTCTGCAAAAAAAAAAGTTTTGTGCAGTTTCAGAGTAGCTCTGAACCTACTCAGCACTTGCGATCACTTCAGCCTGTTCGTGTCCGGATTTGACGTCGTACACCCGCCCAGCCACGCCAGCATTTTTTCAGCCACACCTGCGTTTTTGCAAACACTTCCTGAAAATGGTCAGTTGACACCCAGAAACGCCCCTTCCTGTCAATCTTCTTGCGGCCATCAGTGCGACTGAAAACTTCGCTACAACCTGTGCAGAACCACAATGGGCTTTGTACCTGTACGACGTGCATGCGCATTGCGGCCTATACGCATGCGCAGAAATGCCGCTTTTTAGCCTGATCGCTGCGCTGCGAACAACGCCAGCTAGCGATCAACTCGGAATGACCCCCATTATCTCTTCTAGAAGTGGTGACGCTATTGCTTCAAGCAGTAATCATGATGTGTTCTTTCCGCATTATATTTTACATTACACCAGTGTTTAACAAACTCTGTCCTGAAGGTATCCTAAAGGTGGGTACACACTAATAGATATATCTGCAGATCAATTGATCTGCAGATATATCTATGGACAGATCGGGCAGTGTGCTGTGCATACACACTGCCCGATCCGTCGGGGACTGACGTCATGAACTGGGCGGGCGTGTACACACGCCCGCCCAGTTCAGCTGTCAATCACCGCCGGCCGCCACAGCATGTGTACGGGCGGTCGGCCGACCGCCCCGTACACACAGCGACGCGCCAATATATCGGTAGATATATTGGCCGTCGGCTGTGCTGCGCGACCGAAGCAATACGTCTGTGAACGACGGAGTTCACAGACGTATCGTCCGTACACACTGGCCGACGGTCCCGCGATATATCGGCCGTTCAAGAGAACGGCCGATATATCGACCAGTGTGTACGGACCTTAAGAGTCCAGGTTTCATTGATACCTATGCTTGTGAAATTATGGTATAATCAAACTGACTGAGGTACTAATTAAGTCTCACTTGTGCTTAATCATGGATAGCTTTAAGACCTACTGTATCATTCTACGGTGCCATAAGCACAGAGCTTGAGGATCACTGCATTACACAGTTGTAGCTAATTTGTACTTTTTCACTATTTTTTCTTCAGTTCATTGACCGATTCTTTCATTGGCATTGGATATTCATCTTATCAGGCTCTGTCAATTCGAGCTTGGATACGATGTGTATTACAGATGTATATCGATCAGCCAGTGGGTGCTATCATTGAAATAGAAACAAGTAAGTTCTTTTTTTCCCCCTTAGTTATCGTATGATTTGTTTATTCATGAATTTGTACTTATACAGTCCTCAGAGCAAAATATTATATACAGTTATGTCCTCATACATCTTTGCTGAGGTTGTGGCAAACAGGCCATCGTTGCACGTTAGGTCGTGTGAGAATCTTCTAGCGCCTGGAGTCTCTTATGCCGAAAATGCGTCTTAGTCACACACAAAGTACAAGTATCATATATCAAATTATTCAGCACAGTCTCCTCATGCCCCCTTATTCGCATTTAATTGCGAATAAGATGCATTTTCACCCCCCAAAAAAACGCCCCGATGTTAGCAAATTTCACAGGACCTGGCGTCTCACTCATACCAGGCTTACAGCCTTTGAGGTAGAAGGAGACAGTAGGTTTGTTTCCACAGCCATGTGTGGGAAGCCATCTAAATGTGGATCAGGGAGCTGCTGAGAAAGAGAGACCCATCCTCTCTGATAAAAATATAAGGGGTGTGATCTCGGCATTGGTAAAATTAGTATTTCTCTAACGTCCTAAGTGGATGCTGGGGACTCCGTCAGGACCATGGGGAATAGCGGCTCCGCAGGAGACAGGGCACAAAAATAAAGCTTTAGGATTAGGTGGTGTGTACTGGCTCCTCCAAGCCTCAGTTAGGTTTTTGTGCCCGTCCGAGCAGGGTGCAATCTAGGTGGCTCTCCTAAAGAGCTGCTTAGAAAAAGTTTTTAGGTTTTTTATTTTCAGTGAGTCCTGCTGGCAACAGGCTCACTGCATCGAGGGACTTAGGGGAGAGAATTTCAACTCACCTGCGTGCAGGATGGATTGGATTCTTAGGCTACTGGACACCATTAGCTCCAGAGGGAGTCGGAACACAGGTCTCACCCTGGGGTTCGTCCCGGAGCCGCGCCGCCGACCCCCCTTACAGATGCTGAAGATTGAAGGTCCGGAAACAGGCGGCAGAAGGCTCTTCAGTCTTCATGAAGGTAGCGCACAGCACTGCAGCTGTGCGCCATTGTTGTCACACACTTCACACCAAGCGGTCACGGAGGGTGCAGGGCGCTGCTGGGGGCGCCCTGGGCAGCAATATTTAATACCTTTATGGCAAAAGAATACATCACATATAGCCATTGAGGCTATATGTATGTATTTAACCCATGCCAGTTATCTAAAACTACGGGAGAAAAGCCCGCCGAAATAGGGGGCGGAGCTTATTCTCCTCAGCACACAGCGCCATTTTCCTGCTCAGCTCCACTGTGAGGAAGGCTCCCAGGACTCTCCCCTGCACTGCACTACAGAAACAGGGTAAAACAGAGAGGGGGGGCATTTTTTTGGCGATATTTTGATATATTTAAGCTGCTATAAAGAACAACACTTATATAAGGTTGTTCCCATATATATTATAGCGCTTGGGTGTGTGCTGGCAAACTCTCCCTCTGTCTCCCCAAAGGGCTAGTGGGGTCCTGTCTTCGATAAGAGCATTCCCTGTGTGTCTGCTGTGTGTCGGTACGTGTGTGTCGACATGTATGAGGACGATGTTGGTGTGGAGGCAGAGCAATTGCCGATAATGGTGATGTCACCCCCCAGGGAGTCGACACCGGAATGGATGGCTTTGTTTATGGAATTACGTGATAATGTCAGCACATTACAAAAATCAGTTGACGACATGAGACGGCCGGCAAACCAGTTAGTACCTGCCCAGGCGTCTCAGACACCGTCAGGGGCTGTAAAGCGCCCTTTACCTCAGTCGGTCGACACAGACACTGAATCTAGTGTCGACGGTGATGAAACAAACGTATTTTCAAGTAGGGCCACACGTTATATGATCACGGCAATGAAGGAGGCTTTGCATATCTCTGATACTGCAAGTACCACAAAAAGGGGTATTATGTGGGGGGTGAAAAAACTACCTGTAGTTTTTCCTGAATCAGAGGAATTAAATGATGTATGTGATGAAGCGTGGGTTAACCCAGATAGAAAAATGCTAATTTCAAAAAAGTAATTAGCATTATACCCTTTCCCGCCAGAGGTTAGGGCGCGCTGGGAAACACCCCCTAGGGTGGATAAGGCGCTCACACGCTTATCAAAACAAGTGGCGTTACCGTCTCCTGATACGGCCGCCCTCAGGGATCCAGCTGATAGGAGAATGGAAACTACCCTAAAAAGTATATACACACATACTGGTGTTATACTGCGACCAGCCATCGCCTCAGCCTGGATGTGCAGTGCTGGGGTCGTCTGGTTGGATTCCCTGACTGAAAATATTGATACCCTGGATAGGGACAGTATTTTATTGACTATAGAGCAATTAAAGGATGCTTTCCTTTATATGCGAGATGCTCAGAGAGATATTTGCACTCTGGCATCGAGAGTAAATGCGATGTCCATATCTGCCAGAAGGAGTTTATGGACGCGACAGTGGTCAGGTGATGCGGATTCCAAACGACATATGGAAGTATTGCCGTATAAAGGGGAGGAATTATTTGGCGTCGGTCTATCGGATCTGGTGGCCACGGCAACTGCCGGAAAATCCACCTTTTTACCTCAGACCCCCTCCCAACAGAAAAAGACACCGTCTTTTCAGCCGCAGTCCTTTCGGTCCTATAAGAACAAGCGGACAAAAGGACAGTCATATCTGCCTCGGGGCAGAGGAAGGGGTAAGAGAGGGCAGCAAGCAGCCCCTGCCCAGGAACAGAAGCCCTCCCAGGGTTCTGCAAAGCCCTCAGCATGACGCTGGGGCCTTACAAGCGGACTCAGGAGCGGTGGGGGGTCGACTCAAGAATTTCAGCGCACAGTGGGCTTGCTCACAGGTGGACCCCTGGATTCTGCAGGTAGTATCTCAGGGTTACAGGTTGGAATTCGAGAAGTCTCCCCCTCGCCGGTTCCTAAAGTCTGCTTTGCCAACGTCTCCCTCAGACAGGGCGACGGTATTGGAAGCCATTCACAAGCTGTTTTCTCAGCAGGTGATAGTCAAGGTACCCCTCCTACAACAGGGAAAGGGGTATTACTCCACGCTATTTGTGGTACCGAAGCCGGACGGCTCGGTAAGACCTATTCTAAATCTGAAATCTTTGAACCTGTACATACAAAAATTCAAGTTCAAGATGGAGTCACTCAGAGCAGTGATAGCGAATCTGGAAGAAGGGGACTTTATGGTGTCCCTGGACATAAAGGATGCTTACCTACATGTCCCAATTTGCCCTTCACATCAAGGGTACCTCAGGTTCGTGGTGCAAAACTGTCATTATCAGTTTCAGACGCTGCCGTTTGGATTGTCCACGGCACCTCGGGTCTTTACCAAGGTAATGGCCGAAATGATGATTCTTCTGCGAAGAAGAGGCGTATTAATTATCCCTTACTTGGACGATCTCCTGATAAGGGCAAGGTCCAGAGAACAGCTGGAGGACGGAGTAGCACTAACCCAACTAGTGCTGCAACAACACGGGTGGATTCTGAATTTTCCAAAATCTCAGTTGACCCCGACGACACGTCTGCTGTTCCTGGGAATGATTCTGGACACGGTTCAGAAAAAGGTGTTTCTTCCGGAGGAGAAAGCCAGGGAGTTATCCGAACTTGTCAGGAACCTCCTAAAACCAGGGAAAGTGTCTGTGCATCAATGCACAAGAGTCCTGGGAAAGATGGTGGCTTCTTACGAAGCGATTCCATTCGGCAGATTCCACGCACAAACTTTTCAGTGGGATCTGCTGGACAAATGGTCCGGATCGCATCTGCAGATGCATCAGCGGATAACCTTATCGCCACGGACAAGGGTGTCTCTTCTGTGGTGGTTGCAGAGTGCTCATCTGTTAGAGGGCCGCAGATTCGGCATACAGGACTGGGTCCTGGTGACCACGGATGCCAGTCTGAGAGGCTGGGGAGCGGTCACACAGGGAAGAAACTTCCAGGGAGTATGGTCAAGCCTGGAGATGTCTCTTCACATAAATATACTGGAGCTAAGAGCGATTTACAATGCTCTAAGTCTGGCAAAACCCCTGCTTCAGGGTCAGCCGGTGTTGATCCAGTCGGACAACATCACGGCAGTCGCCCACGTAAACAGGCAGGGCGGCACAAGAAGCAGGACAGCAATGGCAGAAGCTGCAAGGATTCTTCGCTGGGCGGAAGATCATGTGATAGCACTGTCAGCAGTATTCATTCCGGGAGTGGACAACTGGGAAGCAGACTTCCTCAGCAGACACGATCTACACCCGGGAGAGTGGGGACTTCATCCAGAAGTCTTCCACATGATTGTGAACCGTTGGGAAAAACCAATGGTGGATATGATGGCGTCCCGCCTCAACAAAAAACTGGACAGGTATTGCGCCAGGTCAAGAGACCCTCAGGCAATAGCTGTGGACGCTCTGGTAACACCGTGGGTGTTCCAGTCAGTGTATGTGTTCCCTCCTCTGCCTCTCATACCAAAGGTACTGAGAATTATACGGCAAAAGGGAGTAAGAACGATACTAGTGGCTCCGGATTGGCCAAGAAGAACTTGGTACCCGGAACTTCAAGAGATGCTCACGGAGGATCCGTGGCCTCTACCTCTAAGACCGGACCTGCTTCAGCAGGGACCGTGTCTATTCCAAGACTTACCGCGGCTGCGTTTGACGGCATGGCGGTTAAACGCCGAATTCTAAGGGAAAAAGGCATTCCGGAAGAGGTCATTCCTACACTGGTAAAAGCCAGGAAGGAGGTGACTGCACAACATTATCACCGCATTTGGAGAAAATATGTTGCGTGGTGTGAGGCCAGGAAGGCCCCCACGGAGGAATTTCAACTGGGTCGATTCCTACATTTCCTGCAAACAGGATTGTCTATGGGCCTCAAATTGGGGTCCATTAAGGTTCAAATTTCGGCCCTGTCGATTTTCTTCCAGAAAGAATTGGCTTCAGTTCCTGAAGTCCAGACTTTTGTAAAAGGAGTACTACATATACAGCCCCCGGTTGTGCCCCCAGTGGCACCGTGGGATCTTAATGTAGTCTTGGATTTTCTCAAATCCCATTGGTTTGAGCCGCTCAAATCGGTGGAGTTGAAGTATCTTACATGGAAAGTAACCATGCTACTGGCCCTGGCTTCAGCCAGGAGAGTATCAGAATTGGCGGCTTTATCATATAAGAGCCCATATCTGATTTTCCATACGGACAGGGCAGAACTGCGGACACGTCCTCATTTTCTGCCTAAGGTGGTGTCAGCGTTTCACCTGAACCAGCCTATTGTGGTGCCTGCGGCTACTAACGATTTGGAGGATTCCAAGTTGTTGGACGTGGTCCGGGCATTGAAAATATATATTTCAAGAACGGCGGGAGTCAGAAAGTCTGACTCACTGTTTATATTGTATGCACCCAACAAGATGGGTGCTCCTGCTTCTAAGCAGACGATTGCTCGTTGGATTTGTAGCACAATTCAACTTGCACATTCTGTGGCAGGCTTGCCACAACCTAAATCTGTCAAGGCCCATTCCACAAGGAAAGTGGGCTCATCCTGGGCGGCTGCCCGGGGGGTCTCGGCATTACAACTCTGCCGAGCTGCTACTTGGTCAGGGGCAAACACATTTGCAAAATTCTACAAATTTGATACCCTGGCTGAGGAGGACCTTGAGTTCTCTCATTCGGTGCTGCAGAGTCATCCGCACTCTCCCGCCCGTTTGGGAGCTTTGGTATAATCCCCATGGTCCTGACGGAGTCCCCAGCATCCACTTAGGACGTTAGAGAAAATAAGAATTTACTTACCGATAATTCTATTTCTCGTAGTCCGTAGTGGATGCTGGGCGCCCATCCCAAGTGCGGATTGTCTGCAATACTTGTACATAGTTATTGTTACAAACAAATTCGGGTTGTTATTGTTGTGAGCCGTCTGTTCAGAGGCTCCTACGTTTGTCATACTGTTAACTGGGTTCAGATCACAAGTTATACGGTGTGATTGGTGTGGCTGGTATGAGTCTTACCCGGGATTCAATATCCTTCCTTATTGTGTACGCTCGTCCGGGCACAGTATCCTAACTGAGGCTTGGAGGAGGGTCATAGGGGGAGGAGCCAGTACACACCACCTAATCCTAAAGCTTTATTTTTGTGCCCTGTCTCCTGCGGAGCCGCTATTCCCCATGGTCCTGACGGAGTCCCCAGCATCCACTACGGACTACGAGAAATAGAATTATCGGTAAGTAAATTCTTATTTTTGTTCTACGCATGATAAGTTTTGTAAAAAAAAGTTGTCTGCTAAATATTTTTATTTAGGGGTAAGTATTAAGTATTAAGTAACAAAGTAATACAAATACCTTATATCAAGCTCTGGCAACAAAGAAATGGTGTTGGAAGCAGGCAATTCACACAGAGAGCAAAACACTAATGACACACACGCAGCACTGAGATCTCACGCCTTATAGAGGAACAAAAAGAACAGTAACTACTTACCTGCTGCTTAAGCACAAAGTCTTCTTACATTTGCCTTTGTAGATTCATATTTCAGAAGCAGAAACCCTAAACTGGGAGTGTTTCCACAGCAAAAATGTTAATTTAGAAAAAAAATTAGAGTATTGCCTAGCTATCTTAATTACAAAATAATTAGTACAACATACAATATGTATTTGTTTTTTCTGCTGCGGGGTACACTGGGCTCCACAGGGAATGACATTAGGGGGTGTAGAGTAGGATCTTGATCCGAGGTACCAACAGGTTCAAAGCTTTGACCTTCTTCTCAGAATGCATAGCGCCGTCTCCTCTATAACCCCGCCTCTGTGCACAGGAGCTCAGTTTTGTAGTTGGTGCCATGCAGTAAGCAGGCATACCACAGGGGGGCTGCTCCAGCAGCCCTGAGAAGAAGCTTTTAATGAAAAATGAAGACTTCAAGGGCTGCAGCAGAGACACTGACTGTGTTAGATGTCAGTCAAACATCTCCTGCTGCAGCTCCATCACCTCCCCCAGCGGCGCTGTACACTCCCGCGCCCTGGTTGCCGGGTACCTACAGCGGAGGCTCCGGTTTTCTTCCAAATTAGTCACACACACGACCGCTGCTCTCCTGGATTGTGTGGCCACACTCAAGGAGGAGGTAAGTGGGTCCTCTCGGCGGGACCCGCTGTAAGTCGCGATCCAACGCGGCCGGTGGGAGGCGGGCCGTGCATGCTGGCGTGGACACTGTGGCAGTACAGGGACCCCACTAGACCACCAGGGCATGGGCACAGGTCGGTCTTCTCTCTTAAACTGTTTATTTAAGCCCCCAGTACCCGGTGGTGAAGTCCAGCAGGGGGATAAGGCTTTGACCTGTAGCCCCTCCCCCAGCCCCAGGGCGCCATTTAGAGTAAATGTTCCCGCCCCGGAGCTGCAGATCTCTCTCTCAGCGTTTGGGTGCCATTAGGACAAATTGAGCTGATCCTGGGACTGTTTGGGCAAATCATCCTCTGTAAAGCCGCCTGCCTGTCATCGCTGTGCATTTTACAGGACACTTAAGTATTCTACATGGCTGCTGACAGTGTTAAGAAAAAGTGCATTTAGTCAGGGTTATTTAGTACAAGTACCCTGTGATATACATCCAATCTTTACTGTGCATTGTTATATCGATTGACTGTACAGCTATACTTAGTACTACTATGTATTGCTAGTCCAGTGCAGTTTTATTGCATGTCATAATTTCTGCATTGTACAAACTGACTCTGTGTGTGTGCATATAGCTGTTGTGTGACCTCCATTTCGTGTATCTCACTCAGATTGTTATCCCTATATTCTATAACCTGAGGGGGCTAAGTGCTTCAGGTTTATCATTTAATATAGGTAGTTCACAGGATATACTCCGTGTGTATTTTTCTCTGTGATTTTTAGTCACCATATTCTTCTAGAATTCCCTGTTTGTGCTGAAATACACTGCACATGGGGTTCTTGTCAGGTACTGTGCTGCTGATATTGTACTGTGTTGCCTTGCATTGAGCTTTTGACTATGTCAGCTACAAAGGGCAACGCTGCTGGGGCTGATCCCACACTGCGTGGTGTTGACGCTGCAGACTCCTTTGAGTATAACATAGCAGCTGAGAGTTCAGGTTCTGGGGGTTCCTTGCCCCCCAGTGGGACTGTAGCAACAGGGGTTTAAAATGACCCACCATGGGCTACCTTCTCTACGCTATTGAATACGCTGGTAACTAGACTAATGCCCCCTATGGTACCTCCTGTGCCGGTACAACTGCTTATGGTCCCCGCGGTTAACCCGCCGTGGGCAGATCAACTGTCCAATCAGTTACAGCAATTGAACCAATCACTGACTACTCAGAAGTCTAACCCTCGCCCGCCTAAGACCAAGGGGTCTTCTAAGCAGGCAATTACTTCCTCACAATCCACCAACGTCCCAGACACCTTGTCTGATGAGGATGGCGTGTATACCGACCCCACGGATTCTGATCCCGATACTTCTGATGGGGAAGCTGTTTCACAGGTGGATGTTCCTGACTTGTTGGAGGCTATCAGGCTCATTCTTCAAGTTGATGATGACCCGGAGCCTGATGCTGCCCCTAAGAAACTGGACAGGTTTAAACGTCAGAAAGTGGTTAAACAAGTTTCACCTCACTCTGACCATTTAGTCGACATACGTCAGGAGTCCTGGGAAAATCCAGGAAAGAACTTCACGCCTCAGAAGAAGATGCTGGCTCGCTACCCCCTCGCTGCGGAGCTAAGTAAAAATTGGGAAACACCCCCACCAGTGGATTCGCAGGTGGCGCGGCTGGTGGCAGCCTCCGCTTAGCCTGTAACTACCGTCACGTCCCTGAGAGAGCCGACGGATAAGCGTGTGGAGGGTTATTTAAAGGCAATTTACACCCTAACTGATGCTACGCATAGGCCCACCTTTGCAGCGACATGGGCTGCAGAGGCTGTGGAAGCGTGGGCTCAGGAGCTGGAGGCAGAGTTGCCTTCCAACGCTTCTGATCATGCTAGACAATGCTTGTCATATGTTGTCACAGCGTCTCATTACATTAAGGAGGTGGCTTCTGATGCTGGTATTCTGGTGGCCAAGGCTTCTACTACGTCCATTTTGGCTCGCCGGATTCTTTGGTTACGGTCTTGGTCTGTGGACATGGACTCTAAGAAAACCCTGGAGGTACTCCCTTTTAAGGGAGATATTCTTTTCGGAGAAGACCTCAACAAGATAGTGGCTGACTTAGCTTCTGCTAAAACAGCATGTCTGCCTAGTACTGCTCCTTCAGTGCCGAAGGCTAAGAGTACTCCATTTTGCTCCTTTCGTCCTTCAGGGAAAGCAAAAGGTCAGGCGTACCCGAAACAGGTTCGCACTTCCAAACCCAGTAAGCCAAAACCCAAACGGGCCTGGGTTGTCCGTCAGCCTGCTTCCAAAACTGACAAGCCTGCCGCATGACGGGGCGGGCCTTCCTCTGGGGGATCCCAGGGTGGGGGTCCGACTTCTAGGGTATACCCAGGAATGGTTTGAAGACCACTTCCGATGCCTGGGTACGGGAAGTCGTCACTCGAGGTTACGCCGTATCCTTCAAGAATCTTCCCCCTCATCAATTTTGCCTGACAGACGTCCCTTCGGATCAGGTGACGGCAAAGACTCTAAATTTGGTGGTACAGTCCCTCTTGGACACAGGAGTGGTAGTACAGGTGCCTCTGGCTCAGGGAGGCATGGGGTACTATTAACCGCTGTTCCTAGTCCCGAAACCGAATGGGTCCTCCCAGCCCATTCTCAACCTCAAGTCAAACAAATTTGTGAAGGTCTCCATGTTTCGTATGGAAACTCTTCGCTCTGTTGTTCTAGCCTTGGAACCTGGGGATTATATGGTCTCCCTGGACATACAGGATGCTTACCTGCATATTCCCATTGCAGTGTCACCTCAGCAGTACCTGAGGTTTGCGGTTGGCAACCTCCATTACCAATTTTCGGGTGTTACCTTTTGGTTTGGCCACGGCTCTGCGAGTCTTCACCAAGGTCTTGGCGGTAATGACGGCTGTGCTCCGCCATCAAGGGGTCAGGATCCTACCGTACCTGGACGACTTGTTGATCCTGGCGAATTCCCCAGAAATTCTTCTACGCCATCTGGATCTGACTATCCAGTTTCTGTAAGCCCACAGGTGGCTCATCAACTGGAAGAAATCTTCCCTGGTCCCTGCTCAGATCATGGTGCACCTGGGGGCGTTATTGGACCAATGGTTGTTTTGTCTCAGGAGAGAGTCCTGAAGCTTCAGGACAGGATTCGATTCTTCCTATCTCGTCCGCAAGTGTCAATACATTCGGCAATGCAAGTGCTAGGTCTCATGATGTCGGCTTTCAACATGGTGGAGTACGCTCAATTCCATTCCCGCCCTCTGCAGAAGCTGATTCTTGCCAAGTGGTAAGGCCTGCCTCACCGGATCAGGTCTCAAATGATCTCCTTGTCTCCGGAGATCCGTCTGTCACTGAGCTGGTGGCTTCAGGACCAACGATTGAGCAGGGGTCGTCCCTTCTGGATCTCCAACTGGGTTCTTATGACAACGGATGTAAGTCTGAGAGATTGGGGCGCGGTGTTGGAGCAACACTCCCTTCAGGGTTGGTGGACCAAGGAGGAGCCTCTCCTCCCAATAAACATTCTGGAATTGCGGGCAGTGTTCAACTCATTGAACTTGGCCCAGCATTTAATACAGAACAGAGCTGTTCAAGTACAGTCGGACAATGCCACCACGGTGGCTTACATCAATCATCAAGGCGGCACTCAAAGCCGCATGGCAGTGAGGGAAGTATCAAGGATTCTTCAGTGGGCGGAACGCCATCTGCCAACCATGTCGGCAGTGTTCATTCCGGGGGTCCTAAACTGGGAAGCGGACTTTCTCAGTCATCAGGACGTACACGCCGGAGAATGGAGCCTCCATCCAGATGTGTTTCAACTCCTCGTGGACAAGTGGGGCCTTTCAGATGTGGACCTGATGGCATCTCGACACAATCACAAGGTTCCGGTCTTCGGAACAAGGACAAGGGATCCTCAAGCAGCGTTCGTGGACGCACTGGCAATTCCATGGAACTTTCGGCTGCCATACGTGTTCCCTCCGTTGTCACTCCTACCCAGAGTGATAAGGAAGTTCAAGCAAGAAGGAGGAATCCTACTTCTGATCGCTCCAGCGTGGCCCAGATGGCATTGGTTCTCAGACCTTCAGGGTCTCACGGTAGAGCGTCCCCTTCTGCTTCCGCAGCGCCCAGATCTCCTCGTTCAGGGCCCCTGTGTATATCAGGATTTAGCCCGATTGGCTTTGATGGCGTGGCTCTTGAAGCTTCCATCTTAAGGGCCAAAGGATTTTCTGAGGCGGTCATTCAAACCATGTTGAAGGCCCGGAAACCGGCTTTTGCTCGGATTTACCATAGGGTCTGGAATTTTTACTTTGCTTGGTACGCATCTAACAATCATGACGCTTACAAGTTTAGTACGGCCAAACTTTTGGCCTTTCTACAACATGGTCTGGACTTGGGCCTTCGTCTGGCCTCCATCAAGGTTCATATTTGTGTCTTGTCGGTTTGGTTCCAGAGAAAAATTGCAACTTTACCTGATGTTCATACATTTACTCCTTGGGACTTGTCTGTGGTTCCGAAGGCGTTGCAAGGGTCTCCGTTTGAGCCTCTTGAATCGGCAGACCTTAAGTGGCTTTCTCTTAAGGTGGTGTTTTTGCTGGCTATTGCCTCTGCCAGACGGGTGTCGGATTTGGGTGCTTTGTCCTGCAAGTCACCATATCTGATTTTTCACCGTGACCGGGCGTTTCTTAGAACACGTCCCGGGTACCTACCTAAAGTGGTGTCTTCTTTCCACCTTAATCAGGAGATTGTGGTTCCGGCCTTTGCTTCTCCTGAATTGTCTTCCAAAGAGCGGTCTTTGACTGTGGTACGGGCTCTCTCCGTATCTATGTGAAGAGGACAGCTCCTATCCGGAAGTCTGATTCTCTCTTTGTACTGTTTGGTTTTCACAAACATGCCAGCCACGTTTCACAAACGTGGCTGGCCTGCTCATAAACAGACCTTGGCCAGATGGATTAGAATGGTGATTGCACAGGCTGGCCTTCCAGCTCCTGCTACCATAAAGGCCCATTCTACTCGGTCGGTTGGACCTTCTTGGGCGGCCCGCCGTGGTGCGACCCTTAAACAATTGTGCAAGGTGACTACGTGGTCCTCAGTGAACACGTTCATAAGGTTCTATGCCTTCAATACATCAGCCTCCCAGGATGCTTCCTTTGGACGCCAGGTTGTGCCCCCTACAGTGCGTTCTTTCCCATAAGGAACTGCTTTAGGATCCCCAATGTCATTCCCTGTGGAGCCCAGTGTACCCCGCAGCAGAAAACGAGATTTATGGTAAGAACTTACCGTTGTTGAATCTCTTTCTGCGATGTACTCGGGGCTCCACAGGGCGCCCACCCTGACGCACTTAGCTTCTTTGGGTTGGTATGGCATTAGCCGCTGACACTTTCTCCTGTCGTGAGAATGTGGTGTATGTGGCTACTAACAGTTGTCGTCTCTTTTGCCTGCTACTGCATTGGACTGGTTAACAAAAACTGAGCTCCGGTGCGCGGAGGCGGGGTTATAGGGGAGGCGGCGCTATGCATTCTGGGATGAAGGTCAAAGCTTTGGGCCTGTTTGTGCCTCGGATCAAGATCCTACTCCACACCCTCTGTCATTCCCTGTGGAGCCCAGTGTACCTCGCAGAAAGAGATTTAACAACGATAAGTTTTTACCATAAATCTCATTTTAATAATACATGGCAATATTCAATGTCTCCAAAATTTAATTATTAACCAAGTTTGTATGTTGCCACAAGTTAAGCAACACCAGATGGGGAAGGGACAGTTAACTAAAACGGTGTTGAACAACATGAGATACGTACAAGTATAAGTCATGTGAGAACAGTTGTGCAATAAAACAGCAGTTGTGTAGTTTCTCAGATCAAGTATAAATATACCGGTCAGAGCATGTGCGAATCATTTAAAATCGTACACTTGGAGATGACCCAAAGGATGGACAGTGTATAAATGGGTAGATGCTGTTAGACAATAAGACATAAGGTTCAGAAGGCCCTGAGTGTAAGAGCACTGTCTACATTGAATTGTGTAGTATTGTGTAATACATTTTGTGGTTTTTGTTTTGTGTTGTAACAGACTCAATCCTGGCAGACCAGCTTATGGAGCTCACCAGATTAGTGTTTAAGCTTCCAGAAGCAGAAAACATCCTAAGTAAAGCAAAAATTGAGCCAAAAAGTTACAAGCAAGATCCAAAAAGTGCACTTTTACAGTTTATCAAGGTAATGCATTGGTTTTAATATTCGTTCAAGTCTTTGTTTTCTCACTTTCAAACTCCTCTTTTGAATTACTTCGGTAAGTATCAGTGTGAAGCCTTAATAAAGCATGTTGCATATAACTGAACTGATGTATTTTCTTTATTTAATTTATCAGGCAACGGGTATAGCATACAGTGATTTACAAACTTTGTCAGAAAAGTCTGCTATGGTTTCAAAATGCCAAGAATACCTTGGGGATATCCTAAAGTATGCTAAGCCATACCTAACTAAGAAAGGGCCGGCTGAGGGTCTGAAAGTCACTTACAGGACCATGGGTGAGTGCTTATCATTGTTTAAACATACTCAGGTGTTGAATTCATTTAGGAAATGACACTATAGCAGTTCTTCTGTTCTACCTTTCATATTTCAATAGCTAAAATTCTAATTTGTCATGGTAAAATGTTACTGTAGAACACTTAATATATTACATTAATGTGTATAATCTAGCAAAAGTTCCAATAACTTTGCTTATGTTTCCAGGAAGTGGATTTACAGATATGTTCTCATACACTATTGTAGTAGTCACGCCAAACATCCCTTCTCGGTGCACCTGGTCCCGTGCGACTTGTGCCGAGCATCTTTACCCTGAATGTGCATCTTAATCGCAAAGCTATGTGACAAAACCACTTTACGAGACTGCACTGATTAATTTGATATGCGACCCTTGTATATCTGTGTGTGACTGGTCATCGGCTATAACCAGTAGTTTTAAATTGTAAATAGAGATGAACCATGCTTGCTTTCTATTGCATTTTAAAACTATTGTTCAAAGCCCAAATAAAACAAGACAGTCAAAGAATGATTATAGAGTGTGTGTGCGTATGTATATGTGAGCGTATATGTTTGCAGAACCATTGAGAACAGTCTGGGTACTGCAGGGAGCATCTCCTCATTGTGGAGGCGTGGCCACGCTCCCTATGTCCCCCAAACTATGAAGACTATGCTTGTAGTGCCACACACTGCACATGGGAGTGCTGTGTGTGCATCTGGAGACTGCTGCCTCCCTGGACCCACCACAGTTAAGTAAATTGTGGGTGGTGGGTCGCCAGTTAATTAGTACCCACTCCCCCTTCCCCCTCTTGGCATCTGAGTGGATGGGTCTCTACAAAGGCCCATGCTGTGCCGAAATGTTTACCTCTGACCGCTGTTTTGTGTTGATTCTGTTTTGAATGTGGTGAATAAATACATTGGGCCAGATATATTAAGTCATAACAGGGAAAGGGGAATGGAATGAAGCTCTGCACCAGCTAGATAAGAACTATATCAAATTGAAAATAACCCGACTAATATCCGTCAATAAATAATAAATCTCTAAATGGATAATCGGGGGTGCTACCAGAGACGAGTTGAAATGTACAAAGAAAAAAGAAGAAAAGAATGCAGATGTATTAAGCCTGAGACGGCATAAGGAAGTGATAAATCAATGATAAGTGCAAGGTAATAAATGCACCAGCCAATCAGCTCCTAACTGTTAATTTACATATTGGAACTGATTGGCTGGTGCGTTTATCACCTTACACTTCTCACTGGTTTCTCATTTCCTTATGCCTTCTCCAGGTTAATACATCTGCCCCAGTAATTTATAAATGAATCCTGAGTGTCCTCTTTGTGTTCTTTTTATACTTAACAGATTGATGCACTGGCTCTTTTCCTTGAGGATCTGTACCCCATTTTCTGAATATTAATTAATGAGTGGCAACCATTTAATTTGGATAATTATGTGTATTTGTATATTTTGTTAGTAGTTTTGGGCCTGTCCCGCCACCTCCCCATTCTACTTACCCTCATTTGCAGGTACAATATGTGTGTGTGTGTGTGTGTGTGTGTGTGTGTGTGTGTGTGTGTGTATATATGTGTGTGTATATGTATGTATGTATGTATGTGTGTATATATATATATATATATATATATAATTTTTTTTTAGTTGTATTTTTTTTTTTTTTACTTATTTCTCCGGCAGGGTCCACAGGTTATCCACAGGATAACATTGGGATATAGTGGAGCAACAGCCCGTCCATATATCCCACCTCCTGGCTCAGGCAAATCAGTTTTTTGTTTGGTGCGGCAGGAGCCGGACCATGTCAGAGGACTGCTGTTTTTTAGCAGCCATAAGCTTTCTTATTTTATTTTTATAGTCTTACTATTTTTTTGAGTGATCTGTCTAAAAAGCGTCTTATACGTACCTTAGAAAGAGTCGCTCCAACAACTCTCTTACCCACGAGTACAGTACTGTTTCGGAGGGCGTCTGTGTCGGATATACTAGCAGGTCTAGCAGACGTTACCAGGCTGTGGCCGGAGCACGGGAAGAAGGTAAGGCATCGGTTCCACTTAGAGGGGGGAATACGGACAGAGCTACACTGTTTTGGGAGGAGACTACCAAACAGTCACTGACGCGGCAGCCACCTCGGGTGCACCAGCGCTAGGCCTTAGGGATCATAGGCTCCAGGGGTAGTATGAGGCTACGATCACTAGGGTTGATCCAACTATATACAGAAGACTCTTGTGTGGGTGCACTCTTATGTTCATGTAAATATGATCAATATTAAAACATAACATTTATTAGAGACAGTTTAAGATAAGTTAAGTATCCACTTAAATCAATATACAGGAAAACAAACAAGCAGACAATTACAAAACGAAAAAAGAAACATCCACATGGGATATTCGCATATTCTTAAAATGTGGAATATGTTCTGGTTAGTCTATACCAATCATAGACCGGCAGAAGGATATAGACACTACCGTCATACATCAATCTTTTGTCTTACCAGCACAAGCTGAGCATGTCTTAATGAGACCACAATAGGTCATACATGAATCAGAACTCGTATATCACAAGGAAGCATATATTGTCTTCATATCGGAACTCAAAATAGGTCCGTATATCGTCTCTATCTCTTAAGCACTTGAGTATAACTCAAAGGACTACCTCTGTACTACAGATAAAGCGTAAAAAAAAGTTTGGAAGAAAAAAGTGGTGATCCTGCTGTTGGTATGAGTCTGAGTAGGTCCTTTTTACTAAACCAGGTATTCTCTGAGGGTCCCCCCTTCCAGATACTGACCCGGCCCATCACCGTTTTGCTTACAAGATCGGACAAGATTGGGCTCTTATGGTGAGGTATGATAGTAAAGAGATGGAAACAATTATTGACTCACCAATGAGAGTGCACCTAAAACAGCATATAGAGTAGAAAAGTGTGGATCTGCTATCTACGTTAGACCTCAGATAACTCCTCAGAATCGTAGATGAGAGTCCACAGAATAAGGACAGATTTGAAAAAAAAAGGGAGAATAGAGAAAAAAAACTTATCTCTTTTAGATTGTGTCTCAGATTCTATTATATGAATCACCCAACTGTCATAATTAGGTTAGAAAAGGGGGGGCAGAAAAAGAAAGGCTAGGTCATATACAATAAGTAGTGATACAATTCCCCTCTTCACAAAGCTCTTTATTGTACAGATTAGAACACATTTATGGACATCACCTTTCATTTAAGACATGTATTTCTCATAAATAATGAATCCATATTTGTTGATATCCTCATATGTCACAATTGAGTGTATCTCATTCCAAGCAAAAATATTACTAATTAAGCTTTATAATTTATGTAAATAAGTCCTGCACGATAAGTGAGACCATGTACCTTGAGGCACAAAATGACCTTAACATCCGTGGGATCCCCCGTTCTGCGGTTTGTTACCAGTGCAATATTACTAATATGTACGAATGTATACAATACCAAAAGGCTGCCCCAATTCCTGAGTCGGTCAGTGAGTTATGTGAGGTGCTCCCGGTGGTCTGATTCTATCACTAGGAAAACGTGATTTGCCCGTCTGGCGGGCTTGCTCACTTCCAATGATACTGTTCACTGTGAACCGCGAGGTTTAAAAAACCCTCAGTGTGCCTATCAGCCAATCGCTGTATTCTCATTAGCAAGCGTAGTTAATTACCATGTTGCCGCTGACATCAGTGGAAGTGCCTGTCTCCATTGCGGTTGCTAGGTAACCTACCCTCAGCTTATCAGAGCAGAAGGAAGAAGAGACGATCTCTCTGTTTTGTCGAATCTGAGTAAACCTATTGTCCTCAGAGCCGGGACAGTTACTTATTGTTTAAGTGTGTGATGTCTGGCGGCGTTCCTGATCCTTACCCGTAGCGTCCGCCTTCGGGACCTGTTGCTAGGAAATTCCCGTCTGGTTGCCTAGCGACGTGACGCGGGTTGAATGTCGGGAGCGATCCGATGCATGTATGTCAGCATCAGATTAGTATTGATGTCATGAGTGTTTGTTCAAGGCATTATATCTCTGTATTGACTAAAGTCATTAGATTCTCTGACTATATGTTAAGTATGAAGTCCGCAAACATCACTGCATATGTTTCTCAAGATTTGTTTGTGATGGTCAGTCATTTCATTTCTAAGTGCTGGATTTAATTCAAATCCTATCTAATCTTCTTTTAAAGAGGTTATATGTCTACATGCACTACGTCTACCTCTCCTCTCCTACAAGTCCTTCACTGGCTTCTCTTCCCTTTCAGAATCCAATTCAAACTTCTCACACTCACTTACAAAGCCCTCACCCACTCCTCTCCCATTTACATCTCTGACCTTATCTCCCTTTACTCTCCCACCCGTCCTCTTCGCTCTGCTAATGCACGCCGACTCTACTGTCTTCTGATTACTACCTCCCACTCCTATCTCCAAGATTTTTCACGTGCTGCTCCCTTTCTCTGGAATTCTTTACCTCTCCCCCTCAGACTCTCCACCTCTCTACAAAACTTCAAACGGGCTCTTACGACCCATTTATTTACCAAACCCGGCCAAATCTCATCCTAACCCTCTGTTCCACGCTCTCTATGTACCCCATCTGTGTCACCACTGTCTGTCCACCCCTCCCCTTAGAATGTAAGCTCTCACGAGTAGGGCCCTCTTCCCTCATGTGCTTATCCTTTTCTTACTTTAATAATCCTCAACTGCCCAAATCCCGCAGTTTTGTGGCTACCTTGGAACTTATCTCTATGTCGTTTACTAGTGCAGTTATGCTTAGTTACCCTGTATTTGTCCTATATTGTCTTCAACTGTAAGTCACTGTTTTCCTGTTTTGATTCTGTGCATATGTACTCTGTAATTGGGCACTGCGGAACCCTTGTGGCGCCACATAAAGGATAATAATAATACATTGAGATTTTCCCATCAAGTATTGATCAATTGAGTCATCTTATATACACATAATTGTGTCGGGATATTATCCAAAATATAAATAATACGACAGCTGGGATTTAATGTATTGGTCCCATTAGTTCAGTGCCTCTGTAGGGCGATTTGACCAAGGTGAGGCTAGTAATATGGGGACTGAAGATCACGAGCAATGTCGGGCTCGTGATCTTCAGTCCCCATATTATTCGTATCAGTGTATATTGGGAATGAAAAATGATGATAGGTTTCAAAGATGGAAACCGCCATCTCTTTAATAGGTAGCATATACACCAAATCATATGAATTCAACAGGTTATTGTTGATTAAGAGAATTCAACTCTATTTAAAGTAATTCTTAATAAGTCAATCATACATATGATCCTAAATCTGATTAAACTGATACTTGGAATCCGGAAGCTCTCCTGACCCATGTCATGCGGAGCAATAGGTGATCAGTGATGCTTCCTGTGTGGCTGGGTGACATTTGAGGGAAAAAAATGTGGGTATTATAAAATGGTGGTGGTAAGAGTCACAGGTGCTATAGTGGTCACACAGGTAAGAAATGAGTAATTAAATATCTACTCATTAATTAGAGCAAAGTATATTGGTGTGTGGTGATGTGGTGTTGGTGAATAACATCGGCCTATTGGCTAAAGTGTAGGAATTATGTGAAGAAATCACACTATTTGTTAAAACACAAAGACAAAAAAATGTGTAGGGTGTAAACAAACACTGCATGGCTTAGGTGATAAATCTGTGTGAAGTGTGAGGCTAGGAATATTGGGGAAAGGTGTGAGGAGGGGGGATTTTGGAGGAAAAAAGAAGGGAAAGAGGGGGAGGAAGGGAAAAAAAGGGGGGTATGGGGAAAAAAGGGGTAGGGGGTGGGTGTTGTGGAAAAAAGAGGGGGGGGCAGGAGGAAGGGAAGAAGACCAGGTTTGAATGTGGAAGGTTGGGACTGAGTATATAGCCATATTGCGGTATGAGAAGGTACAACAAAGGAATGTACCATGGAAACCAGAATAAGTATGAGCATCTGAGTGTAAGAGATTGTTGGCAATCGCTTACCCCCTGTAATAAGTGTGATTGTAAGATTTTTAACTACCGTATCTAGAGTTCGTGCTGCCTAAATACAGATTGCATAGAGGAAAAGCACTATAATTCATGCTCGATTTCTTGCCTAAATGTAAATTCCCATTAAAGAAAGGCACTGTAATTAATACTTTTGTTGAGTCCCATGGGTCTATAGGTGTTCAGTTTGAAGATCCATTCTGTTTCTTTTTTGAGTAACTCCTTGGTCATGTCCCCTCCTCTTATCCCCAACTGAACTTTCTCTAGGCCAAAGATTTTAAGTTCTTTTGAAAAATCCGTATGGTGGGAGTGGAAGTGTCTTGCCACCGAGGTCAACTTCCTCATTCGAGTGAGGTCACTGGCGGCATTACGACAGTTGCCTATATGTTCCAGTATCCGTTCTTTAAATTTCCATGTCATCATCCCCACGTATTTCAGATTAGAGCTGCACACAATGCAGTATATCTGTCCCTGCGTGCTGCAGTTGAAAACTTTTTTTAATTTGGGTTAGTTCTCCATAATGATCTGTCACTGAGTTAGTTTTAAGAATCTGGGGGCAAGCTTTACAGTGTCCACATGGAAAAGAGCCTGTTGGTACATTGGGCTTCGATGTTATCTTTTGAAAGTGGCTCATTACCAGGAGATCCTTGATATTATTATTCAATCTCCTCCAACTCATCTGTATGTTAGCATCTATAAGGGGGGCAAGGTCACTATCTAGTTGTAAAATGGGAAGATGTTTTTCTATGGCTTTCTGTACCACTCTTCATTCTGGGCAGAAGGTCCCAATGAATCTGATTTTTTCCTTCTTCTAATTCTCTACTCTAGGTCTAGTTGAGAATACCAGGGTATCCCTTGGTATCTTGGTTACTTCTGACGTGCCCTTTTGAGTGATCTCATGCTATATCCCCTTTCCAATAACCGTTGAGTCAACTCTAGGCTTTGGACCTTGAACACCTCATCATCTGAGCAATTCTGCCTTAATCTCAGGAATTCACCCTTCGGGATATTCTCTACCGTAGGGGGAAAATGTGCGCTAGTTTGAAAAAGCAGGCTGTTGGTCGACGTGTCTTTCCGATAAAGTTCAGTTGCCAAATTGCCCCTAGGAGATTTATAGATGTAGATATCAAGGAAGACTATTCTCTCTTGGCTGATGGTATGTGTTAGCTTTAGATTGAGATCATTAATGTTGAGGAGTTGAATAAACTCCAACAATAGATCCTGGTCTCCATCCCAAATGACAAAAATGTCATCTGTGTATCTCAGCCACAGCGTGACGTGTTCTGTATATTTGTCATTAGTATCAGTAAACACAAATGTCTTCTCCCACCATCCTAAGAATAAGTTTGCATAGGTGGGTGCGCATGCTGCCCCCATAGCCGTACCCCTAACTTGGAGGTAAAATTTCTCTTGAAAAGTGAAGTAATGCTTCTGTAATACAAATGCCAACAGATTATATAGGAGGTTGTTGAAATCGCCTTTCTCACCACCGTCAAGAAAGTGCTTGATAGCCCTCAGGCCTGCCTGATGGTCAATGCTAGTATACAACACCTCGACATCCAAAGTCACCAGGAAAAAAGTGTCTTCAAAGATTGTCATGTATCTTGCGCAACAAATCCGAGGTGTCCTTAAGGTATGAGGGTAGTTGTAGGACATTCTCGAAGATGTAGATCTAAGAAGTGGCTTGGCTGTTCTAAGAGCCCACTGTTGCCGGACATAATGGGTCTCCTCGGTGGTTTCTTCAGATCTTTATGTATTTTCGGGAGAAGATAGAAAGTTGGTGTCCTTGGACTCTTCACCATTAGGTATTTGTATTCTTGTTTGGTGATAGTTCCTGTCGTTACAGCTTCCTCTAACAGACAGTTATATTCTTTCAGGAAACGTTGAATTGGATTGTTAAGTAACTTTTTGTAACAGGTAGTTTGTTTCAGTTGATGTAGTGCCTCTGTTACATACATACTGAGCAGCCAGAGCACTATATTCCCTCCTTTGTCCGAAGGTCTGATTATAACATCATTCCATTGTTGCATTTCCTTGAGTGCTTCTCTTTCCCCTGAGACCAAGTTCCGTGGAAAATAGTGGATTTTTCTCTAACGTCCTAGTGGATGCTGGGGACTCCGTAAGGACCATGGGGAATAGCGGCTCCGCAGGAGACTGGGCACAGCTAAGAAAGATTTAGGACTACCTGGTGTGCACTGGCTCCTCCCACTATGACCCTCCTCCAGACTTCAGTTAGAATCCTGTGCCCGGCTGAGCTGGATGCACACTAGGGGCTCTCCTAAGCTCCTAGAGAGAAAGTATATTTTAGTTTTTTTATTTTACAGCGAGATCTGCTGGCAACAGACTCACTGCAGCGAGGGACTAAGGGGAGAAGAAGCGAACCTACCTAACTGGTGGTAGCTTGGGCTTCTTAGGCTACTGGACACCATTAGCTCCAGAGGGATCGACCGCATGGAACCGGCCATTGATGTTCGGTCCCAGAGCCGCGCCGCCGGCCCCCTTACAGAGCCAGAGGCAAGAAGAATCCGGAAAATCGGCGGCAGAAGACATCAGTCTTCACCAAGGTAGCGCACAGCACTGCAGCTGTGCGCCATTGCTCCTCATACACACTTCACACTCCGGTCACTGAGGGTGCAGGGCGCTGGGGGGGGGTGCCCTGAGAAGCAATAAATACACCTTGGCTGGCAAATATATCACAATATATAGCCCCAGAGGCTATATATGTGATAAATACCCCTGCCAGAATCCATAAAAAAGCGGGAGAAAAGTCCACCGAAAAAGGGGCGGAGCTATCCCTCAGCACACTGGCGCCATTTCTCCCTCACAGCTCCGCTGGAAGGAAGCTCCCTGGCTCTCCCCTGCAGTCTACACTACAGAAAAGGGTAAAAAAGAGAGGGGGGGCACTAAATTTAGGCGCAATATACATATAGCAGCTATAAGGGGATATAATTTAGTTAATCCCTGATTTATATAGCGCTCTGGTGTGTGCTGGCATACTCTCTCTCTGTCTCCCCAAAGGGCTTTGTGGGGTCCTGTCTTCTGTCAGAGCATTCCCTGTGTGTGTGCGGTGTGTCGGTACGGCTGTGTCGACATGTTTGATGAGGAGACTTATGTGGAGGAGGAGCAGGTGCCTATAAATGTGTTGTCACCCCCTGCGGGGCAGACACCGGAGTGGATGGACTTGTGGAAGGAATTACGCGAAAGTGTCGACTCCTTACATAAAAAATTTGACGACATGCCAAATGCGGGGCAGCCGGCTTCTCAGCCCGTGCCTGCCCAGATGTCTCAAAAGTCATCAGGGGCTCTAAAACGCCCGCTACCTCAGATGGCAGACACAGATGTCGACACGGATACTGATACCAGTGTCGACGACGAAGAGACTAATGTAATGTCCAATAGGGCCACTCGTTATATGATTGAGGCAATGAAAAATGTTTTACACATTTCTGAGGTGACCCCAGGTACCAGAAAGCTATATATACACACACTGGTATTATTACTGAGACCAGCTGTTGCCTCAGCATGGATGTGCAGTGCTGCAGCTGCATGGTCAGACTCCCTGTCAGAAAACATTGACACCCTAGACAGGGACACTATATTGCTAAACGTAGAGCATATTAAAGACGCTGTCTTTTACATAAGAGATGCACAGAGGGATATTTGCCGGCTGACATCAAAAATAAGTGCACTGTCCATTTGTGCCAGGAGAGGGTTATGGACCCGGCAGTGGACAGGTGATGCAGATTCTAAAAGGCACATGGAAGTTTTGCCTTATAAGGGTGAGGAGTTGTTCGGGGATGGTCTTTCAGACTTAGTGTCCACAGCAACAGCTGGGAAGTCAGCATTTTTGCCACATGTCCCCTCACAACCAAAGAGAGCACCGTATTATCAGGTGCAGTCCTTTCGCCCCCAAAAGAGCAGACGAGGTAGAGGCGCGTCCTTTCTGCCCAGAGGCAGAGGTAGGGGAAAAAAGCTGCAGCATACAGCCACTTCCCAGGAACAAAAGTCCTCCCCCGCTTCTTCTGCTAAGTCCGCCGCATGACGCTGGGGCTCAGCAGGCGGAGCCAGGTACGGTGGGGGGCCGTCTCAAAAACTTCAGCAATCAGTGGGCTCGCTCACAGGTAGATCCCTGGATCCTTCAAGTGGTATCTCAGGGATACAGTCTGGAATTCGAAAAATCCCCCCCCCCCTGCCGTTTCCTCAAATCTGCCTTACCAACAACTCCTTCAGAAAGGGAGGCTGTGTTAGAGGCAATTCACAAGCTGTATTCCCAGCAGGTGATAGTCAAGGTGCCCCTACTTCAACAAGGACGGGGTTACTATTCCACAATGTTTGTGGTACCGGACGGTTCGGTGAGACCCATTTTAAATTTGAAATCCTTGAACACATATTTAAGAAAATTCAAGTTCAAGATGGAATCGCTCAGGGCAGTTATTGCAAGCCTGGAAGAGGGAGATTACATGGTATCTCTGGACATCAAGGATGCTTACCTGCATGTCCCCATTTACCATCCTCACCAGGAGTACCTCAGATTTGTGGTACAGGATTGTCATTACCAATTCCAGACGTTGCTGTTCGGCCTGTCCACGGCACCGAGGGTATTTACCAAGGTAATGGCTGAAATGATGATACTCCTTCGGAAAAAGGGAGTTTTAATTATCCCATACTTGGACGATCTCCTGATAAGGGCGAGGTCCAGAGAGCAGTTGTTGGTCGGCGTAACATTATCTCAGGAGGTGCTACACCAGCACGGTTGGATTCTGAATATTCCAAAGTCTCAGCTGGTTCCGGCGACACGTCTAATGTTCCTGGGGATGATTCTGGACACAGTCCAGAAAAAAGTGTTTCTCCCAGAGGAGAAAGCCAAGGAGCTGTCATCTCTAGTGAGAGGCCTCCTGAAACCAAAACAGGTGTCGGTGCATCATTGCACGCGAGTCCTGGGAAAGATGGTAGCTTCCTACGAAGCGATTCCATTCGGCAGGTTCCATGCCAGAACCTTTCAGTGGGACCTGTTGGACCAATGGTCCGGATCGCATCTTCAAATGCAGTGGTTGATAACCCTGTCTCCAAGGACCAGGGTGTCTCTGCTGTGGTGGCTGCAGAGTGCTCATCTCAGAGAGGGCCGCAGATTCGGCATACAGGACTGGGTCCTGGTGACCACGGATGCCAGCCTTCGGGGCTGGGGTGCAGTCACATGGGGAAGAAACTTCCAAGGACTTTGGTCAAGTCAGGAGACTTCCCTACACATAAATGTTCTGGAACTGAGGGCCATTTACAATGCCCTAAGTCAAGCAAAGCCCCTGCTTCAAAACCAGCCGGTTCTGATCCAGTCAGACAACATCACGGCAGTCGCCCATGTAAATCGACAGGGCGGCACAAGAAGCAGGACGGCGATGGCAGAAGCCACAAGGATTCTCCGATGGGGCGGAAAATCACGTGTTAGCACTGTCAGCAGTGTTCATTCCGGGAGTGGACAACTGGGAAGCAGACTTCCTCAGCGGGCACGACCTCCACCCGGGAGAGTGGGGACTTCATCCAGAAGTCTTCCAACTGATTGTAAACCGTTGGGAAAGGCCACAGGTGGACATGATGGCGTCCCGCTTAAATAAAAAGCTAGAAAAATATTGCGCCAGGTCAAGAGACCCTCAGGCGATAGCTGTGGACGCTCTAGTGACACCGTGGGTGTACCAGTCGGTTTATGTGTTCCCTCCTCTTCCTCTCATACCCAAGGTACTGAGGATAATAAAGAAAAGAGGAGTAAGAACTATTCTCATTGTTCCAGATTGGCCAAGAAGGTCTTGGTACCCGGAACTTCAAGAATTAATCTCAGAGGACCCATGCCCTCTGCCGCTCAGACAGGACCTGCTGCTGCAGGGGCCCTGTCTGTTCCAAGACTTACCGCGGCTGCGTTTAACGGCATGGCGGTTGAACACCGGATCCTAAAAGAAAAGAGTATTCCGGAGGAAGTCATTCCTACGCTTATTAAAGCTAGAAAAGATGTAACCGTACAACATTATCACCGCATATGGCGAAAATATGTTGCGTGGTGTGAGGCCAGGAAGGCCCCAACGGAGGAATTCCAGCTAGGTCGATTTCTGCACTTCCTACAGTCAGGGGTGACTATGGGCCTAAAACTGGGTTCCATTAAGGTCCAGATTTCGGCTCTGTCGATTTTCTTCCAAAAAGAACTGGCTTCACTGCCTGAAGTTCAGACATTTGTCAAGGGAGTGCTGCATATTCAGCCTCCTTTTGTGCCTCCAGTGGCACCGTTAGGTTTCCTAAAGTCACATTGGTTTGAGCCACTCAAAACCGTGGATTTAAAATATCTCACGTGGAAAGTGGTCATACTTTTGGCCTTGGCTTCGGCAAGGCGTGTGTCAGAATTGGCGGCTTTGTCATGTAAAAGCCCCTATTTGATTTTCCATATGGATAGGGCAGAATTGAGGACTCGTCCCCAGTTTCTTCCTAAGGTGGTATCAGCTTTTCACTTGAACCAACCTATCGTGGTGCCTGCGGCTACTAGGGACTTGGAGGACTCCAAGTTACTGGACGTAGTCAGGGCCTTGAAAATTTATGTTTCCAGGACGGCTGGAGTCAGGAAGACTGACTCGCTATTTATCCTGTATGCACTAAACAAGATGGGTGCTCCTGCTTCAAAGCAGACTATTGCTCGCTGGATTTGTAGCACAATTCAGCTTGCGCATTCTGTGGCTGGCCTGCCGCAGCCTAAATCTGTAAAAGCCCATTCCACGAGGAAAGTGGGCTCTTCTTGGGCGGCTGCCCGAGGGGTCTCGGCTTTACAACTTTGCCGAGCTGCTACTTGGTCAGGGGCAAACACGTTTGCAAAATTCTACAAATTTGATACCCTGGCTGAGGAGGACCTTGAGTTCTCTCATTCGGTGCTGCAGAGTCATCCGCACTCTCCCGCCCGTTTGGGAGCTTTGGTATAATCCCCATGGTCCTTACGGAGTCCCCAGCATCCACTAGGACGTCAGAGAAAATAAGAATTTACTCACCGGTAAATCTATTTCTCGTAGTCCGTAGTGGATGCTGGGCGCCCGTCCCAAGTGCGGACTGTCTGCAATACTTGTATATAGTTATTGTTAACTACAAGGGTTATTGTTGAGCCATCTTTTGAGATGCTCTGTTGTGTTCATACTGTTAACTGGGTATATTATCACGAGTTATACGGTGTGATTGGTGTGGCTGGTATGAGTCTTAACCGGGATTCAAAATCCTTCCTTATTGTGTCAGCTCTTCCGGGCACAGTATCCTTACTGAAGTCTGGAGGAGGGTCATAGTGGGAGGAGCCAGTGCACACCAGGTAGTCCTAAATCTTTCTTAGCTGTGCCCAGTCTCCTGCGGAGCCGCTATTCCCCATGGTCCTTACGGAGTCCCCAGCATCCACTACGGACTACGAGAAATAGATTTACCGGTGAGTAAAATCTTATTTTTTCTGATTCTTTATATGTATCTCATCAAATTCCTTGGATACCATGTCCAAAAGACTCGGATTTCAGGACTGTTATTGTCAGAGAGAAAGAAAGTGGATTTGCCTCTACATATGGGACGTTGTTTCATTATCATTCCTGTGTTGGATTCCGACTGCAAATCCTCCAGGATCTCAATCATATCTAAATCTTCAGTATTCCAAGGGATGTCTGACAGGGTTTCTTCACATGTGGAATGTTGTCCACTGAAAAAAAATGTTAGGAGCAATTTCCTTCCGAACATCCTTAAGTCTTTCTACCACAGAAATCGATTGAAAGGCTTCGATGGGGAGAAAGATAGACCTTTGACTACCACTTTGGTTTGTTCGGGGGAGATTATTCAGTGGGACAGGTTGATCATTTTCAAATGTTTAGGGGAGAGTGAGTTTAACGTGCTTTCCTCTGTCGTTCCGGGTACCTCAATGTCCGAGGAGTGTCCCAGTTGTTGTTCCTTCCTCTGTCTCTTCTTTCTCCCCCTCCTTGTGGGCCTATGGGTCTGTTTCTTCCTCTCAATTAATTTGCGGAATCTTCACTAGTGGATGACTTGAATTCTGAGAGCGTATGATCCTCTTTGGATCTTCTATATCTGGGAGGTTGTGTATTCCATCTAAATTGATTACCTTGGGCAAAATCACGTTTATCCCTCTGGAGTTTACTACGCTTACGATCTATTATATTCCGTTCGTAAACCTCCAAATCTCTCTTGTATTTCTCAAAAGTGGTTTGGAAGGTCAAGTTCTTCTCCCACTTTTCCAAGCTCTTACTTCCTCAATTTCTTTTTGCACTTGATCAAGAATCAAAGTGTCATGTTTAATGAGTATATGTAGGAGTTCACCAGAGCATTTCAAGAGTGTGTTTTCCCACTCCACCTTAAGATTATCTGTGGCTAGGGGAAAGAAGGGGAAGATCCTTGGTCTTAAGTCCCTGGGTACAATTTTATGTTTAATATAATTCTCCAGAGTAGTGATGTCCCAGGTCAGACGTGTTCTTCTTTGCAAAGTTCTTTGTAGTTTGGATAAAGGTCCCCTCCAATCTGTGGGCACACTGCCCAAGTCACTCTCTGAGAATAGGTCTTCAAAACCTTCAGTGTTCCTCCATCTTGGAAAGTTCAGACTTTAGGGAGAATGCAGACATATTCAAAAAAGTATTTGATATGGTGGATACTCTGATATAACAGGCAAAGGAAGGAGAGGAAACTCCTTTGCCCTTGTATATTCTTAATATCAGACTGTGCAGGAATCAGAAACTGATCTCGCGATAAGCAGAACAAGTCAAATTATAAAAGGTTTGAGATTCCGCACCAGTACCCTAGTAGAATTAGCTTAAACCAGAGTTATCTATATTAGAGAATAATTTCTCTGAGCAGGATACCTAGGGTTGATGTCAGCAGTGGGGAGTCAGATGCTCCCTTGGTCGCCACTCTTCCCGGTTCATGACCAGTTTCCTCCAAGTCTCCCACCATGAACTGTTTTTCCCGTTTCCGTCTGAAACGCTGTGTACTCAGGGGGACCCAGTCACAGCATAGGCAGCTGTGTGACTGGTGCGTCAGTGTTCACTTGGGCGTCTGTGTTCACTATAGGTTCACGGAGCGATTTTGTACACTAGTAGCGTCTGGATCCACTCAGCGTTCGCAAACGTATTGATCGGTCCTGGAAGCGGGGATAGTCTCCCTGTATCCCACTCTACTGATTGGGTAATACAGCACTAAGTCTCTATCTACCTTTGAGTACGAATAAAAGTGCCTGATGCATATGAGTCTGATAACTATTGCTTTGGTTTTCTTTTGCTGTGCAACTGAATACATTTAAAACTCCTATATAAGGTTCTCCTACATACCTGAAATGTATCTGTAGTTGTTTATGTGCTCATATTGCTTATTATACTAATGTATAACCTGTGACTGACTGCTAGTGTGATTGCTGACTTTACTATAAATCCGTCAGTTTTTTCTGTGTATCCGATCCTCAATGCTGGTGCAAAGCAGGGTAGGGTTGGATTGTATGTCACTTTAACAAACTTTAAAATGATTACAGTCACAAATTGTGTAATAGCACAGTGAGGCGGGGGTTCCCGGGCGCGGTCCTCGAGGCGCCCCGGCGGTCTGGGTTTTGGGTTTGTCCGTGCTTGGCCACGGGTGACTTAATTAGTACACCAGTCTATTTGATGAGCCATCTGTGCTTAGCCGTGGATGTGCCTGGGGCCTGGACCGTTGGGGTGCTTTGGGAGCCACGTTTGGGAGCCTCTGCTGTAAGGTGTGTGATTTATTTATCATGTCTAAGAGCAGCAAGGGTTAGGAAAATACACTTTCCACAGCAGCATCAACACTCATTTCATGTTGTCTTGTAGAGCTAGGTTAACCTATCAGGACTCCCTCAATGGGATTATGTGCAAAATGGTTTAGTTGTCTCCAAAGCCTCTTAAGTAACTGAAGCATGCACAGGTTCTGGTTGAACCTTCATGGGCTACTTTGCACAGACATTATCCAATGTAGCTGAACAGATAATGCCAGCTCCTATACCAGCGATAGGTTATCCTATTAACCCTTACATGCAACTTTCATTCTGAGGTTATCCACCAAGGGAATGGCAGCCTCTTAACAAAGGCAGGCTGAAAGGTCAGTGGTAAGTATATCACATAGACATGATACAACATCTTCACAGTCTACACATGTTTAGCTGAGGACGCATTGCACTTTGGAAGGTGTCAGCTCAATGGACATACCTGAGCTAATTAGTGCTACGTAAGCACTTCTATCCTCAGAAGCAGCAAAGCCTGTGTTAGAATTAAGGCAGCTGTGTTTAAACGTCCCAAAACACCTGATGGAGGTTCCAATTATCCTCATCCAGCTGGGGACTGTTTAAAAAAGAAGGGTGGGGCTCCCTTAGTAGATTTGCAGACCTTAGATTGCTGCGAAAATCTACATTATTTTTGCTTTCAAAATAAATAAATGATGTCACGGTTAGGAGACTTGATGGTTTTGTAAAGACCATTTTTTTCTTTTTGTCTGGGACAATTATTAGACCAGCCTTGGCTTCAGCTCCGATAGCGTAAGCAGGGGCAGCTTGGGCTGATCCATTGAAAGGGGATTTTTCAATGGCATCTAGAAAGCAAAAATTCCAAAATGCATATCAAACAAAGCAGAGCAGGTTGGCTATGTACACGGTAAGCTGACCCAGAATCCAGGAAGATTATGGAGTCTTATCTTTGTTATTGGAAGTATTCTTTTTGATAAAGAATTAACAGTATTGAAATCAGAGTCCCAAGAAAGTGAAGTTCTTTTCACACAAAAATTCAAGCCTAGTTTCCAGCTTTCCGGTCTTTTTGGAATCGAGGAAAAGCAAAAGGAAAGGGTAAAAGGCAAACAGTCCCAATCCAACAAGTCTGGTACTAAAAAGTATTGGGCTACCAGAGGACCGTTTTTTTTAAATCTGAAGATAAGCCATCAGCCTGATGGTGAGGGCCTCCACCTGGGGTGACCCAGGGTGTGAGGTTGATTTCTTCAGTTTGCACAGAACTGGCAGTAGTCTACTACGGATGTCTGGTTGCAAAAAGCGGTATCTCACGGTATGATCTACAGCCAAACCACACTGGACATGCCCAATCTTATCTGATCTTGGAAGCTAAGCAGTGTTGGTCCTGGTTGGTACTTGGTTGGTAATACCAAGTGCTGTAGGTGTTTTCAGGAAACACCCTCATAAAAATTGTACTAGCCTCTCTTCAGTGATAACGATAAATAGGGCTTTGCAGGAGGCAGATCATGTGCTTCAGGTTCCTCCTGCACAACGAGGACAAGGTTGATTTCAACCTGTTTATAGACCAGAAGTCAAATGGGTCATTCTGGCCCATACTCAATCTCAAAGCACTGAACAAATACTATTGGGTGCCTCAGGTTTCAGATGGAGACTTTATGTTCCATTATTTCTGCCATAGAGCAGGAGGATTTAGGGCATTCCAGAATATTCAGGATGCCTATCCACATGTTCCTATAGCACTGTTCCATCAGCGCTATGTTAGGTTGCTATCCTTCAGCCTCTATTTCAGGCTCTGCCATTTGGGCTGACCATAGCTCCCAGAGTATTCACCAAAATTATGGTAGTGATGGCATTGTATTAAAACCCATACTTCAACAACTTAATAATCCTGGCACAGTCTTAAGTATTGTTCACTGTCATCTGTAACAGACAACAGCTTGTTACAGAGATAGGGTTGGCTCATAAATTGGGCAAAGTCGTTTCTGGTTCCGTCACATCGGATGACTCATTTGGGGGTTGTGTTGGAATTGGGTATTCAGAGAGTAATTTACCTCTGAACAAAACATCCAAAATTCATTTAAGGATTCAGGAGTTGTGTTATGCACACCAGTGCCAGCAGGAATGTACTGGTGTCTGAACGGTGAGGGATGCAAAACAAATGAACTCACAGACAGACTGGGGAATATGACATTACATACACAGAAGGTGATAGGGTAACAAAATAAACACAAAGTGAACAGAGAAGCCCAAAGGCTAAGAAACTGGGTGTCTCCCTAGTATTAGGAATGCTCAGATGGAAAGAAGCAAGATGTAGTGATTTAATACGTAGAGAACCCGAAATGCTGTTGCTAAGGGCAACAGCAAAACCCTAAAGGGTTACCAACGGGTGTGGCAGGAAACTCCTTGGTCAGAGATGGAATAATAGACACAAGGAGAGTCTCCACAATCCTAGTCCTCACTTGCAGTGCACTGGTTCAGCTTACTGCCACTAAACTGACACCTGAACACCTTGCACAGTGAGAAAGGATTTTGGCAGGCAAGTCTGAGAATACAGCCGCAAACTTGCTAGGTTCACAGAGTAGCAAAAGAACCCCAGCAGGTTAAACGACTGACTCCAGTCTTACTGCTAGGTCTGGATTGGCAGAGTGTAATACCAAATCCCAAGGCCTATTTGCAGTAAGCAACAAACAAATACAAAGTTTACACAGTACTAGCTAGCTTTCAGGAACTGACTAACCAACAAAGATTCAGCAGCATCTGCCTAACCTGAGAAGAGGGTTTATATAGCAGGTGCTGTCCACGCCCCACTCAGACCTCACAGACTGTGAGCACAAAAACCAGCACCGGATCCCCTGCCGTGCACAGAGCCTGTAACCACTGCACAGCAAAAGACCCGAACCGGAGTATCAGCTACGCTCAGGTTACTCCGCTAGCACTTGTCTCCCGGTTGCCATGACGACGTGGCAGCACAGAGCAGGAGACCCTAACAGTACCCCCCCTCTGACGCGGGGTCAAAGAACCCCTACCACCAGGTTTATCGGGGAACTGCGAGAAGAAAGAGCGTAACAGTCTGGGGGCATGAAGATCACAACTGCGCACCCACGACCGCTCCTCCGGGCCATACCCCTTCCAGTGCACCAAAAATGACAGCCGACCCCGAACCATCTTGGAGTCAAGAATCCTTTCAACAACAAACTCCCTCTGGCCACGTATCAGAAGAGGGGAAGGTCTTCCACTGGAAGAAGGATTACTAATCGCCCGTTTTAAAAGGGAACAATGAAATGTTTTATTGATACCCAAAGAACGGGGTAGATCTAACTGAAATGCCACCGGATTGATAACCCTAGTGATCTTATAAGGACCGATGAACCGGGGGCCTAACTTATGAGATGGCTGTCTCAACTTCAAATTCTTGGTAGACAACCAGACGAAGTCCCCTAATTTGAAGCTGCAGGGTCTTTTCCGCTTATCAAAAACCCTTTTGGTCACTAATGACACAGACACAAGGGCTTTCTTCACTTTCCTCCAAACACCTCTAAGGACCGAAACCACAGAGGAACCACCAGGCGTGGAGTCCAGGGGGTCAAAAGAATTGGCCTTAGGATGATGCCCATACACACAAAGGAAGGGAGAGATCCCTGTAGCAGAGTGAGCCGCGTTGTTATAGGCAAACTCCGCCATGGACAGATGAGCAACCCAGTCAGTCTGACACTTGGAGACATAACACCTGAGGAACTGCTCCAAGGACTGGTTCACCCTTTCAGTCTGCCCATTAGACTGCGGATGGTAGCCTGACGACAAGCTGACAGAAATCTGGAGATCGGAACAAAATGCCCTCCAGAATTTGGCCACAAGCTGGGATCCGCGGTCAGAGACCACATCAAGTGGCAACCCGTGGAGGCGCACAACATGCAGCATAAATAATTCAGACAGGCGTCTGGCCGATGGCAGCCCAACCAATGGAACGAAGTGCGCCATCTTCGAAAACCTGTCAACGACAACCCAGATGGCTGTCATCCCCGAGGATTTGGGCAAGTCCACCACAAAATCCATTGAAATGTGGGTCCATGGCTTAGATGGAATAGAGAGTGGATGTAATGGGCCAACAGGAACCCCTCTAGGAGTCTTATTTCGGGCACAGATGTCACATGCCCGAACCCACTGATCCACATCCCTAGCCACCGAGGGCCACCACACCGCCCTAGATTGCAACTCCCGAGTTCTGGCAATACCCGGGTGACCTGCCGACTTCTTGGCATGGAATTCCAGGAACACTCGCTGTCTTAACCTAGGAGGCACAAACAAAAGACCTACCGGAAGGTCTGGAGGAGCCTGCTCCTGTGCTCTAAGGACTAATGACAAGAGGTCCTGGGTAATGCCCACTTTAATACATGATGGGGACACAATGGGCAATGGCTCCTCGGTGGTCTCCTGGATTGGAGCAAAACTCAGCGAGAGCGCATCAGCCTTGATGTTTTTTGACCCAGGGCGATATGTTATCAAAAAATTAAAGCGAGCAAAAAACAAAGCCCATCGTGCCTGCCTGGCATTGAGGCGCTTCGCTGACTCTAAATATGCCAAATTCTTATGGTCGGTGAGAATTGAGACCACAAACTTAGCCCCCTCAAGCCAGTGTCTCCACTCCTCGAGTGCATCCTTAATAGCCAACAATTCCCGGTTACCCACGTCATAATTCATCTCGGCAGGCGAAAATTTACGGGAAAAGTAAGCACAGGGATGAAGGCGATTATCAGACACCCCCATCTGAGAGAGCACTGCCCCAATACCCATCTCAGAGGCATCCACCTCCACCACAAAAGGACGCTCTGGATCTGGGTGTCGCAGCACCTTGGCCGAGACAAATGCCCTTTTGAGACGGGCAAAAGCTGCTTTGGCCTCACAAGACCAGTGAGCAACATCCGCCCCTTTCTTAGTGAGTGCCACCAAGGGCGCCACTATAGACGAAAATCCAGCGATAAATCGTCTATAAAAATTCGCAAAGCCCAGAAAACGCTGAAGTGCCTTCAAACTAGTGGGCTGCACCCAATCCAGGACTGCCTGTACCTTGGAACCCTCCATTTGGAAAACTTCTGGGGAGATAATATATCCTAGAAATGCGATTTGCTGAACTTCAAATTCGCACTTCTCCAGCTTCGCCCCAAGCCGGTGGTCTCTGAGTTTCTGGAGGACTAAGCGTACATGCTTCCGATGTTCCTCCAGGGAATGGGAGAAGATTAGGATGTCATCTAAGTATACAACTAAGAATCTATCCAAATATTCCCTGAGCACATCGTTCATGAAGTCCTGGAAGACTGCCGGGGCATTACAGAGCCCAAAAGGCATCACCAAATATTCATAATGCCCTGAGTGGGTATTAAAGGCAGTCTTCCATTCATCCCCCTCTCTTATTCGGATTAGATTGTACGCACCGCGTAGGTCAATCTTAGAAAAAATGGTGGCAGTACGAAGCTGGTCAAACAAGACCGAAATGAGAGGCAGTGGGTATGAGTTTTTAATCGTGATACGGTTCAATTCCCTGAAGTCGATGCAGGGTCGCAACGATCAGTCCTTTTTACCCACGAAGAAGAACCCCGACCCAACTGGAGACTGTGAAGGTCTGATAAATCCCTTAGCCAAGTTCTCCTAAATTTACTCTGCCATAGCCTGAGTCTCAGGACGTGACAGGGAGTACAACCTGCTCTTGGGAAGCTTAGCATTCGGTAACAAATCAATGGCACAGTCATAGGGGCGATGGGGAGGTAGTACCTCTGCAACTCTTTTGGAGAACACGTCCGCAAAATCTGCATAACATCCTGGCAATCCTGGCAAACTTAGCTGCGAAAGCCTGACTGGAAGGCTCAAGCAACTCCTGAAACAATCAGTACCCCAACTAAGAATCTCCCCAGAGACCCAGTCAAATTGAGGATTGTGGACCCTTAACCAGGGTAACCCCAACACCAATGGGGCAAAAGTACAGACAGTCACATAAAAGGACAATTTTTCAGAGTGTGTGGCTCCAATAGACAAAGAAATCTGGCTAGTGCAAGAGGTAATTTTACCCTGGGATAATGGTTCCCCGTTTAACCCACAAATCTCAATTTCCGATGCCAAGGGTACTAAGGGAACAGAGTGTTTCAGGGCGAATTGGCGGTCCATAAAAACCCCGTCGGCCCCACTGTCCACAAAGGCCTCAGTCTTGACAGTTTGACCGAGGATCTTCAAGGTCACCGGAATGATAAAAGTCTTCCTGGGAAATTCTGACTTCTGGCCTGACAGGATATTTCCCATCACCCTCAGGCCCTGAAGTTTTCCGGCTTTTCTGGGCATGATACTACCACATGACCTTTATTCCCACAGTACAAACATAACCCCTGCTGTCTCCTCCGCGTCTTCTCACGCGAGGAGAGGCGGGTAGCCCCAATCTGCATAGGCTCCTCGGAAAATTCCTCAGAGTCTGAGGTTCCCTTGGGAAAGAAGGAAACCTCGGTCTCCCTTTCAAGCCTGTGCTCTCTCAGCCGTCTATCCACCCGAATGGATAACTGCATGAGCTGATCCAAGCTATCAGGCAAGGGATATTGTACCAGTTGGTTTTTTAACTGGTTAGAAAGACCTCTTCGGTACTGGTGTCTCAGGGCTGGGTCATTCCACTGGGTATCATGGGCCAACCTCCGAAACTCCGTACAGTAAACCTCAACTGGCCTTCGCCCTTGCTTAAGGATCGAAATCTGAGCCTCGGCTGAGGCCGTCTTGTCAGGGTCATCATACAACATGCCCAGTGCCGTAAAAAAAGCATCAACACTTTTAAGCGACGGACAGTCAGGCTGCAACCCATATGCCCAGACCTGTGGGTCTCCTTGTAGCAAGGAAATCACTATGCCCACCCGCTGAATCTCCGACCCAGAAGACTGAGGCCTAAGCTGGAAATATAGCTTGCAGCTCTCCTTGAAACAAAAGAACTGCGAGCGATCTCCAGAAAAACGATCCGGGAGATTTACTTTCGGCTCCTTAACCCCTGAAGGTACTGCTGCTGCGGGAGCTCCGCCAGCGGCCTGCGAGGTGTGCATTTTAATGGACAAATCATTAAATTGTCGAGTCAGGACCTGCACCTGATCGACCACCTGTTGCAAAGTATTTTGAGGGGTATGCTCCATATTCCCACAAAATTTCAACAGAAGTATTGGGCTGCTGAATATGTTATGCACACCAGTGCCAGCAGGAATGTACTGGTGTCTGAACGGTGAGGGATGCAAAACAAATTAACTCACAGACAGACTGGGGAATATGACATTACATACACAGAAGGTGATAGGGTAACAAAATAAACACAAAGTGAACAGAGAAGCCCAAAGGCTAAGAAACTAGGTGTCTCCCTAGTATTAGGAATGCTCAGATGGAAAGAAGCAAGATGTAGTGATTTAATACGTAGAGAACCCGAAATGCTGTTGCTAAGGGCAACAGCAAAACCCTAAAGGGTTACCAACGGGTGTGGCAGTAAACTCCTTGGTCAGAGATGGAATAATAGACACAAGGAGAGTCTCCACAATCCTAGTCCTCACTTGCAGTGCACTGGTTCAGCTTACTGCCACTAAACTGACACCTGAACACCTTGCACAGTGAGAAAGGATTTTGGCAGGCAAGTCTGAGAATACAGCCGCAAACTTGCTAGGTTCACAGAGTAGCAAAAGAACCCCAGCAGGTTAAACGACTGACTCCAGTCTTACTGCTAGGTCTGGATTGGCAGAGTGTAATACCAAATCCCAAGGCCTATTTGCAGTAAGCAACAAACAAATACAAAGTTTACACAGTACTAGCTAGCTTTCAGGAACTGACTAACCAACAAAGATTCAGCAGCATCTGCCTAACCTGAGAAGAGGGTTTATATAGCAGGTGCTGTCCACGCCCCACTCAGACCTCACAGACTGTGAGCACAAAAACCAGCACCGGATCCCCTGCCGTGCACAGAGCCTGTAACCACTGCACAGCAAAAGACCCGAACCGGAGTATCCGCTACGCTCAGGTTACTCCGCTAGCACTTGTCTCCCGGTTGCCATGACGACGTGGCAGCACAGAGCAGGAGACCCTAACAAGTTGCTACACAGTCAGACAGTATCCATTTACGCGGCAATGCGTGTGATGGTTTGATGGTGTAGACATTGGACATGATGGAGTATACTTAGTTCCATTAGATATATCTGCAATGTCTGATCATTTTCAAGTGAAAAAGGTTTTAAATCAGATAGTAAAAGCGCAGATTATGGTCTTCCTCTGGAAGTTAGGAGGTCAATAGCTTGATTGGACATCCTATCCTGGACAAAGAGAGGCTCCTTTGGATATCAAATGTCAACTCTGACAATGGATGCCAGCCTGTGGGGCTGGAGTGAAGTGTCGGGGAGGAGTTGGACCAAGGAAGCAATTTTGCCTGCCAATAAATATATTGGAATCTTGGGCCATATATATGACATTTATTTAGGCAAAGAATATCCTTCTGACGAATCCAGATGGAATTTGCGTGGACATGTAGTGGCAGTGGCGTACCTCAACCATCAAGGAGGATCTGGCAGCCAAAACATAATGAAGAATGTAAGTCACATTTTAAGGTGGAAAGAAGTTTGTTATCCAGCCTTGTCCGCAGTACTCATTCCGGCAGTCCTAAACTGGGAAGCAGATTTTCTGAGTCAACTCGTCATTTAGGTAAACGTATGGACTTACATCCGTAGGTCTTAAAAACTCTGGTAGATAATAGGGGTTATCGGAGGTACATCTCATGCTGTTCTCACAGAACTCCAAATGTGTTGCATACGAGTCAAGAACAAATCCCAGAGTGATCTTATGGATGACTTGCAATTTTCATCTAGTTCATGTGTTTCCACCAATCGATACAGGGTGATACGAAAGGTAAGATAAGGAAGGGTGCTGTGATACTACTGGCTCCAGCTTGGTCCAGAAGACATTGATACACAGATCTGCACAGGATGTCAATGGATGCTCCACTCCTACTCCTTCAACTGTCAGATCTACCGTCTCAGGGTCCTGGTTATCACAAACACCTGCATGGACTGTCTTTGACTAAGTGACCCTCGAGACCTCCATCTTGAGGGCAAGAGGACTCTCATAACAGGTCATTCTAATTATGCTCAGAGCAAGGAAAATTCCTCAGCTCGCATTTATCACCAAATATGACAAGCCTATGTTCAATGGTATAGGGATCAAAGATTGACCCTTGATTTTTCAGAGTTTCCTGAGTCTTGGCATCCTTCAGGCAGGAATGCATAAAGGTTTATGGCTGACTTCCTTGAGAGTATGAGTGTAAGCATTGACTGTATGGTTCCAAAAGAAAATTGTTAGCCTACAGGATGTGCCCTTCAGGTTGTCCCATTTGAATCACTTGAAATATTGGATCTTAAATGGTTGACAGCTAAAGTTTATTTCTACTGACTTTGCTTCAGTTAGGAGAATTTCAGATTTAGGGGCATTGTTATGTCATCCTCCATTTCGGATTTTTTTTTTCCAGATAAAGCAGTTCTTCGAACCAGATCTGGGTATCTTCCTAAGGTGGTTTCTAAATTCCATCTTCATGAAGAAATTGTAGTCTCGGCCTTATAGGGGCCGGACTTTGCTGCGAGAGATGCATCGTTGGACGTAATCCGTGCCTTTAGGGTTTATGTGGATCGTACAGGTGCCATCAGAAAGACATACTTTCTTCATTCTCTAAGAATTTCACAAGAGAGGATGGCCTGTGGATAAGCAGACACTGGTGAAGTGGCTTTGGATGAAAATTTCAGAAGCATATCCTCAAGCTGATCTCCCTATCTCCGGCTAATGTCTCTGCTCATTCTACTTGTAAGGTAGGCCAATATGGGCAGCACAAGGTGCTGTTTCAGCAGAATAGATGTGTTAGGTAGACCCTTGTTCTACATTTACACATTCGTTAGACATTATGCCTTAATACCTTTGCCTCTCAAGACTCTGAATTTGGGCGAAGATTCTCCTGTCTGATCAGGAGTGTCCCCACCACTAAAATGCTGTGGGTCATCCCAGTGTTATCCTGTGGATAACCTGTGGACCCTGCCAGAGAAATATACGTTATGGTAAGAACTTACCGTTGATAGCAGTATTTCTCCTAAGTCCACAGGATCCACATTGATCCCACCCTGACGCACCTGATTTGAGGATACTTTTACTCACTAACCTCTTCCTTCTTGTACGGAAGGGTGTGCATGTGTGTTCTTCTCACCTGATTAGGGCTCTACATGATGCTCCTGCCTTGAGCTTTGGAAGACAACTGATTTGCCTGAGCCAGGAGGCGGGATATATGTACGGGCCCGTTGCATGCTGGGAAGCCGAAAAGCTTTGACCGTTTGGTGCAAATCCGCTGTTGCTCCACTATATCCCAATGTTATCCTGTGGACTTACCATAATGTGTATATATATGTGTGTGTGTGTGTGTGTGTGTGTGTGTGTGTGTGTGTGTATATATATATATATATATATATAGAGAGAGAGAGGTAAACAATAGGCTAGAATCCACAGCACTCACACATCTGCTGTGCCAGTGATATTTGTGACCACACCCATTAAATAAAAAAGATCATACAAATTCAGCACTCGCCTAATAACATTTCAAACTGTAATTCATCTGATTTCAGGGATTGTTGGTTCCAAAATATTGCAATAGTTTGTTAAGCTGACCAGCCTCTTCACGGCCTTCCCTTTTGGTCAGTCCCTACACTGACTTTCAAAAATATGAGCATTGTTTTCAAGCATCTTTTGGATTTTAAATACACTGTATGCTTCTATATGGGTTTTGGCCCTGTCCCACTTTTTTAAATAGACAGGAACCACACCCAAGGCATATCAGTTAAAAAAACACCTGGGGAATTTGTCTCTTTTAAAAAAAATATAATGCTCATATTTCTGAAAGGGGGAGGATAATTGATTCATAGTTAAAAATTATTTTAAAGCAAAGTAGTTTATTCAAAAGAGCCGGGTGTATTACAAGTAGTAATAGGTAATTGCTTCATTATTTTAATTATATGAATGACGTATATAAATACTTGACATTGCATTAGTCAGTCAACAATGTTAGCTGAAGATAGTTTGACAGTGCCTCGTGGTTTTTAAAGTGTCATCAGGAGACATGACATAAATTCTTCCAGTTGGAGTTATAGGGTCGACTTTGCAAAAGACATCTATTATCTAGTACATCAGGCTTCCTTGGATAGAAAAATGATGGCAAAGGTCCAGCTGGATGATGGAAGGTCAAGTTTAATTTGTCTTCATTCTTCTCCATCACATAAGCAAGCCACCATTCCTTGTAATACACAACAGATAAATAACTTTATGAATGGGCATTAGAAAATATATCTGGAATTAATTTGACGTTCACAACACAAGACTATTGAGTCTGAAACATTTTTGAATTATCATTTTAGCCAGTCAGTAACTATTCAGGGAACACAACAGTATCGTGCTTTTATACCTGTTGATTCAAGTACATAAAAAATATCTGTGAAAACCTTTTCTAAGGCTACAACATCATCTACAGTATTTGTTATAAAATCACCAGACAAACTCCAGTTGACACAAATAAATGGCTATATATCCATTTTTTTAAAACTTTACACAGCCATAATTTGGAAACTGCATTAGGTATTTAAATAAAATGTTGTATTTTTCTTAGACTGCATATATACTCTCCAAATATCAAATATGAACAAAATCTGAAGATACGGAATTACCCAGGTGTGACCCTAAGGAGCCCCGGCTTACTTATATTCGGGATGCCTGCAGTCGATATTCCATTCTATGGCATGTTGAACCATGTCAGGATTCTGACTGCCGGCATATTGAACGCTGGTATGCTGACCGGATCCCCCTTCAAAAACTGTGTGCAAGTGTACCTAGAAGAAGTGATTCTGTTTTGAAGGAAAAGTGTGGTCACACCAAATATTGATTCGATTTATATTTTTTTATTCAGTTCATTCACTTCTATTTTTGAAAGCATTTCTACTTTGCAGCTTTTTTTTTCCCCACACCTGCCTAAAACAGTACTGTGTGTGTGTGTGTGTGTGTGTGTGTGTGTGTGTGTGTGTGTGTACATATATATATGTACTGTATGTATGTGTGTGTGTGTGTGTGTATGTATATGTATATATATATATATATACATATATATATACAATCGTTCCCAATGTTTACCCAGCAGGGTCATACATAAGGAGACCAGCACACCACCAAGTAGAAAAATTAAAAAAAAAACATTTAATATTTAAGCAGCATTATCAGGCCTTTTGAAAAAAGTTATTGGTACTCATCAAAGTTCGCTGAAAAGAGTCCATAATACATCATATCAGCCATCCCTACGGCCCGTTTCGGTTGTTACACCTTCATCATGGGGTCAGCTACAACATACTGTGCAAACATAGGTCCTTATAAAGCTACATAATCAGTGTAAATAGAATACACCTGCTTCACCCAATTAACTAGTGTTGAACAGCACCTCCCAGACAATGCAGAGAGCCAGAGTGGAACCTAAAGAACAGGACAAAAATCCCAACACCGTTGTCACTGGTTCCGCCGTGCAGGAAGTGACGTCACGCAACCGCGACTATCAACATCCGCAAGAAGCGGAACCCAGGCGCCAGGAAAAGTTATCCTGGACACACACATCGGTGCCGCTCTGCCGGAAGTGACGTCGCGTAACCGCGACAATCAACTTCCGCCAGGCTATCGACCAGCCTCAGGTCATGGGCAATGACACTGTGCACAGGCTCAAGACACAAGGCTCGCTGCTTGTTCCAGGTGGACCAAATCTAATCAAAATTAAATTAAAGTAACAAAAAATGCAAATACAGTGAATGAAAAAAAGGAAAAAAAAGCTTTGATGTACTTCTGAGTTCGAGTCCATTTTTTCAAGTGCCGCCATCTGCAAGATAGATAGATATATATAGATTGCACACTCCATAGGTTTATTCATTCATTAACCTGGCTTTAGTTATCTGCGGGCCTATATTGGTTTCACCTAGTACTGTATACCTCCCTGATTGATACCCTGTGTAATGTGAGTTTTAGCATGTCAGTGCACTTTTGCACTATAAACGTGGCGCATTGTATACCACACCTCAGTTTGCTGCAGTAGTGTCATTCACTAATGGCTGCTTTCGCGTTGGTAGCTAATACTGATATTACTCCTGGCCTCCTAAAATGTTAGTGTATGTAGTCTGTGAGCTCATATTAACACTCTTTGTTGATGGTTGGCTCTTTCACAGCAGTTGCTGTTACAGGGTTGAGTATCCCTTATCCAAAATGTATCACAATTTTTTTTCAAAATCTGTAAACCACGATTTGTTCGATGGTCCTGTCAGAATGTTTAGTGTTGGATAAACCAAAGTGAAAAACTATTTCACGAATCAGTCAAAAGAAAATATTCCTTTAATTAAACTGACCATGTTTAAGATGAGTATCCTAAGTTTGCCAATGTGTCAAAGATCCTTTTGATCATAAATTCTTAAATAATGAAATATAGAAGACTGTCAGAATGTTCAATGAATCAACATTTATTAAACGGCATACTTAGAAATGTTCACTGAGCCAGTCCTGTGACTACTATTCTCATTAGTATTAAGTGCTCCTAATTGTTCTTCCTATGCTGTGCGTGAAACCTTGCCTGTGAAACATACTGGTAACAAGAGTTGACAGGGAATTTCAACAAGGGAGAAATATTGATTGCACACTGACTCCTGTGTTTCCTCTTCAATTAGATGTTTATTTGGTAACCGCGTGTCTTTGTGTTAGGAAATGTACTGGGCGGTCTCTATGTTTGCTGTGCAGCTCAGTAACTGAATGGTAGGGAGGACTGGGAGCAATTGTTGTTCCAGGCATTGGCGGAACTAGCGAGCGGCGGGCCCAGGTGCGACAAAATGCTTTGGGCCCCCCCCTACATCCCATCCAAGTCCACCCCCTCAATCCCCTTTTTACACATTACAGCAGACAGCGTCCCCTTCTTACACATTACGGCAGACAGCGTCCCCTTTTTACACATTACGGCAGACAGCGCCCCCCTTTTTACACATTAAGGCAGACAGCGTCCCCTTTTTACACATTACGGCAGACAGCGTCCCCTTTTTACACATTACGGCAGACAGCGCCCCCCTTTTTACACATTAAGGCAGACAGCGTCCCCTTTTTACACATTACGGCAGACAGCGTCCCCTTCTTACACATTACAGCAGACAGCGTCCCCTTCTTACACATTACAGCAGACAGCGTCCCCTTCTTACACATTAAGGCAGACAGCGTCCCCTTTTTACACATTACGGCAGACAGCATCCCCCTTTTCTCTGACGTCCTAGTGGATGCTGGGAACTCCGTAAGGACCATGGGGAATAGCGGCTCCGCAGGAGACTGGGCACAAAAGTAAAAGCTTTAGGACTACCTGGTGTGCACTGGCTCCTCCCCCTATGACCCTCCTCCAAGCCTCAGTTAGATTTTTGTGCCCGAACGAGAAGGGTGCATACTAGGTGGCTCTCCTGAGCTGCTTAGAGTAAAAGTTTAAATTAGGTTTTTTATTTTCAGTGAGTCCTGCTGGCAACAGGCTCACTGCACCGAGGGACTAAGGGGAGAAGAAGCGAACTCACCTGCGTGCAGAGTGGATTGGGCTTCTTAGGCTACTGGACATTAGCTCCAGAGGGACGATCACAGGCCCAGCCATGGATGGGTCCCAGAGCCGCGCCGCCGGCCCCCTTACAGAACCAGAAGAGGTCCGGGAAATCGGCGGCAGAAGACGTCCTGTCTTCAATAAGGTAGCGCACAGCACCGCAGCTGTGCGCCATTGCTCTCAGCACACTTCACACTCCGGTCACTGAGGGCGCTGGGGGGGGGGGGGCGCCCTGAGACGCAATAAAAACACCTTAGATGGCTAAAAATACATCACATATAGCTCCTGGGCTATATGGATGCATTTAACCCCTGCCAGTTTTTCCTTAAAAAAGCGGGAGAAAGGCCGCCGAGAAGGGGGCGGAGCCTATCTCCTCAGCACACAAGCGCCATTTTCCCTCACAGCTCCGTTGGAGGGAAGCTCCCTGGCTCTCCCCTGCAGTCCTGCACTACAGAAACAGGGTAAAACAAGAGAGGGGGGGCACTAATTTGGCAGATTAATAAAAACAGCAGCTATATAAGGGAAAAACACTTATATAAGGTTATCCCTGTATATATATAGCGCTCTGGTGTGTGCTGGCAAACTCTCCCTCTGTCTCCCCAAAGGGCTAGTGGGGTCCTGTCCTCTATCAGAGCATTCCCTGTGTGTGTGCTGTGTGTCGGTACGTTGTGTCGACATGTATGAGGAGGAAAACGGTATGGAGGCGGAGCAATTGCCTGTAATAGTGATGTCACCCCCTAGGGAGTCGACACCTGACTGGATAGTCTTATGGAAGGAATTACGTGATAGCGTCAGCACTTTACAAAAGACTGTTGACGACATGAGACAGCCGGAAAAACAGTTAATACCTGTCCAGGCGTCTCAAACACCGTCAGGGGCTCTAAAGCGCCCGTTACCTCAGATGGTCGACACAGACCCAGACACGGACACTGACTCCAGTGTCGACGGTGAGGAAACAAACGTATTTTCCAGTAGGACCACACGTTACATGATCACGGCAATGAAGGAGGCTTTGAACATTTCTGATACTACAAGTACCACAAAAAAGGGTATTATGTGGGGTGTGAAAAAACTACCCGTAGTTTTTCCTGAATCAGATGAATTAAATGAGGTGTGTGATGATGCGTGGGTTTCCCCCGATAAAAAACTGCTAATTTCTAAAAAATTATTGGCATTATACCCTTTCCCGCCAGAGGTTAGGGCGCGTTGGGAAACACCCCCTAGGGTAGATAAGGCGCTCACACGCTTATCAAAACAAGTGGCGTTACCGTCTCTTGATACGGCCGCCCTCAAAGAGCCAGCTGATAGGAAGCTGGAAAATATCCTAAAAAGTATATACACACATACTGGTGTTATACTGCGACCAGCAATCGCCTCAGCCTGGATGTGCAGTGCGGGGCTGGCTTGGTCGGATTCCCTGACTGAAAATATTGATACCCTGGACAGGGACAGTATATTATTGACTATAGAGCATTTAAAGGAGGCATTTCTATATATGCGAGATGCACAGAGGGATATTTGCACTCTGGCATCAAGAGTAAGTGCGCTGTCCATTTCTGCCAGAAGAGGGTTATGGACGCGACAGTGGTCAGGTGATGCGGATTCCAAACGGCATATGGAAGTATTGCCGTATAAAGGGGAGGAGTTATTTGGGGTCGGTCTATCGGACCTGGTGGCAACGGCTGGGAAATCCACCTTTTTACCCCAGGTCACCTCTCAGCAGAAAAAGACACCGTCTTTTCAGGCTCAGTCCTTTCGTCCCCATAAGGGCAAGCGGGCAAAAGGCCACTCATATCTGCCCCGGGGCAGAGGAAGGGGAAAAAGACTGCAGCAGGCAGCCTCTTCCCAGGAACAGAAGCCCTCCCCCGCTTCTGCCAAGTCCTCAGCATGACGCTGGGGCCTTACAAGCGGACTCAGGTACGGTGGGGGGTCGTCTCAAGAATTTCAGCGCGCAGTGGGCTCACTCGCAAGTGGACCCCTGGATCCTGCAGGTAGTATCTCAGGGGTACAAATTGGAATTCGAGACGTCTCCCCCTCGCCGGTTCCTGAAGTCTGCTTTACCAACGTCTCCCTCCGAAAGGGAGGCGGTATTGGAAGCCATTCACAAGCTGTATTCCCAGCAGGTGATAATCAAGGTACCCCTCCTACAACAGGGAAAGGAGTATTATTCCACGCTGTTTGTGGTACCGAAGCCGGACGGCTCGGTGAGACCTATTTTAAATCTGAAATCATTGAACACTTACATACAAAGGTTCAAATTCAAGATGGAGTCACTCAGAGCAGTGATAGCGAACCTGGAAGAAGGGGACTATATAGTGTCTCTGGACATCAAGGATGCTTACCTCCATGTCCCAATTTGCCCTTCTCACCAAGGGTACCTCAGGTTTGTGGTACAGAACTGTCACTATCAGTTTCAGACGCTGCCGTTTGGATTGTCCACGGCACCCCGGGTCTTTACCAAGGTAATGGCCGAAATGATGATTCTTCTTCGAAGAAAAGGCGTCTTAATTATCCCTTACTTGGACGATCTCCTGATAAGGGCAAGGTCCAGGGAACAGTTAGAGGTCGGAGTAGCACTATCTCAAGTAGTACTACGACAGCACGGGTGGATTCTAAATATTCCAAAATCGCAGCTGATTCCGACGACACGTCTGCTGTTCCTAGGGATGATTCTGGACACAGTCCAGAAAAAGGTGTTTCTCCCGGAGGAGAAGGCCAGGGAGTTATCCGAGCTAGTCAGGAACCTCCTAAAACCAGGCCAAGTGTCAGTGCATCAATGCACAAGGGTCCTGGGAAAAATGGTGGCTTTTTACGAAGCGATTCCATTCGGCAGATTCCACGCAAGAACTTTTCAGTGGGATCTGCTGGACAAATGGTCCGGATCGCATCTTCAGATGCATCAGCGGATAACCCTGTCTCCAAGGACAAGGGTGTCTCTCCTGTGGTGGTTGCAGAGTGCTCATCTTCTAGAGGGCCGCAGATTCGGCATTCAGGACTGGGTCCTGGTGACCACGGATGCCAGCCTGAGAGGCTGGGGAGCAGTCACACAGGGAGGAAATTTCCAGGGCTTGTGGTCAAGCATGGAAACGTCATTTCACATAAATATCCTGGAACTAAGGGCCATTTACAATGCCCTAAGTCAAGCAAGGCCTCTGCTTCAGGGTCAGCCGGTGTTGATCCAGTCGGACAACATCACGGCAGTCGCCCACGTAAACAGACAGGGCGGCACAAGAAGCAGGAGGGCAATGGCAGAAGTTGCAAGGATTCTTCGCTGGGCGGAAAATCATGTGATAGCACGGTCAGCAGTGTTCATTCCGGGAGTGGACAACTGGGAAGCAGACTTCCTCAGCAGACACGACCTCCACCCGGGGGAGTGGGGACTTCACCCAGAAGTCTTCCACATGATTGTGAACCGTTGGGAAAAACCAAAGGTGGACATGATGGCGTCCCGCCTCAACAAAAAACTAGACAGATATTGCGCTAGGTCAAGGGACCCTCAGGCAATAGCTGTGGACGCTCTGGTAACACCGTGGGTGTACCAGTCAGTGTATGTGTTCCCTCCTCTGCCTCTCATACCCAAGGTACTGAGAATCATAAGAAGGAGAGGAGTAAGGACTATACTCGTGGCTCCGGATTGGCCAAGAAGGACTTGGTACCCGGAACTTCAAGAGATGCTCACGGAGGACCCGTGGCCTCTACCTCTAAGAAAGGACCTGCTCCAGCAGGGACCCTGTCTGTTCCAAGACTTACCGCGGCTGCGTTTGACGGCATGGCGGTTGAACGCCGGATCCTGAAGGAAAAAGGCATTCCGGATGAAGTCATCCCTACCCTGATCAAAGCCAGGAAGGATGTAACCGTGCAACATTATCACCGTATTTGGCGTAAATATGTTGCGTGGTGTGAGGCCAGGAAGGCCCCTACAGAGGAATTTCAACTGGGTCGTTTCCTGCATTTCCTGCAAACAGGACTGTCTATGGGCCTAAAATTAGGGTCCATTAAGGTTCAAATTTCGGCCCTGTCGATTTTCTTCCAGAAAGAACTGGCTTCAGTTCCTGAAGTTCAGACGTTTGTCAAGGGGGTACTGCATATACAGCCTCCTTTTGTGCCTCCAGTGGCACCTTGGGATCTCAATGTAGTTTTGGGGTTCCTAAAATCACATTGGTTTGAACCACTCACCACTGTGGACTTAAAATATCTCACATGGAAAGTGGTAATGCTGTTAGCCCTGGCGTCAGCCAGGCGTGTCTCAGAATTGGCGGCTTTATCCTATAAAAGCCCTTACCTAATTTTTCATACGGACAGGGCAGAATTGAGGACTCGTCCTCAATTTCTCCCTAAGGTGGTTTCAGCGTTTCACTTGAACCAGCCTATTGTGGTACCTGCGGCTACTAGGGACTTGGAGGACTCCAAGTTGCTGGACGTTGTCAGGGCCCTGAAAATATATGTTTCCAGGACGGCTGGAGTCAGAAAATCTGACTCGCTGTTTATCCTGTATGCACCCAACAAGCTAGGTGCTCCTGCTTCTAAGCAGACTATTGCTCGTTGGATTTGTAGTACAATTCAGCTTGCACATTCTGTGGCAGGCCTGCCACAGCCAAAATCTGTAAAAGCCCATTCCACAAGGAAAGTGGGCTCATCTTGGGCGGCTGCCCGAGGGGTCTCGGCTTTACAACTTTGCCGAGCAGCTACTTGGTCAGGGGCAAACACGTTTGCTAAATTCTACAAATTTGATACCCTGGCTGAGGAGGACCTGGAGTTCTCTCATTCGGTGCTGCAGAGTCATCCGCACTCTCCCGCCCGTTTGGGAGCTTTGGTATATTCCCCATGGTCCTTACGGAGTTCCCAGCATCCACTAGGACGTCAGAGAAAATAAGAATTTACTTACCGATAATTCTATTTCTCATAGTCCGTAGTGGATGCTGGGTGCCCATCCCAAGTGCGGATTGTCTGCAATACTTGTACATAGTTATTGTTACAAAAATCGGGTTATTATTGTTGTGAGCCATCTTTTCAGAGGCTCCTCTGTTATCATGCTGTTAACTGGGTTCAGATCACAGGTTGTACGGTGTGATTGGTGTGGCTGGTATGAGTCTTACCCGGGATTCAAAATCCTTCCTTATTGTGTACGCTCGTCCGGGCACAGTATCCTAACTGAGGCTTGGAGGAGGGTCATAGGGGGAGGAGCCAGTACACACCAGGTAGTCCTAAAGCTTTTACTTTTGTGCCCAGTCTCCTGCGGAGCCGCTATTCCCCATGGTCCTTACGGAGTTCCCAGCATCCACTACTGACTATGAGAAATAGAATTATCGGTAAGTAAATTCTTATTTTTTCACATTAAAGTAGACAGAATAGATAGATAGAAAGAAAGAGTAGATTATACTTACTGTCTCCGCTGGCAGTCATGCTCCTCGGTGAAGCTTCTTCTGGCTGAGATCCCGGGCAGGGGAGAAGGAGGAGGAGTGAGGTAGAGGAGGGAGCCGCAGCAGCGCTGTGTAATTGGTGGAGGCACTGCTGATGCTGTCCCTCTCCTTCACCATTGGCTGTCCTCCCGTGCTGTGAATGCTGGTATGCGCTTCCCAGCATTTATAGCGGCGGAGGGCAGCCTATGGTGAAGGAGAGGGACAGCAGCTCCTCCACCAATTGCACAGCGCTGGTGCGGCTCCCTCCCTCCTTCTCCCCCATGGCCGATGCGCTTCTCTCCTCGGCGGGCGGCTGTGTGCTGCGGGCGGCGGTGGCCCGCAGCACACAGCGGCATGTAATGAGTCAGTCTGACTCATTACATGCCGCGCTGCTTTGGGCCCCTGGACAGTGGCGGGCCCCAGTGCAAGGCACTGCTTGCGCTGGCGGTAGTTCCGCCACTGATTCCAGGGACGGGTATGGTGCAGTAGAGGAACTGGGACTGAACAGTCTGTTGTGCAAGTTATTGCTGGCCATCTGGACCTGTGAGAGAATGCTGTAGACTGGGCTTTCTTATTAAATGATGCTTTTCCACATTCCTGTTCTTCCTGTGTTACCTAAGGAAAGCTGAATGTACAGTATGTAGAAAGTTTTGGGGGGGTTTTCTCACCCTTTGTTACTGTTGCTGAAGCAGACTGATGATGCTACAGGAGCAGAGTACTCGCATAACTGTATAGTGTCCTTTGTTCTAGTAAGAAAAACTATAGCACAGAATTTCTGTATCACCCAGAGCGTTAGCTATGAAAAGAATTGTTTGCAAAATAACTTACTGTAGTGCCTTTTTATATTTTTCTTAACTTCACCATGCCTCAGATTCTATATAATGATAAGTATTTCTCATTCACTGGGGCACTCTATAATGATCACACTGGCGTATAGAGGCTTGGTTAGTGGGAGCTGGCACTTATGATAATTTAGAAGTGTGAAGCTCCTCCCCCTCTTACTCATCATCTCCCCTCCCAGTTAAATAAATGTGCCAATGTGCCCTTGGGAACTGATCAAACTGGACTGTGCTCCAGCATTCCTTCAGATTATTTTTTTTTCTAATTCTTTTTAGAGGCTCTCTGCTATTATTATACCCTTCCTCACTTTTTTAAAAGCGGGGATGCTGGTTTTAGGCGCCCTGACCAGCGGTCAGGATAGGTGACCAGGGATTCCCCTAAAAGACTCTGTCTGACCTAAGTTAGGAGTCTGCAGCTCCTGTCCAAAGGAGCTGACAGCCCAATCACAAAGAAAACAGTGCCAATAGCAGAGACGTGAGTATCTTGCAGCGTCGCCGTCCCCCCATCCTCCTGCAGGGCAAGCTCAGAATGTTATCCTCTCACCGCTGCATCCTTAAATGGCGGGGGATTAAAGGGATAATCCCTGCTGCCGTCACTCGTGCCGGGGCTTCAGTGATTTTCCTCTAGTGAGCGGACTCAATTTACTACGCGAGTTCATCTCGCTTCAGATAAAGGGTGATGCGCTGCTATTATTATTTTTAAAGTTGCGCAGCTTACTATCCTTATTATAGGTGTGGCGGCCATTTTAGTTCAATCGGTGCCAGATTCACATGAGAAAGGTTGGCGGAGACTGCATAACACACAGTCTCTACCAGCATATACAAGGTGCTGGATTAATTTCCTGTTCCTCTCCTTACAGTGCATCTGGAATCGCTTCACTTTTTCCACATTTTGTTATGTTACAGCCTTATTCCAAACTGGAATACATTTATTTTTCCCCTCAAAATTATACTCACAATACCCCATAATGACAATGTGCAATAAGGTTGTTTTTTTTATTTTTGAAAATTTATTAAAAATAAACTAAGAAATCAAATGTACATAAGTATTCACAGCCTTTTCTCAATACTTTGTTGATGCACCTTTGGCAGCAGTTACAGCCTCAAGTCTTTTTGAATATGATGCCACAAGCTTGGCACACCTGCCAGTTTTGCCCATTCCTCTATGCAGCACCTCTCAAGCTCTATCAGGTTGGATAGGAAGCATCGGTGCCCAGCCATTTTCAGATCTCTCCAGAGATGTTCAATCGGATTCAAGTCTGGGCTCTGGCTGGGCCTCTCAGGGACATTCAGAGAGTTGTCCTGAAGCCACTCCTTTGATATCTTGGCTGTGTGCGTTGGGTAGTTGTCCTGCTGATAGATGAACCGTCACTCCAATCTGAGGTCAAGAGCACTCTGGAGCAGGTTTTCATCCAGGAGGTCTCTGTATATTGCTGCATTCATCTTTCCCTCTCCTGACTAGGCTCCCAGATCCTGCCGCTGAAAAACATCCCCACAGCATGATGCTGCCACCACCATGCTTCATTGTAGAGATGGTATTGGCCTGATGATGAGCGGTGCCTTGTTTCCTCCAAACATGATGCCTGCCATTCACGCCAAAGAGTTCAATCTTTGTCTCATCAGACCATAGAATTTTGTTTCTGATGGTCTGAGAGTCCTTCAGGTACATTTTGGCAAACTCCAGGCGGGCTGCCATGTGCTTTTTATTAAGGAGTGGCTTTCGTCTGGCCACTCTACCATACAGGCCTGATTAGTAGATTGCTGCAGAGATGGTTATCCTTCTGGATGGTTCTCCTCTCTCCACAGAGGAATGCTGTTGCTTTGACAAAGTGACCATCGGGTTATTGGTCACCTCCCTGAGTAGGGCCCTTCTCCCCCAATCGCTCAGTTTAGACGGACGGCCAGCTCTAGCAAGAGTCCGGGTGGTTCCGAACCTCTTCCATTTACGGATGATGGAGGTCACTGTGCTTTTTGGAACCTTCAAAGCAGATATTTTTCTGTACTCTTCCCCAGATTTGTGCCTCGAGACAATCCTGTCTTGGAGGTCTACAGACAATTCCTTTGACCTCATGCTTGGTTTGTGCTCAGACATGCACTGTCAAGTGTGGGACCTTATATAGACAGGTGTGTGCCTTTCCAAATCATGTCCAATCAACTGAATTTACCCCAGGTGGACTCCAAGTAAGCTGTAGGAACATCTCAAGGATGATCAGTGGAAACAGAATGCACCTGAGCTCAATTTTGACTTTATGGCATAGGCTGTGAGTACTTATATACATGTGATTTCTTAGTTTTTTATTTTTAATACATTTGTAAAAAAAAAAAAACACAAACTTTTTTCATGTTGTCATTATAGGGTATTGAGTGTAGAATTTTGAGGGGGAAAAATTAATTTATTCCATTTTGTAATAAAGCTGTAACATAACAAAATGTGGAAAAAGGGAAGCATTGTGAATACTTTCCGGATGCACTGTACCACAGACAGAGGACAGGCACGTTTACTGCTAAGAATCCAGCACTGCTGCTACTACAAAGCTGCAGTCTGTTTGGATTTTCCTGCCACAAAGGGACATTCCATCTGACAACCTCCTGAAGGGCTGTGAGTACACTGGGGTGTAACGTACGTTGGTGCAAACAGGGATCCTAGGGTTTTGTGTGATCCTACCTCTCCACATCACATCACCTTCTGGTCTCAAAATTCTTCTCTACTCTTCACAGTGTGTGTTGGTAAATATGACAGGCAAGTCAAACACAAAAGCTTCTCAGAAGCTGTTTAATTGCATTAAGTGCAACACTAAATTTACGCAGTCAGAAGGGAGAGCCTCCTTCTTTGAGTCTTGTAATGAAGCCAATGCTGATATGACTGCTGATGCCTCTCCTGCTCCTTAGGCTTCAGTCCTAGCTGGAACTATGGCCAATTTGTCTTCTGAATTAGCAGCATGTCGCAGGATGAAACTAGCCTGGGCTACGGGCTTGGCTAAGTCCGTTCGAGGGACATCTAACTTTTATGGGTTCATCCAATAGTTCCTCTCCAGGTCCTTCCCTTAGACAGAAGTGTCCACTGCCTACTGTGTTTCAGTCGGACTAGGAACACCTTCTACAAGAGGAGGCGCAGGAAAGCGAATGGGAGGAAATTTTGGAAGACCTTCCACAAGAATCTAAGACCAGTACTCTGTGTCGAACCATTGATTACAGCGGTGAAACAGGTGCTGAATTTCCCTGAGGAACCAGTATCTGAACCTCAGGATTTCTGCAGTGGGGTACAATGGGGTTCCACAGGGATAACATCGGGGTGTAGAGTAGGATCTTCATCCGAGGCACCATCAGGCTAAAAGCTTTGACTGTTCCCAAGATGCACAGCGCCGCCTCCTCTATAACCCCGCCTCCTTGCACAGGAGCTCAGTTTGTAAGTTGGTGCCCTACCAGCAGGTCACTAACAGGGGGGCTGCTCCAGCAGCCCTGAAAAGACCTTTTATAAGAATAAATAGAAGACTTCAAGGGCTGCAGCATAGGCACTACAGGCTAGATGTCATTCTGACATCTTATGCTGCAGCTCCATCACCTTTCCCGGCGGCGCTGTATACTCCCGCGCCCTGGTTGCAGGGCACTTACAGCGGAGGGCTTCGGCACTGCCTAGCACACACACCTGACGCTGCTCTCCGGGATCGCATGGCCGGACCAAGGGAGGCGGTAAGAGGGTCCCCCAGGCAGGACCCGCTGGAAACCGCGATCCAGTGCGGCCTTTGGGAGATGGACCGCGCTCGCTGGCGTGGACACTGTGGTAGTACAGGGACCCCATTAGACCACCAGGGCAAGGGCACAGGTCGGATTACATTATTAATCTGTTTTACAAGGCCCGCAGTACCCAGTGGTGTAGTCCAGCAAGGGGATAAGGCTCTGGCCTGTAGCCCCAGGCGCCATTTACTGAAATGTTCCCGTCCTGGAGCTGCATATTTTTCTCTCTCCCTCACTCCCGGTCAGCGTTTGGTGCCATCACTACATGCTGAGCTGATTCTGGGACTGCATGGGCAATATCTCCTCTGTAAAGCCGCTTGCATCATCAGCGCTGTGCATTTACAGGACACTGAAGTATTCTACATGTCTTTAGACAGTGTTAGTTACTGCAGGGTTATTTCGTGCAAGTACCCTGTGATATACATCCAGTCTTTACTGTGCATTGATGTATCTATAAGCCTATATAGCTTTACTTGGTGTTACTTAGTATTGCTAGTCCAGTGCAGTTTTATTTTTTGTCATAATTTCTGCATTGTACATGTGACTGTGTGTGTGTGCATATAGCTGCTGTGGGATATCTACTCCGTGCATCTCACTCATACTGCTATCCCTATATTCTGTACCCTGAGGGGTGCTAAGTGTGTCAGGGTTTTTGTTTAATATAGGTAGTTCACAGGATATACTTATTTTGTATTTTTCTCTGTGATTTTCAGTCACCATATACCTCTTGAATCCTCTGTCTGTGCTGTCTCACTGCACAGGGGGTTCTTGGTCAGGTATTTTATCTGCTGATATTGTACTGTGTCGCCCGTGGTTTACGCTTTCATATCATGTCAGCTGCAAGGGGCGATAGTTCCGTGGCTGATCCCGCAATACGCGGTGATGATGCAGCGGACTTATTGGAGGATAACATAGCAAATGAGGGTTCAGATTCTAGGGGTTCTCTACCCCCCAGTCAGGTTGCGGCAACGGGGGCACATCAGACCCGCCTTGGGCTGCTATCTCTACTTTACTGACTACGCTGGTAACTAGACTCGCGCCCCCTATGGGTCCTCCCGTGCCTTTACAGCCACATATCGTCCCTGCGGTTAATCCGCCATGGGCAGATCTCCTGTCCACTCAGTTACAGCAATTGAAACACTCATTGGTTCAACAGAAACCTAACTCTTGCCCGCCTGAGACCAAGGGGTCCTCTAAGCGGGCCATTACTTCCTCACAATCCACTCATGTTTCGGATACTTCTTCCGATGAAGATGGCGTATATACTGACTCCTCAGACACTGATGCAGATGCTTTTGATGGGGAATCTATTTCACAGGTGGCTGTTCCTGACCGCCTGGAGGCTATCAGGCTGATTCTTCAAATTGATGATGAAACAGAACTTGCAGATACCTCTAAGAACCCTGATAGGTTCAAACGTCAGAAGGTTACTAAACTAGTGTTGCCTCATTCTGACCACTTGGTTGACATACGTCAGGAATCCTGGGAGAATCCAGGAAAGAAATTCACACCTCATAAGAAGATGCTAGCTCGCTATCCCTTCGCTGCGGAGTTAAGTAAAAATTGAGAAACGCCACCGCCGGTGGACTCGCAAGTCACTCGGCTGGTGATGTCGTCTGCTCTGCCTGTCACTACCGTCACCTCTCTGAAGGAACAGACGGATAAGCGTGTGGAGGGTTGCTTAAAGTCTATTTACACACTTGAAGGAGCTGTGCATAGGCCCACTATTGCAGCTTCTTGGACTGTAGAAGCTATTGCAGCCTGGGTTCAGGAGGTGGAAGCGGAGCTGCCGTCTAATTTTCCTGATAATGCTAGACAATGTCTTTCATATATTGTTACAGCCTCTCATTACATTCAGGAGGCGGCTTCTGATGCCGGTGTTCTGGCGGCCAAAGCGTCTACTACGTCCATTCTGGCTCGCTGGATTCTCTGTTTGCGGTCCTGGTTTGTAGATCTGGACTCTAAGAAAACCTTGGAGGTGCTCCCTTTTAAGGGGAACATACTTTTTGGAGAGGATCTCAACAAGATTGTTGCTGACTGCATGTCTACCTAGTACTGCTCCTTCGACTCCGAAGGTTGAGTACCTACTTTCTTTTCTTTCGACCTCCAGGTAACGCAAAGGGTCAGGCGTACCCGAAACAGTCTACCACTTCCAAAACCAATAAGCCCAAACCTAAGCGTGCCTGGGCTGCCCTTCAGCCTGCTTCCAAAACAGACAAGCCTGCTGCATGACGGGGCGGGCCTCCCCCTGAGGGAACCCAGGGTGGGAGGCCGACATCTACGGTTTACCCAGGTATGGTTGAGGACCACTTTGGACGCCCTGGGTAAGGGAAGTTGTCACTCACTGATACGCCATATCCTTCAAGAAACGTCCCCTTCGTCAATTTTGCCTGACAAACACCCCTTCGGATCAGGTAAAGGCCAAAACTCTGTCTGGTGGTACAATCCCTCCTGGACACAGGAGTGGTAGTGCCGGTGCCTCTGGCTCAGAGAGGCAGGGGGTACTATTCCACGCTGTTCCTAGTCCCGAAACCGAATGATTCCTCCCGGCCCATTCTCAACCTCAAGTCTTTGAACAAGTTTGTGAGGGTATCCCAGTTTCGTATGGAAACTCTTCGCTCTATTGTTCTGGCTTTGGAGCCAGGGGACTATATGGTATCCCTGGACATACAGGATGCTGATCTACATGTTCCTATTGCCATATCGCATCAGCAATACCTGCGGTTTGCTATTTGCAACCTCCATTATCAATTCCAGGCTTTACCTCCGCGGATCTTCACCAAGGTCATGGCGTTGATGACGGCCTTGCTCCATCGTCAGGGTATCAGTGTCCTGCCGTATCTAGACGACTTGCTGATCCTGGCAAATTCCCCAGAAGTTCTCCGTCATCTGGATCTGACGGTCCAGTTTCTGCAAGCCCACGGGTGGCTCATCAATTGGAAGAAATCATCCCTGGTCCCTGCCCAGAGCATGGTGCACCTGGGGGCGTTGTTGGACATACACAACAAGCGGTTGTTCTTGTCACAGGATAAGGTCCTGAACCTTCAGAACAAGATATGATGCTTCCTCTCTCGCCCGCGAGTGTCGATACACTCGACGATGCAAGTACTAGGCCTCATGGTGTCTGCTTTTCGATATGGTAGAGTAAGCTCAATTTCATTCCCGCCCTCTGCAGAAGCTGATTCTTGCCAAGTGGGACCACCTGCCTCACCAGATCAGGTCTCACATGATCTCCTTGTCTCCGGAGGTTCGTCTGTCACTGAGCTGGTGGCTACAGGACCAACGATTGAGCAGGGGTTGTCCCTTCTGGATCTCCAACTGGGTCCTCCTGACAACGGATGCCAGTCTGAGAGGTTGGGGCGCGGTGTTGGAGCAACACTCTCTTCAGGGTCGGTGGACCAGGGAGGAGTCTCTCCTCCCGATAAACATTCTGGAATTGCGGGCGGTGTTCAATGCTCTGAAACTGGCCAGGCATCTGATACAGAACAGGCCTGTTCAAGTACAGTCGGGCAACGCCACCTCGGTGGCATACATAAATCATCAAGGCGGCACTCGAAGCCGCATGGCAATGATGGAAGTGTCAAGGATTCTTCATTGGGCGGAACTCCATCTGCCAGCCTTATCGGCAGTGTTTATTCCGGGGGGTCTTCAACTGAGAAGCGGACTTCCTCAGTCGTCAGAACGTACACGCTGGAGAGTGGAGCCTTCATCCAGAAGTATTTCAACTCCTAGTGGACAAGTGGGGCCTACCAGACGTAGTCCTGATGGCGCTTCGGAGCAAGGTCAAGGGATCCTCAAGCAGCGTTCGTGGACGCACTGGCAATTCCATGGAACTTTCGGCTGCCGTACGTGTTCCCTCCGGTGTCACTCCTGCCCAGGGTAATAAGGAACTTCAAGCAAGAAGGAGGAATACTACTTCTGATCGCTCCAGCGTGGCCCAGATGGCATTGGTTCTCAGACCTACAGGGTCTCTCGTTAGAGCGTCCTCTTCTGCTTCTCATTCAGGGCCCTTGTGTCTACCAGGATTTGGCCCGGCTGGCTTTGACGGCGTGGCTCTTGAAGCTTCAGTTCTGAGGGCCAAAGGATTTTCTGAGGCGTCGTTCAACCTATGTTGAGGGCCCGTAAACCGGCTTCTGCTCTGATTTATCATAGGGTCTGGAATTCTGGAATTCTTCCTTTCTTGGTGCGCATCTAACAATTATAACGTATACAAGTTTAGTACGGCCAAACTTTTGGCTTTCCTGCAACAGGGCCTGGACTTGGGCCTTCGTCTGGCCTCCCTCAAGGTTCATATTTCTGCCTTGTCGGTATGGTTTCAGAGAAAAATTGCGACTCTGCCTGATGTTCATACATTCACTCGGTGTTTTACGGATTCAACCTCCCTATGTCCCGCCTGTGGCTCCTTGGGATTTGTCGGTTGTTCTGGAGGCCTTACAAGAGTCTCCGTTTGATCTGTGGACCTTAAGTAGCTTACTCTTAAGGTCCTGTTTCTGCTGGCTATTGCCTCTGCTAGACGGGTTTCAGACTTGGGTGCCTTGTCCTGTCAGTCACCCTTTCTAATTTTTCACCGTGGCCGGGCAGTTCTCCGAACTCGTCCTGGTTATTTGCCTAAGGTGGTATCGGCTTTCCACCTTAACCAAGAGATTGTGGTTCCGGCCTTTACCTCTCCAGGTTTATCCTCCAAAGAGTAGTCTTTGGATGTGGTACGGGCTCTCCGTATTTATGTGAAGAGAACGACTTCGCTTAGGACAGGCATGTCCAAACTGCGGCCCTCCTGTTGTGAAACTACATATCCCAGCATGCCCTGACACAGTTTTGCTGTCAGAGAATGCTAAAGCTGTGTCAGGACATGCTGGGATATGTAGTTTCTCAACAGCTGGAAGGCCGCAGTTTGTACATGCCTGGCTTAGGAGATCTGATTCTCTCTCTGTCCTTTCTGGTTTTCACAAACGTGGTTGGCCTGCTAACAAGCAGACCTTGGCCAGATGGATTAGAATGGTGATTGCACATGCTTACGTACAGGCTGGACTCCCAGCTCCTGATAACATCAAAGCCCATTCTACTCCACTTCTTGGGCGGCCTGCCGTGGTGCGACCCTTGAACAATTGTGCAAGGCGGCTACGTGGTCCTCAGTGAACATGTTCATAAGGTTCTATGCCTTCGATATTTCCACCTCCCAGGATGCCTCCTTTGGACGCCGGGTTCTTGTGCCCGCTACAGTGCGTCCCCTCCCATGAGGAACTGCTTTAGGACATCCCCGATGTTATCCCTGTGGAACCCCAGTGTACCCCGCTGCAGAAAAGGAGATTTATGGTAAGAACTTACCTTTGTTAAATCTCTTTTTGCGAGGTACACTGGGTTACACAGGGCGCCCACCCTGACGCACTTAGCTAATTTGGGTTTGTGTGGCATTAGCCGCTGACACCTTCTCCTGTCGTGCGAATGTGTTTTATGTGGCTGCTAATGGTTGTCGTCTCTTACCTGCTACTGCATTGGACTGGTTAACAAAACTGAGCTCCTATGCATGGAGGTGGGGTTATAGAGGAGGCGGCGCTGTGCATCCTGGGAACAGTCAAAGCTTTTAGCCTGTTGGTGCCTCAGATCAAGATCATACTCTACACCTCGATGTTATCCCTGTGGAACCCAGTGTACCTCCCAGAAAGAGATTTAACAAAGGTAAGTTCTTACCATAAATCTCCTTTTTGACTTATTCGGTAAGCAAAAAAAATCATCTGTTTTACCTTTCTCACCAAAGATGCATTACCACCAGGTGACAGCATGGAAACAGCCAAACAAGAGTTTCCAGGTCCCCAAAAGGTTATTTTACATCTACCCGTTTCAGTCTTCTATGACTGAAAAGTAGGAACCCCCCCCTCTCTCTTGTGGATGCGTCAGTGTCCAGATTGTCTAAGAAGACAACTCTGCCTGTTCCAGGAACGACTACACTTAAGGACTCTTCAGAGCAGAAGCTGGACACAACCTTAAAGACTGTACACTGCCGCAGGAGCCCAGCTCAGACCAGCACTTGTAAGTTCTTGGGTGAACAGAGCATTGGGGAAATGGGCAGAACAGCTGGTACAAGGGTTAGACACCGGTACTCCAACAGCAGATCTTTGGGTACTGGCGCAATACATCCGTGAGTCAGCAACTTATTTGGAAGTAGCCGCTTAGGACATGTTAGGTCAGTGCTAGGATTTCCGCTTCTGCTGTGGCAGCTCGCATAGCCTCAGGCTATGCTTGTGGCAGGCAGATGCAGAGTCAAAACAGGCTGTTGAGGCTCTCCCATTTACGGGGGAAATTCTGTTTGGCCCAGAAATAGATAACTGGATCGCCTAAGCGACTGGGGGTAAGTTGCCTTCATCTAGTCCCCCTACCAGAAGAGCATGTACGGAACCTTCCTTTCAGTCCTTTTGTGTCCTGCAGTCCTTTCAAGGCAGAGGTGCTACTACATATGCCAAAGGTAGCAGATGAAGAGGACTCACACAAGCTACTGCATGGCGCGCAGAGGCAAAGCTGCACGAAAAACAGCTGGCATGACAGTCTTCCAGCCCACCTGGGTGATACACAGGTGGGTGCTCCTCTTCCAACAGTTCTGGAGACAGACCTCCACAGATTTTTGGATTCTCCGTTTAGTGTCAGAAGGTCAAATTGGTATTTTACAACAGGCCTGCCGGTTTATCAAGACAAAACAACGGTCTTGCAGGAGGCAGTCTAGTCCCTCCTGCTATCAGAGGTTCTGTTACCAGTACCAATACAAGAGAGGGGTCGGGGGTTTTCTCCAACCTTTTTGTGGTACCGAAACCAGACAGATCGGTTAGGCCTACTTTGAACCTGAAATCCTTAAACCATTATCTGGACTTTTATCGATACAAAATGGATTTAATTCAGTCTGTGATTGCAGACATGGAATCAGCGGCGTACTTAATCTCCATGGACATCAAGGATGCGTATCTCCACATTCCGATCTGGAAACTGCATCAGGCATTCCTACGGTTTGCAATTTTGCCGGAGCATTATAAATTTAGGGCACTGCTGTTCAGACGAATCTCCTTTATTAAAATTTGGATCTGAGACTTGAGGTGTGTCGGTAGGCCGTTCTATTTGGGCAGTATCAGGCGCTGTAGGGGCCTGGAGTGAAATTGTGCGTATTCCACTATGTTGAATACTGATACCATGGCCGCATGTATAGAGACCTGGGGGCTGTGACGCAAGTAGTGGATGTGCAACTGCAATGTTGCAATCTTTTCCTGAGGTAGGAAGATGCATTGTAGGCTGGCATCCAGTAAAGTACCGAGGTGTAGCATCCTCTGAGAAGAGGCGAGTGAGGATTTGGCCCAGTTGATTATCCAACCATGGGCCTGGAGAAAGGACAACGTCAGTTGGAGATTCCAGGAGAAGGAGATCATCCAAATAAGGGAGGATGCGAATCCCCTGACCTAGGAGATGGTCCGCCATCACCGCCATGATTTTTGTGAACACCCTGGAAGCTGTGAATAGTCCAAAGGGTAGGGCCTGAAATTGTAAATACTCTTGGAGTACAGCAACCTGAGAAACCATTGGTGACGGGGCGCTATAGGCACATTCAGGTACGCATCCTGGATGTCCAGGGAAATTATATAATCCCCATGTCGCTTTGCTAGGGCAATGGGACGGATAGTTTCCATACAGAACTTGGGTACTCTGAGGTACAATTTAAGGTTCAGAATGTGTCTGTATGAGCCATTTGGTTTCTGAACTAAAAAGAGTGTAGAATAGAAACCCTGACCATGTTGATGGCGTAGAACAGGGATGACCACTCCAGACTGCAGTAAGGAGTGAATGACTGCCTGCAGCATTTGTGCTTTGCCGGAATCCGGTGAGGGAGTGGTAGGGAAGTACTGTCTGGGCACCTCAGGAAGGAGAGAGCGTAGCCGTGAGAGACCACTTCTTGGACGCAGGTGTCGGTTGTGATAAGACTCCATGCCTGGGCAAACTGAAGAAGTCGGTCTCCCGCCCTCGGGTCCCCCAAGGGGATACCCATCATGCGGAGGGTTTATCTTCAGGTTTGGTAGGAGGACGTCTGTCGGCCCAAGCCTGTTTTGGCCCTGGGTTTATAGGCCTTGCCTGTGCGATCTGAGTGTGGAAAGGACTTAGAGGATACAGTGCAATGTTAAGAGCAGCTTCACCAGTGTTATAGGCCGCATCTCTGATGTTTGCAATAATTGATACTTGCGCCGTGGACCGATCAAATGTGAAACTGCATTCCAGGTCATCGGACCATGTCTCAATGGCCTTAGCGAGCCATGCTGTAGCCGTAGCTGGCCTGGCAAGCGAGTACACTGACTTCAGACATGAATCCAGTTGTCTATTCGGTAGTTTCTTAAGTGAGGACGCAGTTGGGATAAGCAGGGTGGAACTTTTGAGTAAGTGTGTCACATGAGTATCCACAATCGGTGGGTTCTCCCACTTTTCATAGTCCTCTGTGGGTAACAGGTAAAAGGAGGTGAGCCTTTTAGGTACCGTGAATTTTTTAGGAGGAGTTTTCCACACTTCAGTTCTAACTTCTGTGAAGTGGTCCATGTGTGAACTCAGGTAGAACTACTTTTCGCCGCTTGCATAGCGGGTCTTTAGAAGTAGTGACCGGTTCAGCATATTCCAGCTGAAGAGAGAATTTGACCGATCTGATTAATGCTGCCACATTAAATTTAGATGGGACCTCTCTATCCCCTGAGGGAGGTTCTGCATCAGAAACCTCAGGCATGTCAGACTGATGATTACTGATGATTCCTCAGAATCATGATTGTGGTTTGGATTGTGAGGAAGGTATAGTACGTTTAGCAACAGTAAGGTGCAGGCAGTGTGCCTTGTTCATGTATCATGATTTGAAACGCAGCAGATGAAGCAGCCAGACTCTGAACAGACCAAGAGAATTAATCCAACCATTGGGTTTGGATGGGTGGGGCTGCTATGGCCTGGTAAACAGGTTATAATAGCTGGTGAAAACCCATAGAGGGAGGCATTGGAGGCTGCAGTTGCTGTGGAACAGCTGTAGGGGGAGACATAGTAGGCTGCACTTGGTGTGGGCCAGTTCCCCCTGGAGCCAGTGTGGGCTGTACTGGCTGAGGTATACCCATAGGGGGGACCACCAGTGGGGTAGCTATACGGTCTGCAATTTTAGCCAGTATGGGTGTAAACGATGCTCATGGGGACTCTGTTCAATAACTGGTGGGGCTGAGGTGCTGGGATGCATTAGGCAGCCCGGGCATAACCCATCCTGTGGTAAATCCTGAGGTAAAACATCAGTGTGACAGGCATTACATGCTACCAAAGTGGGTACCCCTGCCTGTTTTGCCTTGCTTGTTAGACATGGTAACAGCACGTAGTGAACACACACATTATGGTATTAAGAAGTGCACAGTATGTGACAATGAGCGTACACAAATACAATATTTAGTAAAGTGTGGCAGAGTTAACCCAATACACACCAGTATTCAAGGGTCACAGAGAGAAAACAGGTACAGGGAAAGCAAATATAATGTACAGTTTGAATAAACAGAAATCAAATGGCAGCACTAGCATGTCGCATACAATGCAGAAAACAAATTTAACTGCAATGGACACTGCTATCAACTACCCAGCGCTGAGGTAAGGCTGGTAGGATTTAGCATTTTGTATAAGCTGCTATGTAGGAGAGGTATACAGGGAGACAGCCCACCGCCTCTGGAGACCTCCAGAGCTCTGTATGATGGCCACTCAGCGTCTCTTGAGAGGAAGGAGAAGCAGCCCAGGGCAGGAAGACCGCTGTGGAATGGCACCCTAGGCCAGGGGAGGGGTCACTAGGGAATCACTTACCTTCCCTGTGCTGAAGGTTCTCCTGGCCATTAAAGGGTCCCCAGCACCAGTGTCTAGTGCAGCCGCGAGTACACTTAATGGACTGGAAGCACATTAGCAGCCATGGTCTGCCTCCCAAGACCGCGGTATATGGACTGTGCAAATCGCAGGTCTCACAAGCGGGAACCCGCCTTACCTTTCCCACATATCTCCGGATGCAGTCCTGGGGCACCGCTGCGTCTTGTTTGGGAGAAGGTTGGAGTGGGAGTACTGCTGAAATCACACTCGTGGTGTCTTGGCCTGGTGGGGGTGATGGAGAGACCGCTCTGGTGTCCTCTGGACTGCCAGGAGCTGTCATCCCATTGTAAAAGACAGATGTGAGGAAAAGAGAGGTCTGTGAAAATTAATATAGTTATGCCTTATTTCCCACGTCAAACATGTACTTTTTATCCCCATAGCATGTCCCTGCTCACCCCTAGATTGTGTTCATATCAGCATATTGATAATATATGCAATTGTGTTATCTGTTACACTTTAGGTAATGTATTCATGTTAGATCTTGTTGCCTATTGTTTACTAAAGCCACAGTGGACACTCAAAGGTTGAGTCATAGAAAGTACCATTGTCCCTTTTTGTTTACTCCCTGTTGTCCAACAGTGAGCTGGCAGATGTATTCACCTTGGTTAGAATATGTATTGTATTCCAGTGCTTTATCCTGAGACAAAGAAGTCAAAGACACCCCTGCAATATGAAGCTTCTGGGGGTATAAGTAGAGCTTCCCATAGAGCTGAAGAGAGATTCTGTGCTCCTAGACTAAGAAGTAATGTTCTTTCAGGGAGATGTAGTAATGTGACACAATACCAACCCCTGCATCCCGTAAGGGTGAAATCCTGACCGTCTACATGCCAACTAGCAGGGACTATTCCCACTCCATGACACCCATAGAGTGGCTCGCCACTGAGCCCACAAGGGGCTTCGCTCCACTCACCCCCAACACACACACACACACACCTCCCCCCGCCAGCATTCTGGTCAATAAACCACTGTTGGATTTTCATCTACTTCCGTTCTTGAGTCATTTGGAACCCTGTATCTTCACAACAGAAAAAAAGAAAAAGTTGAAAGCTTAGGCTGCAAGCTGCAGCCCCTGTTTAGTGTGTCCAGCTCCGTGCTGGCGCTGAAAAAAAAAACCTGATGTGCCTGATCAATGGGGGCGGGGTATGAAGGGGGAAGCGCCCAATGCATCCTGGGAGGCTTACAAGCTTATTGTTCGGTGCCAGTCCTGGTCTCAGCCAGCATCATACCCAAGGTTAAGATTTAACCCTGTGGAGACCATGGACCCCAATGAAGAAATGCTTGTTTTACATGAATATATATTTAACTATCCTTCAAATTAGGTAAATATACCCTGCTATATTGGTACCCTTACCATCAGAACACATATGCTGCATGGTCCAGTTTAGGATTGTTTTGAATTTATTATGAGTGGGATCTGCTCTAAATGCAGTGCTGGGCTTCACTTGAAATGGGATTCAACTACAAAATAAGTCCTAGTGTTTCCTCCTGAGTACCTGCCAAGTGCTGCAAGGTTTTACTGCTATGTTATCTTGTTTCTTGTCTGCTTTCCAGGATATCTTGTGCGGTATTGGGCATTGATCCTGGCCACTTCCAAAGCACAGCAGCTCCTCTTCCGTATCATTGATTTACTACTTTTACCACATAGCTTGTTCCAAAAAGATAAGAGTTTGCCGCCAGCTATGCTCTCTGCTATACGGGAGAGCTTGCCTCTCTTTCTACAGGTAAATATCTTGTGTCATTTATCACTAATATTGCGTCATACAGTAGCTAGTGCAGAGCTGCACTTCATGTGATAATGCATGGGGAAATACAGGCAGTTTATTACACAGAGGAAACGGTAGCTGCAAGGAGGGTGTACCATTGTGAGTAGTATAGATAGGAGCAGAGCATACCCTAATAAAGAGAATACTCAAAGTGTTTAAAGATGATGCTTAGAGGATCAGCCTTATAAAAGAGTCTTATATGGTGTGGCAGGGAATCTCTAAGTAAAGTAACAGTGCGAGAATAAGTACTGGTGATCAGAGAAGAAGGGCAAGGTAGAGGCAGATCCAAAAACCGTCGAAGGAGAATTTCTCCAAGGTGAGAATTGGAACATATAAAGAGATGGTATTGAGCTGTAATTGGACTTGGAATCTAAAGAATATGGGGAGGCACTAAAAGGGTAATATAGCCAATATGGAGTGGAAACAGTCTTGTTGCATCATTTAGGACAAATTGGAGTGGAAATAAATGGGTTAGAGGGAAATTAAGTAGGAGGTGGCAGTCATTGAGGTGAAAGATGAAAGAATAAATGTGTTTGGTTGGAGATAAGACTAGATGGGAGATTGGATGTGAACAATAAAATAGAGGGCTTAGTTAAGTGTGACACTTAAGCAGAAAGTTTTGGAGACTGGAGGAGTTGTGGTGTTGACGATGAGGGAAATTTGAGCTTTTTTAATGTTGAAGCATATTTGTTGAGAGACAGTGGGTTGCAAAAGATGGAACAAAAATTTAGAGATCGGGGAGGACAGCTAGTTTCGGCTTTTATCTACATAGCCGTGTTACAAGTGACTGAAATTAGTGATATAGTTCACCAAGAGAAGTGTTGTGCACAGTGAAAAGCAGATGATAGATAATAATAGAACTAGACATCCCTAGAACGAGACATCTCCTTTGATGAATGCATGCTTCTGTATGATGGCAGTTGGGGTGGAGCAGTACAGACCACAATCAAAAGATCCTGGTTTGGAATAAAAATCTACACCTGTAAAGCAAAATCAGGATATACAGTATATGTTAGGGGGACTGTATTGACACAGAATACAGACAATTGCCATTATCATGACGCTGATGAAAAGCTTACTCTAGGAAGGGTATTGCTTCACAGCTGCTAATTTCTATATATTCCCTCAACTGGCCGATATATATTGTCCCATCAGACAGACACCTAGGGGTCCCGGAGGATGATCCAGAAATACTGTATGTCCCTGATGCGCTAAATGGGAAAAAAACTGCAAAAGGGAGAAATCCTAGGATTTCAGCATTGAAATGTGTTTGCTGAAGTGGGAAGATGAAAAAAGACCTCTGTATCTTGTCTGGAGTCTACAACATGGAAATTCAGAGATCCAACACAACCACAGTCAAATCACAGGCTGTGGTTGGCTGTACATGTAACTGAAAAATGGGTGGGGTGGACTGTGCAGACCAATACATGAAATTATCCCATAAATGGATACAAAAATATTTTAATCAAAATACCCGCCTACTGGATCAATCATTTTTAAATGCTTTCATCTTATATTATAAAAAAAAAAAAAATGGAGGTGGCAAATTACTACCTACACTACAGTTTACATTGGAGTTGCTGATTGATTATCACTGTCCAGCAGAGGCCTTCATGGGAAACGCATTCGATCAGGATCCTGCCCAAACTCCTTATGGGTAATGAAGACACTTCCCAGAGTTTGTGCCTGCTGCAGGAAAAAAAAAAAAAGTAAATCTGGCTTAAAAATGTGCATTGTGCAGCTCTTAATGTTAAGTTTCATTGTTAAAATTTTGGTTAAAACTATTTAGAACTTATATACACTAAAAGTTATTTAAATATTTTAAATTTTAAATTCATGCATTTGAAAACTTGCCATTTTTGTTATAAAAATGATATAAATAGAAGTTTTTGCTAATACAATCAATTAAAAAATGAGAATTTCTGAGCAATTTTTGGAGAAAATGTCATTTAAGGGGTATATTCAATTAAAGTCGGATCCATTCCGACATGTATTTGTCAGAATGGATCCGACAACCCCTATTCAATCCCATCTTAATTCGACTTTTTCAAGTCGAATTTAGATGGGACGCTGAGAGGAAGAGAAGGGGGCGAGCCACGGGGTAACAGCCGGCGGGCATACAGGGAGATCAGCGCAACGGAGTAGCGCTGCAGCAGGATGTCACTCAGCCACCTGACCTCACGGCAGCTTCCACCCAGCTCCAGCAGCGTGCTGTAACCGGGTAGAAGCTGCCGTGAGGTCCGGGCGGCTGAGTGACATCCAGCTGCAGCGCTACTGTATTGCTGATCTCCCTGTATGCCCACCGGCTGTCCCTGCGGCTCCTTCCCCCTCGCCTCCTCTGGGTCCGCATCTCAGTCCGACATCATTTTGATTTTGGACTGAGATGGTCGAAAAGGGGGCCAAAACCTGTCGGATTTGGCCCCGTTTTCGACATCAACACGTGGATCGGCAGCTATTCCGCCGATCCACGTGCTTTCCGACAAGTCGAATTTATCGACTTTTCGAAAAATATAGCAAAATATTGAATAGGTCGAATCAGGATTTGACCTTAAAAAGTCGAAAACTGCCGTCTTTTCGACAGACGGCAGTTTTCAACTTCAATTGAATATACCCCTTGGTGGTTAAAAGACTTTGCAAATTATGTGCTCAAAGAACAGTAGTATATTGAGGAGCCAAGTTAAAGTTGAATAGGCAAATCTAACATGAAAATGGTTTTATATTTCAGGGTCTCTCTATTATATCTCGACAATCTCAAGCGCAAGCTGCCTACGTAAAGCAGCAGCTAATAACAACTATTCAGCAATATTTTGGGAGGTTTCTTCCTAATGCTCCTTCTTCCTCTACAACAGGAAGCCACCCTGTCCTCCTAGCTGTGTGTGATTGTGTTCAAAGTGCACACACAACCAACCTCAGGAGGATTGTAATGCAAGTGATAAGGTGAGTGCATGTATGTATGTGAGATGTTGGTGTTTATTTCTCTTAGCTCTAAAAATAAAAAAAAATGGTTTGTCTCATACTATCAATAACATGTTGTGGTTTCACTCTTATTACTGTATATTGTTTAAATATTTTTGTTTGCTTTTATCAGTGACAGCTACTTGCAATTCAAAGGTCACTCTCCACCTCCACGCTTGGCCTCCATTCTGTCTTTCATTCTTGATATTTTCCAAAGAAGCAAGGTCATTGATGTGGCCGATGCAGAGTCTCTTCTTCCTCCTGTACTAAAGTGCTTGGTATTGGTCAATGAGCCTCAAGGTAAGACCATATGAATCTTACAAATGCCAAACAAAAGATGCTTTCGGCAAATTATGTAGGTAGTACTATTTACTTCTTTTCTCTACGACGAGACCCCTACAACATAGAACTCACCTACTTGGAATTGATAAGGACATTTCATGTAAGACCCATTGGTATTTGCGCCACTCCTCATTTCTTCAAGTACTATTTACTTGTGTACAAATATTTGTATGTAACATATGGACGTGAACGGGAAGACTTGTCAGAGCAGGGTAGCCAGATATCAGTAAGGGCACTGAGGTGATCGAGGATGAGGTCTTGAATGGATTCATATTTGTTGTAGACAGCTCAAGCATTATAGAGTGTACAGGAAACAGGTAGGTGGAAAAGTGAATGCGTTTCTAAGGGTTTGCGGTATGTGGTGGAAGGGAAATTTTGTGCTGGAACAATTGGTATTATGCGAGGTTGGAGGGAAATGTCACAAGCTGGCAGGAAGAGGAGGTGGGAGCGAATGCAATCAAGGAAGGGAGATAAGGTCGCAAGAGTGTTATTGCAGTTGATGCTAGGCAATGATTAGAGTGCAGGGAACAGCATTTGCAGCTTCAGGTGAGGAAAGTAATGAAAGGAAGGGTAGCGCAGAGATAGGAAATGAGATAAATAGGAAAAAGTTACTAAAATGTATGAATGGAGGGGTGGGGTGTTAAGAAATAAGATGATGAGATATTAGATGAGTAGCTTGGTGCATTAAGTTCAGGACAGAGAAGAGGCAGTTGTAATATTGAGAGGGAGAAGCGCAAGGGACAAGAAGTTATTGGTAAATGACACCATGAATGCAGGTGGTATTAGTACCGGATTTTTAGGATCTAAAAAACTAAATTATGTTGTTTTGGATTTTTTTCAATTCATGTTTTTGAATGTTATAGGATTTAACAATTTAAGTTTAGGAGTTTATCTGAAAATAAAACAAAACCACACTACATCTAATTATGTCTGAAATACTGGGCCTTTATTACAGATGTGTCCTGCTACTTCCTTGCAGCGAGATATGCAGGTGTGAGCGCACACACGCACCTGCGATACATTTGCTTCTATTGGAAAGCCACGGTTACGAATGGCTCACAGCCTCCTAGGCACGGTTGGTTGTGATCCATTCACAGCCGTGGCTTTCCCATAGAAGCAAATGGATCGCGGATGCATGTGTATTCTCGCACCAGCAAAACTCGAGAGCTGGCAGCCACGCTGCATACGCTACACTGCAAGGCTGTTACAGGACACATCTGTATGTATAAATTACTGTACATGTGAAAACTACTCATTCCACACATTCCCACAGTAAATGTAGATAGTTTCAACTTAAGTAACAGAATTAGGTATTTCTCTGACGTCCTAGTGGATGCTGGGACTTCCGTAAGGACCATGGGGAATAGCGGCTCCGCAGGAGACTGGGCACAAAAGTAAAAGCTTTAGACTAGCTGGTGTGCACTGGCTCCTGTCCCTATGACCCTCCTCCAAGCCTCAGTTAGATTTTTGTGCCCGAACGAGAAGGGTGCATGCTAGGTGGCTCTCCTGAGCTGCTTAGAAGTAAAAGTTTAAATAGGTTTTTTATTTTCAGTGAGTCCTGCTGGCAACAGGCTCACTGCATCGTGGGACTAAGGGGAGAAGAAGCGAACTCACCTGCGTGCAGAGTGGATTGGGCTTCTTGGCTACTGGACATTAGCTCCAGAGGGACGATCACAGGTTCAGCCTGGATGGGTCCCGGAGCCGCGCCGCCGGCCCCCTTACAGAGCCAGAAGAGCGAAGAGGTCCGGAGAAATCGGCGGCAGAAGACGTTCCTGTCTTCAAATAAGGTAGCGCACAGCACTGCAGCGCCATTGCTCTCAGCACACTTCACACTCCGGTCACTGAGGGTGCAGGGCGCTGGGGGGGAGCGCCCTGAGACGCAATAAAACACTGTAAAAACCTTATATGGCTAAAGAAATGCATCACATATAGCTCCTGGGCTATATGGATGCATTTAACCCCTGCCAGTTTTCCTGAAAAAAGCGGGAGAAAAGGCCGCCGTGAAGGGGGCGGAGCCTTTCTCCTCAGCACACAAGCGCCATTTTCTTTCACAGCTCCGCTGGAAGGACGGCTCCCTGACTCTCCCCTGCAGTCCTGCACTACAGAAACAGGGTAAAACAGAGAGGGGGGGCACTATTGGCAGCTAATATATAAATACAGCAGCTATAACAGGGAGTAACACTTATATAAGGTTATCCCTGTATATATATATATAGCGCTCTGGTGTGTGCTGGCAAACTCTCCCTCTGTCTCCCCAAAGGGCTAGTGGGGTCCTGTCCTCTATCAGAGCATTCCCTGTGTGTGTGCTGGGTGTCGGTACGATTGTGTCGACATGTATGAGGAGGAAAATGATGTGGAAGCAGAGCAATTGCCTGTGTTAGTGATGTCACCCCCTAGGGAGTCGACACCTGACTGGATGGTCGTATTTAAATAATTACGTGACAATGTCAGCACTTTGCAAAAAACTGTTGACGACATGAGACAGCCGGCAAATCAGTTAGTGCCTGTTCAGGCGTCTCAGACACCGTCAGGGGCGCTAAAACGCCCGTTACCTCAGATGGTCGACCCAGACACGGATACTGAATCCAGTGTCGACGGTGAGGAGACAAACGTAATGTCCAGTAGGGCCACACGTTACATGATCACGGCAATGAAGGAGGCATTGAACATTTCTGACACTACAAGTACCACAAAAAAAGGGTATTATGTGGGGTGTGAAAAAACTACCAGTAGTTTTTCCTGAATCAGAGGAATTAAATGAGGTGTGTGATAAAGCGTGGGTTTCCCCCGATAAAAAACTGCTGATTTCTAACAAATTATTGGCACTATACCCTTTCCCGCCAGAGGTTAGGGCACGTTGGGAAACACCCCCTAGGGTAGATAAGGCGCTCACACGCTTATCAAAACAAGTGGCGTTACCGTCTCCTGATACGGCCGCCCTCAAGGAACCAGCTGATAGAAGGCTGGAAAATATCCTAAAAGGTATATACACACATACTGGTGTTATACTGCGACCAGCAATCGCCTCAGCCTGGATGTGCAGTGCTGGAGTGGCTTGGTCGGATTCCCTGACTGAAAATATTGATACCCTGGATAGGGACAGTATTTTATTAACTATAGAGCATTTAAAGGATGCATTACTATATATGCGAGATGCACAGAGGGATATTTGCACCCTGGCATCAACCTCTCAGCAGAAAAAGACACCGTCTTTTCAAACTCAGTCCTTTCGTTCCTATAAGAACAAGCGGGCAAAAGGCCACTCATTTCTGCCCCGGGGCAGAGGAAGGGGAAAAAGACTGCACCAGGCAGCCTCTTCCCAGGAGCAGAAGCCCTCCCCCGCTTCTGCCAAGTCTTCAGCATGACGCTGGGGCTTTACAAGCGGACTCAGGCACGGTGGGGGCCCGTCTCAAAAATTTCAACGCGCAGTGGGCTCACTCGCAAGTGGACCCCTGGATCCTGCAGGTAGTATCACAGGGGTACAAATTGGAATTCGAGACGTCTCCCCCTCGCCGATTCCTGAAGTCTGCTCTTCCAACGTCTCCCTCCGACAGGGAGGCAGTATTGGAAGCTATTCACAAGCTGTATTCCCAGCAGGTGATAATCAAGGTACCCCTCCTACAACAGGGAAAGGGGTATTATTCCACGCTGTTTGTGGTACCGAAGCCGGACGGCTCGGTGAGACCAATTTTAAATCTAAAATCCTTGAACACTTACATAAAAAGGTTCAAATTCAAGATGGAATCACTCAGAGCAGTGATAGCGAACCTGGAAGAAGGGGACTATATGGTATCTCTGGACATCAAAGATGCTTATCTCCATGTCCCAATCTTCCCTTCTCACCAGGGGTACCTCAGGTTTGTGGTTCAAAACTGTCATTATCAGTTTCAGACGCTGCCGTTTGGATTGTCCACGGCACCCCGGCTCTTTACCAAGGTAATGGCCGAAATGATGATTCTTCTTCGAAGAAAAGGCGTCTTAATTATCCCTTACTTGGACGATCTCCTGATAAGGGCAAGATCCAGGAAACAGTTAGAGTTCGGAGTAGCACTGTCTCAGGTAGTGCTACGTCAGCACGGGTGGATTCTAAATATCCCAAAATCACAGCTGATTCCAACAACACGTCTACTTTTCCTGGGGATGATTCTGGACACAGTCCAGAAAAAGGTGTTTCTCCCGGAGGAGAAGGCTAGGGAGTTATCCAAGCTAGTCAGGAACCTCCTAAAACCAGGCCAAGTGTCAGTGCATCAATGCACGAGAGTCCTGGGAAAAATGGTGGCTTCTTACGAAGCAATTCCATTTGGAAGATTCCATGCAAGAACTTTTCAGTGGGATCTGCTGGACAAATGGTCCGGATCGCATCTTCAGATGCATCAGCGGATAACCCTATCTCCAAGGACAAGGGTGTCTCTCCTGTGGTGGTTACAGAGTGCTCATCTTCTAGAGGGCCGCAGATTCGGCATTCAGGATTGGATGCTGGTGACCACGGATGCCAGTCTGAGAGGCTGGGGAGCAGTCACACAGGGAAGAAATTTCCAGGGCTTGTGGTCAAGCATGGAAACGTCTCTTCACATAAATATTCTGGAACTAAGGGCCATTTACAATGCCCTAAGTCAAGCACGGCCTCTGCTTCAGGGTCAGTTGGTATTGATCCAATCGGACAACATCACGGCAGTCGCCCACGTCAACAGACAGGGCGGCACAAGAAGCAGGAGGGCAATGGCAGAAGCTGCAAGGATTCTCCGCTGGGCGGAAAATCATGTGGTGGCACTGTCAGCAGTGTTCATTCCGGGAGTGGACAACTGGGAAGCAGACTTCCTCAGCAGACACGACCTCCACCCGGGGGAGTGGGGACTTCACCCAGAAGTCTTCCAAGTGATTGTAAGCCGTTGGGAAAAACCAAAGGTGGACATGATGGCGTCCCGTCTCAACAAAAAACTGGACAGATATTGCGCCAGGTCAAGGGACCCTCAGGCAATAGCGGTGGACGCTCTGGTAACACCGTGGGTGTACCAGTCTGTGTATGTGTTCCCTCCTCTGCCTCTCATACCCAAAGTACTGAGAATCATAAGAAGGAGAGGAGTAAGAACTATACTCGTGGCTCCGGATTGGCCAAGAAGAATTTGGTACCCGGAACTGCAAGAGATGCTCACGGAGGACCCGTGGCCTCTACCTCTAAGAAAGGACCTGCTCCAGCAGGGACCTTGTCTGTTCCAAGACTTACCGCGGCTGCGTTTGACGGCATGGCGGTTGAACGCCGGATCCTGATGGAAAAAGGCATTCCAGATGAAGTCATCCCTACCCTGATCAAAGCCAGGAAGGATGTAACCGCGAAACATTATCACCGCATTTGGCGGAAATATGTTGCGTGGTGTGAGGCCAAGAAGGCCCCCACAGAGGAATTTCAACTGGGTCGTTTCCTGCATTTCCTGCAAGCAGGACTGTCTATGGGCCTAAAATTAGGATCCATTAAGGTTCAGATTTCGGCCCTGTCGATCTTCTTCCAGAAAGAACTGGCTTCAGTGCCTGAAGTTCAGACGTTTGTCAAGGGGGTACTGCATATACAGCCTCCTTTTGTGCCACCAGTGGCACCTTGGGATCTCAATGTAGTTTTAGGGTTCCTAAAATCACATTGGTTTGAACCACTCACCACTGTGGAATTAAGATATCTCACATGGAAGGTGGTCATGCTGTTAGCTCTGGCGTCAGCCAGGCGTGTCTCAGAATTGGCGGCTTTGTCATATAAAAGCCCTTACCTAATTTTTCATTCAGACAGGGCAGAATTGAGGACTCGTCCTCAATTTCTCCCTAAGGTGTTTTCAGCGTTTCACATGAACCAACCTATTGTGGTGCCTGCGGCTACTAGGGACTTGGAGGACTCCAAGTTGTTGGACGTAGTCAGGGCCCTGAAAATATATGTTTCCAGGACGGCTGGAGTCAGAAAATCTGACTCGCTGTTTATCCTGTATGCACCCAACAAGCTGGGTGCTCCTGCTTCTAAGCAGACGATTGCTCGTTGGATTTGTAGTACAATTCAGCTTGCACATTCTGTGGCAGGACTGCCACAGCCAAAATCTGTTAAAGCCCATTCCACAAGGAAAGTGGACTCATCTTGGGCGGCTGCCCGAGGGGTCTCGGCTTTACAACTTTGCCGAGCAGCTACTTGGTCAGGGGCAAACACGTTTGTAAAATTTTACAAATTCGATACCCTGGCTGAGGAGGACCTGGAGTTCTCTCATTCGGTGCTGCAGAGTCATCCGCACTCTCCCGCCCGTTTGGGAGCTTTGGTATAATCCCCATGGTCCTTACGGAAGTCCCAGCATCCACTAGGACGTCAGAGAAAATAAGAATTTACTTACCGATAATTCTATTTCTCGTAGTCCGTAGTGGATGCTGGGCGCCCATCCCAAGTGCGGATTGTCTGCAATACTTGTATATAGTTATTGTTACAAAAAAATCGGGTTGTTTATTGTTGTGAGCCATCTTTTCAGAGGCTCCTACGTTTATCATACTGTTAACTGGGTTCAGATCACAGGTTGTACGGTGTGATTGGTGTGGCTGGTATGAGTCTTACCCGGGATTCAAGATCCTTCCTTATTATGTACGCTCGTCCGGGCACAGTATCCTAACTGAGGCTTGGAGGAGGGTCATAGGGGGAGGAGCCAGTGCACACCAGCTAGTCTAAAGCTTTTACTTTTGTGCCCAGTCTCCTGCGGAGCCGCTATTCCCCATGGTCCTTACGGAAGTCCCAGCATCCACTACGGACTACGAGAAATAGAATTATCGGTAAGTAAATTCTTATTTTTTCCATTCTAACAGTCATTTTAGATTATGTAATATTAGGTCCAGTAGTAATTAAGTTTGTTATTCCCTGATACATAAAATGTAAAAGGAAACTGAAATTTTGAGATAGAGTACCTGTAACAGACACATCTGCTAGTGCTTAAAAACTCTGCATGCTACACCAATGAGTTGTGTATGTATTGCTAAGAAAATGGATTTGCATCTAACTCTAAGTATATTCAATAAGAGTCGGAAACTGCCGTCTTGTCGGAAAGACAGCAGTTTCCAACCGATTGAGGTAGGAAGGGGTTCCGACCTATTCAGTGTCGGGCCATTTCTTCCGACAAGTCTGGAAATCTGACTTGTCGGAATACACGCAGATCGGCGGCTTCAGGGTGTATTGTCGGAAGCGGGGATAAATCTGACAGGTTTTAGCCCTGTTTCCGACAATGTCAATCCGACTTTAAAAAAAGTCGGATTGAAGCAGTCGTGAACGGGCCAAACCTGTCTGGTTTGGCCCAGCATTGAACAGAGAGCTGTCGGGTCCTTTCCGTCGGAAAGGACATGACAGCTATTGAATACACCCCTAAGTCAGGATCTGTGTGTGCAAATACAGTTGTCAGTCAATTCTGCTTTGGTATTTCAGTGAAGAAGCTTTCTACGGATGCCCTGCAGCACATGGTGGAAGGCTGCCAAGCTGTACCACACGGTGAAGCTGGAACTCGTCTCACATCTATTTTACGGTAAATTCTGGGATGCAAGCCTGAAACAAAGGGTTAAAATCCTGTTGCTCATGAAACTATAAGAGAAATAACTAAAATACTCATAAATACTTGCTGAATGTCTCCACACCTTTGGTTCAATGGCACCAATAACAATATTAGTGAGCATATCAGCTACAGTATATACACTTTAAGTTAGCATCAAGTTTTGGGGTAAAGTGTTTCTGTGGAAGACAATGAGTTTGTTTAGATACGGCTGTATCTGAAATGACTGATCAGAAAGTAAAATATTTCTATGGGGCAGACATTAGCACCCACATATAGAAGGACATAATCTGGGAAGACAACAATGAATGATGGTGCTTCAAACAAGCTACTGTTTATTGACTGTTTATTGACTACTGTTTGTAACAAATTAAGACTGTAAAAGAAAATGTTTATGCACAAACACTTATATAAATGCATTCGTTTAGACGTCCGGTAGATAAATCTTATGGAAATCTTAAAACCATAGAGAGGATTTTTGCACTAGTCTAATATTCACGTACACACTAGCTTATCAGCAATATTATAAGGTTTGTATGTGCAATTAAAACTGCTGAACACCTGACCATCCAATTTGGTTGATAGTTTTTGCTAATCTTTTATTTGAATGCAGGCAGTTCATTCAAGAAAACAGTGGGGTGTATGACCATCAGATATTTGCCATTTTGGAGACCCTCGCTATTATAGACCAGTCACTTGTTGTCAACCTGATTCCTACAATAAGTCACAGCCTGAAAGAGTCAGAGCACAAGCGTGGGCTGGGGAGGAATGCTGCGTCCAGGTGAGGCTGTGCAATCTGTTACATCTGTCTTATACTGAAGGGTAGTTTATTCAGTGCGCTACTATGTCACACACGTGATCAAAAACTAATAGCTTACCTTATACTGCATAATAATGAATTCTAAGTGTGTTCCGTTTCAGCATACTATCCATATACATCATTATATAGCAGTAGGGAAACTATATACAAATAAATGTGTTCACTTCCCTCCAGGTAGCAGCACTCGTTGGGCTTCACATAACAATTAGTGTTTATGTTGCCTGATGACAGGTAATAAACCTGAAACGTTATGTGAAAAGACTGACGAGTGCTGCTACCTGGAGTTTTTTTTATATATATATACATATATATACAATATTATGCAAAAGTTATAGGCAGGTGGGGGGGGGGGACTACAAAGTAAGAATACTTTCCAAAATACAAGTGTTAATAGTTTGTTTATCAATCAACAAAATGCAAAGTGAATGCGCAGAAGAGAAATCTAAAATCAATCTTTAGTGTGACCACCCTTTTGCCTTCAAAACAGCATCAAATCTTTTAGGCAGTGCCGTAACTAGGCATTTTAGCGCTGTGGGCAAGAAATGACAGTGGACCCCACCCCCCACCCATGTAAGATAGGGGCAGTGCGCGCCTACTGCGCGTGAAAAATGTATAGGGGCGTGGCTTCACGGGGAAGGGGCGTGGCCACAAAATAATAGCAATTCATACTACGGTGCACAGTAGTCTACATTATTCAAATTACGCTGCACAGTAGCGCCACTACACCAGGTAGAGCCCCTTTTATACATTACAGCAGACAGCGTCCCCCTTTTTACACATTACAGCAGACAGTCCCCCTTTTTACACATTGCGGCAGCCAGTCCCCCTTTTTACACATTGCGGCAGCCAGGCCCCCTTTTTACACATTGCGGCAGCCAGTCCCCCTTTTTACACATTGCGGCAGCCAGGCCCCCTCTTTACACATTGCGGCAGCCAGGCCCCCTTTTTACACATTGCGGCAGCCAGGCCCCCTTTTTACACATTGCGGCAGCCAGGCCCCCTTTTTACACATTGCGGCAGCCAGTCCCCCTTTTTACACATTGCGGCAGCCAGTCCCCCTTTTTACACATTGCGGCAGCCAGTCCCCCTTTTTACACATTGCGGCAGCCAGGCCCCCTCTTTACACATTGCGGCAGCCAGTCCCTTTTTACACATTGCGGCAGCCAGTCCCCCTTTTTACACATTGCGGCAGCCAGGACCCCTTTTTAAACATTGCGGCAGCCAGGCCCCCTTTTTACACATTGCGGCAGCCAGGCCCCCTTTTTACACATTGCGGCAGACGGTGTCCCCCTGAGAGAGAGAGAGAGAGAGAGGGATATACTTACCTTCTCCCCGCTGACAGGCTCCTCGTGCTCGCATCTCCCTCTCGGTGCAGGCAGTGAGGTGAGAAGGAGGAGGAGGGAGGGGGAGCAGGGAGCCGCAGCAGCGCTATTTCATTGGTAGTAAGCGCCGCTGCAGCATCCCCCTCTTCTTCCGTATTGGCTGCCTGGCGCTGCTGTGGATGCTGGGATGAAGGAACCGCATCCCAGCATCCATAGCAGCGCCGGGCAGCCAATACAGAAGGAGAGGGGGATGCTGCAGCGGCGCTTACTACCAATGAAATAGCGCTGCTGCGGCTCCCTGCTCCCCCTCCCTCCTCCTCCTTGTCCGCTGCCCAGCGCTGGTCTCTTCTCCCTCCAGCGCGGCGCACACAGCAGAGGCGGCATGTAATGAGTCAATTTGACTCATTACATGCCGCTGGCCGTGCGCCCTCAGGGCAACTGCGCTATGTGCCAAGCCCACTTGGCACACACGTAGTTACGGCCCTGCTTTTAGGTACAATTGCACACAGTTTTTGAAGTATCTCAATTACTAAAGTTCCTCTCTGACCCCTTTTATACCCCTTTCAGACATCAGACCTGGGAAATTGCCCTGATTGGGTTCCAGGTCGTTTGCATTCCTAAATCGCGGGTTGCTGCGAGTTCACGTGCACAAACCCTGGATTTTGATGCATGTCTGTATAGAATCATACACTGCGTTTTGGACTTATGCCACAAATGGGGCATATGCAGCAGCAGCTTGTTCCATGGCTGGCCAGAGGGTCTGTAATTGTCCACATGTTTGGGATTGCAATCCCACCTGTACGTACAAATGAACCAATTGGCCAGCTTCTGAGGACTGCATTGCTGCTGTGAGAGCAAGCATGTGGCTTCCTATGGGAAGTGCTCTCTGTCATCACAGTCCAGACTGGCAGTCCACAGAAAACACCTCCCCTTGGGACTGCCTGTCCAGCATGGGATTAGTAGGAAATGCTTCCAGTGGGAAGTCACTGCCACTGCTAGGCAGTCCCTGTTGTTGACAGATTTTAATGGGGGATAGGGAAATTCTGGACATATGGTTGGGGGAGGGGGGTGCAATTGCTACAGGAGGATCTGTTGCCACAAAGTGATGGGTTAATATAGCTCGAGCCAGCTAGACGCACACCTGGGTGGTTTTAAATATCACCTATGCATATTTTTTACATTTGTCAGTTACGTGGTTTTAGAAATACTGTAATTTATGACATCTATATATGCCATGGTGATGTGTGCCCGTATGAATGGTGTGTAGTAGTGAAGTATTATGTATACTACATTTATAATAATTTTGCTGTTAATTAAGTTTAAAATCTTATATGTTCATGCTATGGTGTGCAGTACACAGTTTTTCTCTAACGTCCTAGAGGATGCTGGGACTCCGTAAGGACCATGGGGATAGACGGGCTCCGCAGGAGACATGGGCACATTAAGAAGACTTTGGATCTGGGTGTGCACTGACTCCTCCCTCTATGCCCCTCCTCCAGACTTCAGTTTGATACTGTGCCCAGTGGAGACTGGGTGCTTTCAGGGAGCTCTCCTGAGTTTCCTGTAAAAGAAAGTATTTTAGTTAGGTTTTTTATTTTCAGGGAGCCTGCTGGCAACAGGCTCCCTTCATCGAGGGACTGAGGAGAGAGAAACAGACCCACTTCTCTGAGTTTCAGGGATCTGTTTCTTAGGCTACTGGACACCATTAGCTCCAGAGGGATCGGTACGCAGGTCTCACCCTCGCCATCCGTCCCAGAGCCGCGCTGCCGTCCTCCTCGCAGAGCCGGAAGAGAGAAGCCGGGTGAGTATGTGAGGAAAATACTTCAGAGGCGGCAGAAGACACCTTGATCTTCATAGAGGTAACGCACAGCAGTGAAGCTGTGCGCCATTGCTCCCATTCACCTCACACACTTCGGTCACTGTAAGGGTGCAGGGCGCAGGGGGGGGCGTCCTGGGCAGCAATAAACACCTCCTGTGGCAAATACACATATATACATGTACAGCTGGGCACTGTACATGTATAAAAAGAGCACCCGCCATGTTATTAGGAAATTTGAGCGGGACAGAAGCCCGCCGCCGAGGGGGCGGGGCTTCTTCCTCAGCACTCACCAGCGCCATTTATGTTACTTTATTGCACAAAAGATTAGACAAAGCTGAAGCTAGGGTACAGTCAGGGAGTCAACCCAGGTCTGTCCCAATGTCGCCGGGACCTTCGGGGTCTCAGAAGCGCCCACTATCCCAAATAGTTGGCACAGATACCGACACGGATTCAGACTCCAGTGTCGACTACAATGATGCAAAATTGCAGCCAAGGGTGGCTAAATGTATTCGATATATGATTATCGCAATTAAAGATGTTTTGCATATCACAGAGGAACCCCCTGTCCCTGACACGAGGGTACACATGTATAAAGGAAAGAAACCTGAGGTCACCTTTCCATCCTCACATGAGCTGAACGAGTTATGCGAAAAAGCGTGGGAAACTCCAGACAAAAAACTGCAGATTCCCAAAAGGATTCTACCAGCGTATCCTTTCCCGTCACAGGACAGAATACGGTGGGAATCCTCCCCTAGGGTAGACAAAGCTTTGACACGCTTATCATAAAAGATAGCACTCCCATCCCAAGATACAGATACCCTCAAGGATCCTGCTGACCGCAAGCAGGAGGTTACCTTGAAGTCCATTTATACACATTCTGGTAAGTTGCTCAGACCGGCAATTGCGTCGGCCTGGGTTTGTAGTGCTGTGGCAGCATGGACAGATTCTTTATCAGCGGATATTGAGACCCTTGATAAGGATACCATTTTAATGACCCTAGGGCATATAAAAGATGCTGTCTTATATATGAGGGATGCTCAAAGAGACATTAGTTTACTGGGTTCCAGAATAAACGCTATGTCCATTTCTGCTAGGCGAGTCTTATGGACCCGACAGTGGACTGGTGATGCCGACTCAAAGAGGCATATGGAGTTTCTCTGACGTCCTAGTGGATGCTGGGACTCCGTAAGGACCATGGGGAATAGCGGCTCCGCAGGAGACAGGGCACAAGAATAAAAGCTTTAGGATCAGGTGGTGTGCGCTGGCTCCTCCCCCTATGACCCTCCTCCAAGCCTCAGTTAGATTTTTGTGCCCGAACGAGAAGGGTGCAGGCTAGGTGGCTCTCCTGAGCTGCTTAGAATAAAAGTGTATTTTAGGTTTTTTATTTTCAGTGAGTCCTGCTGGCAACAGGCTCACTGCATCGTGGGACTAAGGGGAGAAGAAACGGACTCACCTGCGTGCAGAGTGGATTGGGTTTCTTAGGCTACTGGACATTAGCTCCAGAGGGACGATCACAGGTTCAGCCTGGATGGGTCCCGGAGCCGCGCCGCCGGCCCCCTTACAGAGCCAGAAGAGCGAAGAGGTCCGGTGAAATCGGCGGCAGAAGACGATCCTGTCTTCAGACTAAGGTAGCGCACAGCACCGCAGCTGTGCGCCATTGCTCTCAGCACACTTCACACTCCGGTCACTGAGGGTGCAGGGCGCTGGGGGGGAGCGCCCTGAGACGCAATATAACAGATAATACCTTAGGTTGGCAAAAGAATACATCACATATAGCTCTTGGGCTATATGGATGTATTTTAACCCCTGCCATTTTTACAGAAAAGAGCGGGAGATAAGGACGTCGTGAAGGGGCGGAGCCTATCTCCTCAGCACACAAGCGCCATTTTCTCTCACAGCTCCGCTGGAAGGACGGCTCCCTGACTCTCCCCTGCAGACTTGCTACAGAATCAGGGTAAAAAAGAGAAGGGGGGGCACTATTGGCAGATAAAAATTATATAAACAGCAGCTATAAGGGAATAACACATATAAGGTTATCCCTGTATATATATATAGCGCTTGATGTGTGCTGGCAGACTCTCCCTCTGTCTCTCCAAAGGGCTTGTGGGGTCCTGTCCTCTATCAGAGCATTCCCGGTGTGTGTGCTGTGTTTCGGTACGTGTGTGTCGACATGTATGAGGAGGAAAATGATGTGGAGGCGGAGCAATTGCCTGGGTTAGTGATGTCACCCCCTAGGGTGTCGACACCTGACTGGATGATCGTATTTAAAGAATTAAGTGATAATGTCAGCACTTTGCAAAGAACGGTTGATGACATGAGACAGCCGGCAAATCAATTAGTGCCTGTCCAGGCGTCTCAGACACCGTCAGGGGCCCTAAAACGCCCGTTACCTCAGTGGGTCGACACAGACCCAGACACAGATACTGAGTCTAGTGTCGACGGTGAGGAGACAAACGTAATGTCCAGTAGGGCCACACGTTACATGATCACGGCAATGAAGGAGGCATTGAACATTTCTGACACTACAAGTACCACAAAGAAGGGTATTATGTGGGGTGTGAAAAAACTACCAATAGTTTTCCCTGAGTCAGATGAGTTAAATGAGGTGTGTGATAAAGCGTGGGTTTCCCCCGACAAAAAACTGCTAATTTCTAAAAAATTATTGGCACTATATCCTTTCCCGTCAGAAAAAAGTAGCGTTACCGTCTCCTGATACGGCCACCCTCAAGGAACCAGCAGATAGAAGGCTGAAAAATATTCTTAAAAGTATATACACACATACTGGTGTTATACTGCGACCAGCAATCGCTTCAGCCTGGATGTGCAGTGCTGGAGTCGCGTGGTCGGATTCCCTGACTGAAAATATTGATACCCTGGATAGGGACAATATACTGTTAACTATAGAGCATTTGAAGGATGCATTACTATATATGCGTGATGCACAGAGGGATATTTGCACCCTGGCATCAAGAGTAAATGCTATGTCCATTTCTGCCAGAAGAGCGTTATGGACGCGACAGTGGTCAGGCGATGCGGATTCCAAACGACATATGGAATGGTGGGGGCCCGTCTCAAAAATTTCAACGCGCAGTGGGCTCACTCGCAAGTGGACCCCTGGATTCTACAGGTAGTATCGCAGGGGTACAAACTGGAATTCGAGGCGTTTCCCCCTCGCCGGTTCCTGAAGTCTGCTCTACCAAAGTCTCCCTCCGACAGGGAGGCAGTTTTGGAAGCCATTCACAAGCTGTATTCCCAGCAGGTGATAATCAAGGTACCCCTCCTACAACAGGGAAAGGGGTATTATTCCACGCTGTTTGTGGTACCGAAGCCGGACGGCTCGGTGAGACCAATTTTAAATCTGAAATCCTTGAACACTTACATAAAGAGGTTCAAATTCAAGATGGAATCACTCAGAGCGGTGATAGCAAACCTGGAAGAAGGGGACTATATGGTGTCTCTGGACATCAAGGATGCTTATCTCCACGTCCCAATCTACCCGTCTCACCAAGGGTACCTCAGGTTTGTAGTACAAAACTGTCATTATCAGTTTCAGACGCTGCCGTTTGGGTTGTCCACGGCACCTCGGGTCTTTACCAAGGTAATGGCCGAAATGATGATTCTTCTTCGAAGAAAAGGCATCTTAATTATCCCTTACTTGGACGATCTCCTGATAAGGGCAAGGTCCAGGGAACAGTTAGAAGTCGGAGTAGCACTATCTCAGGTAGTGTTACGTCAGCACGGGTGGATCCTAAATATTCCAAAATCGCAGCTGATTCCTACGACACGTCTACTGTTCCTAGGAATGATTCTGGACACAGTCCAGAAAAAGGTGTTTCTCCCGGAGGAGAAGGCCAGGGAGTTATCCGAGCTAGTCAGAAACCTCCTAAAACCAGGCCAGGTGTCAGTGCATCAGTGCACGAGGGTCCTGGGAAAAATGGTGGCTTCTTACGAAGCGATTCCATTCGGAAGATTCCATGCAAGAACTTTTCAGTGGGATCTACTGGACAAATGGTCCGGATCGCATCTTCAGATGCATCAGCGGATAACCCTGTCGCCAAGGACAAGGGTGTCTCTTCTGTGGTGGCTGCAGAGTGCTCATCTACTAGAGGGCCGCAGATTTGGCATTCAGGATTGGATCCTGGTGACCACGGATGCAAGCCTGAGAGGCTGGGGAGCAGTCACACAGGGAAGAAATTTCCAGGGCTTGTGGTCAAGCATGGAAGCATCTCTTCATATAAACATTCTGGAACTAAGGGCCATTTACAATGCCCTAAGTCAAGCGAAACCCCTGCTTCAGGGTCAGGCGGTATTGATCCAATCGGACAACATCACGTCAGTCGCCCACGTAAACAGACAGGGCGGCACGAGAAGCAGGAGGGCAATGGCAGAAGCTGCAAGGATTCTTCGCTGGGCGGAAAATCATGTGATAGCACTGTCAGCAGTCTTCATTCCGGGAGTGGACAACTGGGAAGCAGACTTCCTCAGCAGACACGACCTCCACCCGGGAGAGTGGGGACTTCACCCAGAAGTCTTCCACCTGATAGTAAACCGTTGGGAAGAACCAAAGGTGGACATGATGGCGTCCCGTCTAAACAAAAAACTAGACAGATATTGCGCCAGGTCAAGGGACCCTCAGGCAATAGCGGTGGACGCCCTGGTAACGCCGTGGGTGTACCAGTCAGTGTATGTGTTCCCTCCTCTGCCTCTCATACCAAAGGTACTGAGAATCATAAGAAGGAGAGGAGTAAGAACTATACTCGTGGCTCCGGATTGGCCAAGAAGGACTTGGTACCCGGAACTTCAAGAGATGCTCACGGACGAACCGTGGCCTCTCCCTCTGAGAAAGGACCTGCTCCAGCAGGGGCCTTGTCTGTTCCAAGACTTACCGCGGCTGCGTTTGACGGCATGGCGGTTGAACGCCGGATCCTGAGGGAAAAAGGCATTCCAGATGAAGTCATCCCTACCCTGGTCAAGGCCAGGAAGGACGTAACCGCAAAACATTATCACCGCATTTGGCGAAAATATGTTGCGTGGTGTGAGGCCAAGAAGGCCCCTACAGAGGAATTTCAACTGGGTCGTTTCCTCCATTTCCTGCAAACAGGACTATCTATGGGCCTAAAATTGGGGTCCATTAAGGTTCAAATTTCGGCCCTGTCGATTTTCTTCCAGAAAGAACTGGCTTCAATGCCTGAAGTTCAGACATTTGTAAAAGGGGTACTGCATATACAGCCTCCTTTTGTGCCTCCAGTGGCACCTTGGGATCTCAATGTTGTGTTGAGTTTTCTAAAGTCACATTGGTTTGAACCACTCACCACTGTGGACTTCAAATATCTCACATGGAAGGTGACGATGCTGTTAGCCCTGGCTTCAGCCAGGCGTGTGTCAGAATTGGCGGCTTTATCATATAAAAGTCCTTACTTAATTTTTCATTCTGACAGGGCAGAATTGAGGACTCGTCCTCAATTTCTACCTAAGGTGGTTTCTGCATTTCACATGAACCAACCTATTGTGGTACCTGCGGCTACTAGGGACTTGGAGAACTCCAAGTTGCTTGACGTTGTCAGGGCCCTGAAAATATATGTTTCCAGGACGGCTGGAGTCAGAAAATCTGACTCGCTGTTTATCCTGTATGCACCCAACAAGCTGGGTGCTCCTGCTTCTAAGCAGACGATTGCTCGTTGGATTTGTAGTACAATTCAGCTTGCACATTCTGTGGCAGGCCTGCCACAGCCAAAATCGGTAAAAGCCCATTCCACAAGGAAAGTGGGCTCATCTTGGGCGGCTGCCCGAGGGGTCTCGGCTTTACAACTTTGCAGAGCAGCTACTTGGTCAGGGGCAAACACGTTTGCAAAATTCTACAAATTTGATACCCTGGCTGAGGAGGACCTGGAGTTCTCTCATTCGGTGCTGCAGAGTCATCCGCACTCTCCCGCCCGTTTGGGAGCTTTGGTATAATCCCCATGGTCCTTACGGAGTCCCAGCATCCACTAGGACGTCAGAGAAAATAAGATTTTACTTACCGATAAATCTATTTCTCGTAGTCCGTAGTGGATGCTGGGCGCCCATCCCAAGTGCGGATTGTCTGCAATACTTGTATATAGTTATTGTTACAAAAATTCGGGTTATTATTGTTGTGAGCCATCTTTTCAGAGGCTCCTTTTCGTTTTATCATACTGTTAACTGGGTTCAGATCACAAGTTGTACGGTGTGATTGGTGTGGCTGGTATGAGTCTTACCCGGGATTCAATATCCTTCCTTATTATGTACGCTCGTCCGGGCACAGTATACTAACTGAGGCTTGGAGGAGGGTCATAGGGGGAGGAGCCAGTGCACACCACCTGATCCTAAAGCTTTTATTCTTGTGCCCTGTCTCCTGCGGAGCCGCTATTCCCCATGGTCCTTACGGAGTCCCAGCATCCACTACGGACTACGAGAAATAAGATTTTACTTACCGATAAATCTATTTTTTGCCTTACAGGGGTGAGGAATTGTTTGGAGAGGGCCTCTCGGACCTAGTCTCCACAGCTACGGCAGGTTAATCGAATTTTTTGCCTTATATTCCCTCACAATCTAAGAAAGCGCCTCATTATCAAATGCAGTCCTTTCGTTCAAATAAAAGCAAAAGAGTACGTGGATCGTCCTTTCTTGCCAGGGGTAAGGGCAGAGGGAAAAAGCTGCACAACACAGCTAGTTCCCAGGAACAGAAGTCCTCCCCGGCCTCTGCAAAATCCACCGCATGACGCTGGGGCTCCCCTGAGGGAGTCCGCTCCAGTGGCGGCAAGTCTTCGACTTTTCAGCCACATCTGGGTTCAATCACAGGTGGATCCCTGAGCAATGGAAATTGTTTCCCAGGGATACAAGCTGGAATTCGAAGAGGTGCCTCCTCGCCGGTTTTTCAAATCGGCGCTACCAACTTCTCCCCTGGAAAGGGAGATAGTGTTACATGCGATTCAAAAATTGTGTCTTCAACAAGTGGTGGCCGAGGTTCCCCTGCTTCAGAGAGGGAAGGGGTACTACTCAACCCCGTTTGTGGTCCCGAAACCGGACGGTTCGGTCAGACCCATTTTGAATTTAAAATCCCTGAACCTTTACTTAAAACGGTTCAAGTTCAAGATGGAATCGCTCAGAGCGGTCAACGCCAGCCTGGAAGGGGGAGATTTTATGGTATCGCTGGACATAAAGGATGCATACCTGCATGTTCCCATATATCCTCCTCATCAGGCGTACCTGAGATTTGCGATACAGGATTGTCATCACCAATTTCAGACGTTGCCGTTTGGGCTTTCCACGGCCCCGAGAATTTTCACCAAGGTAATGGCGGAAATGATGGTGCTCCTGCGCAAGCAGGGTGTCACAATTATCCCGTACTTGGACGATCTCCTCATAAAAGCGAGATCACGGTAGAAGTTGCAGAACAGCGTATCCCTTTCACTGAAGGTGTTACAGCGACACGGCTGGATTCTCAATATTCCAAAGTCGCAGCTGAATCCTACGACTCGCCTGCCCTTCTTGGGCATGATTCTGGACACAGACCAGAAAAGGGTTTTTCTTCCGGTAGAAAAAGCGCAGGAACTCATGACTCTAGTCAAGAACCTGTTGAAGCCGAAACAAGTGTCCGTACATCACTGCACTCAAGTCCTGGGAAAAATGGTGGCGACATACGTAAGCCTTTCCCTTCGGCAGGTTCCATGCAAGGACTTTCCAATGGGACCTATTGGACAAATGGTCCGGGTCACATCTGCACATGCATCAGCGGATCACCCTGTCCCCCAGGGCCAGGGTATCTCTCCTGTGGTGGCTGCAGAGTGCTCACCTTCTAGAGGGCCGCAGGTTCGGCATTCAGGATTGGATCCTGGTGACCACGGACGCGAGCCTCCGAGGTTGGGGAGCAGTCACACAGGGAAGAAATTTTCAAGGCCTTTGGTCAAGTCAAGAGACTTGTCTTCACATCAACATCCTGGAACTAAGGGCCATATACAACGCCCTACGTCAAGCGGAGACCTTACTTCGCGACCGACCAGTGATGATTCAGTCGGACAACGTCACTGTAGTAGCTCATGTAAACCGCCAAGGCGGCACAAGGAGCAGAGTGGCGATGGCGGAAGCCACCAGAATTCTTCGCTGGGCGGAGAATCATGTAAACGCACTGTCAGCAGTGTTCATTCCGGGAGTGGACAACTGGGAAGCAGACTTCCTCAGCAGACACGACCTGCATCCGGGAGAGTGGGGACTTCATCATGAAGTCTTCGCACAGATTGCAAGTCGGTGGGGACTACCCCAAATAGACATGATGGCGTCCCGTCTCAACAAAAAGCTACAAAGGTATTGCGCCAGGTCAAGAGATCCTCAGGCGGTAGCTGTGGACGCCCTAGTGACACCGTGGGTGTTCCAGTCGGTCTATGTATTTCCTCCTCTTCCTCTCATACCCAAGGTGTTGAGAATAATAAGAAAAAGAGGAGTGAGAACAATACTCATTGTTCCGGATTGGCCACGAAGGACCTGGTATCCGGATCTGCAGGAAATGCTCACAGAAGATCCGTGGCCTCTTCCTCTAAGACAGGACCTGTTGCAACAGGGTTCCTGTCTGTTCCAAGACTTACCGTGGCTGCGTTTGACGGCATGGCGGTTGAACGCCGGATCCTAGCGGAAAAAGGTATTCCAGATGAGGTCATTCCTACGCTAATAAAGGCTAGGAAGGACGTGACATCAAAACATTATCACCGAATATGGCGAAAATATGTTTCTTGGTGTGAGGCGAGGAATGCTCCTACGGAAGAATTCCATCTAGGCCGTTTTTTTAACTTCCTACAAACTGGAGTGAATTTGGGTCTAAAATTAGGCTCCATTAAAGTTCAGATTTCGGCCTTATCCATTTTCTTTCAAAAGGAATTGGCCTCTCTACCTGAAGTACAGACTTTTGTGAAGGGAGTACTGCATATTCAGCCTCCTTTTGTGCTTCCGGTGGCGCCTTGGGACCTTAACGTGGTGTTAAGTTTTCTTAAGTCACATTGGTTTGAACCACTTAAAACAGTGGAGTTGAAATATCTCACTTGAAAGGTGGTCATGTTGTTAGCCTTGGCTTCGGCTAGGCGAGTTTCGGAATTAGCGGCTTTATCACATAAAAGCCCCTATCTGGTTTTCCATATGGATAGAGCGGAATTGCGGACCCGTCTTCAATTCCTACCTAAGGAGGTCTCATCCTTTCATATGAACCAACCTATTGTCGTGCCTGTGGCTACACGTGACTTGGAGGATTCCGAGTCCCTTGATGTGGTCAGGGCTTTGAAGATTTACGTGGCCAGAACGGCTAGGATCAGAAAAACAGAAGCACTGTTTGCCCTGTATGCAGCCAACAAGGTTGGCGGCCCTGCTTTTGCTCGCTGGATTTGTAACACGATTCAGCAGGCGCATTCTACGGCAGGATTGCTGTTACCAAAATCGGTTAAGGCCCATTCCACTAGGAAGGTGGGCTCGTCTTGGGCGGCTGCCCGAGGGGTCTCGGCACTACAGCTGTGCCGAGCTACTACTTGGTCGGGGTCAAACACATTTGCAAAGTTCTATAAGTTTGATACCCTGGCTGAGGAGGACCTCCTGTTTGCTCAATCGGTGCTGCAGAGTCATCCGCACTCTCCCGCCCATTTGGGAGCTTTGGTATAATCCCCATGGTCCTTGCGGAGTCCCAGCATCCTCTAGGACGTTAGAGAAAATAAGAATTTACTTACCGATAATTCTATTTCTCGGAGTCCGTAGTGGATGCTGGGGTTCCTGAAAGGACCATGGGGAATAGCGGCTCCGCAGGAGACAGGGCACAAAAATAAAGCTTTAGGATCAGGTGGTGTGCACTGGCTCCTCCCCCTATGACCCTCCTCCAAGCCTCAGTTAGGATACTGTGCCCGGACGAGTGTACATAATAAGGAAGGATTTTGAATCCCGGGTAAGACTCATACCAGCCACACCAATCACACTGTACAACCTGTGATCTGAACCCAGTTAACAGTATGAGAACAGAGGAGCCTCTGAAAGATGGCTCACTACAACAATAACCCGATTTAGTTAACAATAACTATGTACAAGTATTGCAGATAATCCGCACTTGGGATGGGCGCCCAGCATCCACTACGGACTCCGAGAAATAGAATTATCGGTAAGTAAATTCTTATTTTCTCTATCGTCCTAGTGGATGCTGGGGTTCCTGAAAGGACCATGGGGATTATACCAAAGCTCCCAAACGGGCGGGAGAGTGCGGATGACTCTGCAGCACCGAATGAGAGAACTCCAGGTCCTCCTTAGCCAGGGTATCAAATTTGTAGGATTTTACAAACGTGTTCTCCCCCGACCACGTAGCCGCTCGGCAAAGTTGTAAAGCCGAGACCCCTCGGGCAGCCGCCCAAGATGAGCCCACCTTCCTTGTGGAATGGGCATTTACATATTTTTGGCTGTGGCAAGCCTGCCACAGAATGTGCAAGCTGAATTGTACTACAAATCCAACGAGCAATAGTCTGCTTAGAAGCAGGGGCACCCAGCTTGTTGGGTGCATACAGGATAAAACAGCAAGTCAGATTTCCTGACTCCAGCCGACCTGGAAAACTATATTTTCAGGGCCCTGACAACATCCAGCAACTTGGAGTCCTCCAAGTCCCTAGTAGCCGCAGGTACCACAATAAGCTGGTTCAGGTAAAACGCTGACGCCACCTTAGGGATAAACTGGGGACGAGTCCGCAGCTTTGCTCTGTCCGAATGGACAATCAGATATGGCTTTGTGAGACAAAGCCGCCAATTTTGACACTCGCCTGGCCGAGGCCAGGACCAACCGCATGTTCACTTTCCATGTGAGATATATCAAATCCACAGATTTGAGTGGTTTAAACCAATGTGATTTTTGGAATCCCCAAAACTACGTTGAGATCCCCCAGTGCCACTGGAGACATCAAAAGGGGTTGTATATGCAGTACTCCCTTGACAAACTTCTGGACTTCAGGAACTGAAGCCAATTCTTTCTGGAAGAAAATCGACAGGCCGAAATTTGAACCTTAATGGACCCCAATTTGAGGCCCATAGACACTCCTGTTTGCAGGAAATATAGGAATTAACCTAGTTGAAATTCTTCCGTGGAGCCTTCCTGGCCTCACACCATGGAACATATTTTCACCTAAACTGTGATAATGTTGTGCGGTCACCTCCTTCCTGGCTCTGACCAGGGTAGGGATGACCTCTTCCGGAATGCCTTTTTCCCTTAGGATCCGGCGTTCACCCGCCCCTGCGTCAACGCAGCTGCGGTAAGTCTTGGAACAGACATGATTCTTGCTGAATCAAGACCCTTCTTATCTCTTGAAGTTCCGGTTACCAAGTCCTTCATGGCCAAACCGGAGCCACGAGTATAATTCTTACTCCTCTCCTTCCTATAATTCTCAATACCCTGGGTATGAGAGGCAGAGGAGGGAACACATACCCGACTGGTACACCCACGGTGTTACCAGAGCGACCCAGCTATTGCCTGAGGGTCTCTTGACCTGGCGCTTCAGGTGGGACGCCATCTTATGACCACCTTTGGTCTTTCCCACGGTTTACAATCATGTGGAAACTTCCAGATGAAGTTCCCACTTTTCCGAGTGGAATTCATTCCTGCTGAGGAAATTCAGTTTTCCACTCCCGGAATGAACACTGCTGACAGTGTTATCACATGATTTTTTGCTCAGCGAAAAGTTCTTGCTGTCATTGCCCTCCTGCTTCTTGTGCCGCCCCGTCTGTTTACGTGGGCGACTGCCATGATGATGTCCGACCAGATCAGCACCGACTGACTTTGAAGCAGAGGTCTTCCTAGGCTCAGAGCATTGGAAATTGCTCTTAGCTCCAGTATATTCATGTGGAGAAAAGTCTCCAGACTTGACCACATTCCTTGGAAATTTCTTCCCTGTGTGACTGCTTCCCAGCCTCTCAGGCTGGCATCCGTGGTCACCAGAACACAGTCCTGAATGCTGAATGTGCTGTCCTCTAGAAGATGAGCACTCTGCAGCCCCCACAGAAGAGACACCCTTGTCCTTGGAGACAGGATTATCTGCTGATGCATCTGAAGATGCGATCCGGACCATTCGTCCAGCAAATCCCCCTGAAAATTTTTTGCGTGAGATCTGCCGAATGGAATTGCTTCGTAAGAAGCCACCATTTTTCCCAGGACTCCTGTGCATTGATGCACTGATACTTGGCCTGGTTTTAGGAGGTTTCTGACTAGTTCGGATAGCTCCCTGGCTTTCTCCTCCAGGAGAAACACCTTTTTCTGGACTATGCCCAGAATCATTCCTAGGAACAGCAGACGTATCGTCGGAAAAACGCTGCGATTTTTGGAATATTTAGAATCCACTCGTGCTGTCATAGAACTACTTTAGATAGTGCTATTCCGACCTCCAACTGTTCTCTGGACCTTTCCCTTTTCAGGATATCGTCCAAGTAAGGGATAATTAAGATGCCCTTTTCTTTGAAGAGAATCATCTTTTCGGCCATTACCTTGGTAAAGGCCCGGGGTGCCGTGGATAATTCAACGGCAGCGTCAGAAACTGATATTGACAGTTCTGTACCACGAACCATAGGTACCCTTGTTGAGAAGGGCAAATTTGGACATGGAGGTAATCCTTGATGTCCAGGGACACCATATAGTCCCCTTTTTTCCGGTTCGCTATCACTGTTCTGAGTGACTCCATCTTGATTTGAACCTTTGTATGTAAGTGTTCAAAAATTTCAGATTTAGAATATGTCTCACCAAGCCGTCTGGCTTCAGTACCACAATATAGTGTGGAAGACCAATACCCTTTTCCTTGATTGTTGGAGGGGTACTTTGATTATCACCTGCTGGAAATACAGCTTGTGAATTTTTTTCCCAATACTGCCTCCCTGTCGGAGGGAGCCTTTGGTAAAGCAGACTTCAGGAACCTGCGAGGAAAAGATGTCTCGAATCTCCAAACTGTACCCCTGGGATAATACTTTGTACGATCTAGGGGTCAACTTGCGAGTGATCCCACTGCACGCTGAGACTCTTGAGACGACCCCCCACCTCACCTGAGTCAGCTTGCACGGCCCCAGCGTCCTGCTGAGGACTTGGCAGACTCGGTGGAGGGCTTCTGTTCCTGGAAAGGGGCTTCCTTCTGCAGTCTACTTCCCTTTCCTCTATGTCTGGGCAGATATGACTGGCCTTTTGCCCGCATGCCCTTATGGGAACGGAAGGATTGAGGCTGAAAAGACAGTGTCTTTTTCTGCTGAGATGTGACTTGGGGTAAAAAGGTTGGATTTCCCAGCTGTTGCCGTGGCCCCCAGGTCCGATGGACCGACCCCAAGTACCTACTCTCCTTTATACGACCATACTTTCATGTGCCGTATGGGATCTGCATCACCTGACCACTGTCGTGTCCATAACATCTTCTGGCAGATATGGACAACGCACTTATCTTGATGCCAGAGTGCAAATATCCCTCTGTGCATCTCGCATATATATATATATATATATATATATATATATATAGACTGCATCCTATTAAATGCTCTATATCACTAAAATATTTTCAGTCAGGGAATCCGACCAAGCCAACCCAGCACTGCATTTCCAGGCTGAGGCGATCGCTGGTCGCAGTATAACCACCGTATGTGTGTATATACTTTTTAGGATATTACTCCAGCTTCATATCAGCTGGCTCCTTGAGGGCGGCCGTATCTGGAGACGGTAACGCCACATGATAAGCGTGTGAGCGCCTTATCCACCCTAAGGGGTGTTTCCCAACGCGCCCTAACTTCTGGCGGGAAAAGGTATAACGCCAATATTTGCTATCGGGGTAAACCCACGCCTCATCACACACTTCATTTTATTTTATCTGACTCAGGAAAAACTACGGTAGTTTTTTCACTCCCACATAATACCCATCTTTGTGGTACTTGTAGTATCAGAAATATGTAACACCTCCTTCATTGCCCTTAACGTGTGGCCCTAATGAGGAATACGTTTGTTTATTCACCGTCGACACTGGATTCAGTGTCCGTGTCTGTGTCTGTGTCGACCGACTAAGGTAAACGGGCGTTTTAAACCCCTGACGGTGTTTTTGAGACGTCTGGACCGGTACTAATTGTTTGTCGGCCGTCTCATGTCGTCAACCGACCTTGCAGCGTGTTGACATTATCACGTAATTCCCTAAATAAGCCATCCATTCCGGTGTCGACTCCCTAGAGAGTGACATCACCATTACAGGCAATTGCTCCGCCTCCTCACCAACATCGTCCTCATACATGTCGACACACATGTACCGACACACAGCACACACACAGGGAATGCTCTGATAGAGGACAGGACCCACTAGCCCTTTGGAGAGACAGAGGGAGAGTTTGCCAGCACACACCAAAAACGCTATAATTATATAGGGACAACCTTATATAAGTGTTTTCCCTTATAGCATCTTTATATATATGTCTATCGCCAAATTAGTGCCCCCCCTCTCTGTTTTAACCCTGTTTCTGTAGTGCAGTGCAGGGGAGAGCCTGGGAGCCTTCCCTCCAGCCTTTCTGTGAGGGAAAATTGCGCTGTGTGCTGAGGAGATAGGCCCCGCCCCCTTTTCGGCGGGCTCGTCTCCCGCTCTTCAACGGATTCTGGCAGGGGTTAAATATCTCCATATAGCCCCCGGAGGCTATATGTGAGGTATTTTTTGCCAAATAACAGGTTTCCATTGCTGCCCAGGGCGCCCCCCCCCAGCGCCCTGCACCCTCAGTGACTGCCGTGTGAAGTGTGCTGAGAGCAATGGCGCACAGCTGCAGTGCTGTGCGCTACCTTAAGAAGACTGAAGAGTCTTCTGCCGCCGATTTCTGGACCTCTTCTCTTTTCGGCATCTGCAAGGGGGCCGGCGGCGCGGCTCCGGTGACCCATCCAGGCTGTACCTGTGATCGTCCCTCTGGAGCTAATGTCCAGTAGCCTAAGAAGCCAATCCATCCTGCACGCAGGTGAGTTCACTTCTTCTCCCCTAAGTCCCTCGATGCAGTGATCCTGTTGCCAGCAGGACTCACTGTAAAATAAAAAACCTAAAACTAAACTTTTCTAAGCAGCTCTTTAGGAGAGCCACCTAGATTGCACCCTTCTCGGCCGGGCACAAAAACCTAACTGAGGCTTGGAGGAGGGTCATAGGGGGAGGAGCCAGTGCACACCACCTGATCCTAAAGCTTAACTTTTGTGCCCTGTCTCCTGCGGAGCCGCTATTCCCCATGGTCCTTTCAGGAACCCCAGCATCCACTAGGACGATAGAGAAAATAAGATTTTAAACCTACCGGTAAATCTTTTTCTCGTAGTCCGTAGAGGATGCTGGGCGCCCGTCCCAAGTGCGGACTATTTCTGCAAGACTTGTATATAGTTATTGCTTTCATAAGGGTTATGTTATAATTTCGTCGGGTTTGGACCGATGATATGTTGTTGTTCATACTGTTAACTAGATTGTATATCACAGGTTATATGGTGTGATTGGTGTGGCTGGTATGAATCTTGCCCTTAGATTAACAAAAATCCTTTCCTCGTACTGTCCGTCTTCTCTGGGCACAGTTTCTCTAACTGAGGTCTGGAGGAGGGGCATAGAGGGAGGAGCCAGTGCACACCCAGATCCAAAGTCTTTTTTAAAGTGCCCATGTCTCCTGCGGAGCCCGTATATTCCCCATGGTCCTTACGGAGTCCCAGCATCCTCTACGGACTACGAGAAAAAGATTTACCAGTAGGTTTAAAATCTTATTATTTCACATTCTCATACCAACACAAAACCTGTAAGTTTACAATTGAATGTAAATTGAATGTACTGATGTTCTCTAGCTGAATATATCTGTTGTCTTCTCCATTTTCCTTATTAGGAAACATCATTGGCTCACAGCTGTTTTCCTCTTCCATTAAAAAGGATGTCATGTCTTTTTTACATAACTATATATTAAGAACATGAATTACTTAATTTTAATCTTAAATATATTCAGAAAACTTTTTCACAAACTTATGAAAGCATTTGAAGTTGTCCTTCAATGAACAGTAAATTGTTGACAAGTACAATGGTAAATCAGTATCTAAACATCAGATGCAAAAAGGGAATCCAATATATCCTGTTATGCCATCAGGTTCTGTGTCAAAAAGACATTTATGTTTTTAAACGTGTTTTTGTACTTCTATAGGGAGGCTTACAGAAGATTGCTATCTCATCTGGGTGAGCAAGGACAAGATGAGCTGCGGATACTAGAAAATGAGAGATTTTAGCCTTCTACTGGTGTCCAATTCGGCACTCGAACACAACCGTAACATTCAGCGATAGTACTGGTATTTGCTTGGAACTGCAGCAACTAACAACATAGTCATTGGTGGCATTTGAGTCCTGTGTAAATATGACGTATTTTACAGTGCAATTTGTAAATGTAATTATTTTCTATTTATGTTGAAGTTGTATCTGAGCTGTTGGCACTATTTGACAAGTTGAAGTAGTTCTTTTAACTTAAATTTAAGATTTTTTTAAATTTTTGTTCTACTTGATATTACCAGTGATATTTTAACCTTGTAAGCAACGCTCCAAAATTATAAAAATGATTAGGAATATGTGTTTTAATGTTTCTCCTTTTTTGTTTTACTCTTAAAGTGACACGACTCCTGGCATAACTTAATCCAGAGGTTCTCAAACGTGGTCCTCTAGGCACCCCAATGGTCCAGGTTTTAAGTATATCCATGGCTCAGCAAAGATGGTTAAATCAAAACTACCGATGTACTAATTAAGTCACCTGTGGCCAAGCATGGATATACTTAAACCCTGGATCAGTGGGGTGCCTTGAGGACCGTGTTTGAGAACCTCTGACTTAATCTATTATGTTCTTTGTTTGGGATTCATCGGATATTTGGCACGACCTTATCATGTTGTTAGTCACAAATGAACTTAAAATATGAGTGTAGGCAAACTTCCTGATGTGCAAATTACATTACAGTATACCAATGTACCGATGCAAACGGGAGGCAGTCAAGATCCCGCCGGAATCTCGGCAGTCGAAATACCGACGCCGGAAACCCGATCGGCACAATCCCGACATATTCTCCCTCCGTGGGTGTCCACGACACCCATAGAGGGAGAATATAATAGTGTGCCGAGCGTAGTGAGGCACCGTGCCCGCAACGTGGCGAGCGTAGCGTGCCCGCAGCATAGCGAGCGTAGCGTGCCCGCAGCGTAGCGGGCGTAGCGAGCCCGCAAGGGGCTGCGTTCCGCTCGCCACCCCTGTCGGGATTGTGTGATCGGAATTCCGGCGTCGGTATTTCGACCGCCGGTATCCCGTCCAGCGGGATTTAGTACTGATCCCATGCAAACAGGGAAAAGCATCACACATGAAATATGCTTTTTTTTGTACAATGTTTATTATTTATATGCACTTAGGTGTGCTGTTAGCAGCAAAGGTGAATGGTTGCAAATGTACAGTAATAGTTTAACAATTCTTTATCACAGTTTTTTGTATGATTGTTTATTTTCTTTATATTCATTTTGATGCAAAAGTCCACTAAGTAACTCACAATGGAACAGTATGGAAAAATATCTACAAATATGAGGAAATAACAGATACTTTTTATTTGACATTCCCTTTTTAATCACATACATCAGATCAGTTGCATATGTTTTATGATGTATTGCCCTTGAGTTTTTTTGTTGTTCGAAAAATATTTCTAAGTTCTCATGAACATAAGTGGCTGCTTTAGCTTGGAGTGCAAGTTCTGATTACACAGGTGCTGTAGATTATAAATAAATGGCATTAGGGATAGTGAGATTAGCATTTTTGCACATTCACTATTCCCTACTGATCCATAATTGCAGCATAAAAAAATAAATTACAGTTCATTGTTTGCAGTGTTGTATACGTATAAGTTTCAGGCACAATGATTCCCTGCGCTGAAGAGCTTACAATCTGATTTTTGATGCTGATGGCGTCAAGCGTCAAATAGTGATCTGTCACAGGAAAGGTGAATGCAGGGATATAAAAATGCAGTAAATGTATTGCACCCACGCTGTGTTTCTACCACTGAGATACACCTTTCTCTGACAAGAAATTGGGTTTCTGCAGTCTCTACGGCAAGTCCCTTTACATCGTTCCGATCCTATGGTGAGGAACCTGCAAAGTCTGCAAATTAGGACACGTGAAGTAAGGAGCAGGCAGAAAACATGCTGCTATACCGTTGGAGGCAAAAGGTAGTGTAGGCCCATAGAACACTTCTTCTTTGCCTTCTCTGCTAACGTCCAGCACCTGAAGGTTTACAAAAGAATGAAAACTATCATGTAGATACATTTATTTAATTTCAAGGTTAGATTAATTTGTCCCCACCAGTCTAATCCCAAAGAACAAATGACCAACTCCACAAACTCAAATGTTGTTTTGAAACTAAATCTAGTCTCCACAATAATCAAATTGAATAACTCCAACAGGTAAAGCACTATGGGGTAAATTTACTAAGATGGGAGTTCTATTTAAGATGGGAAGTTGTCCATAGCAAACAATTAGATTCTACTTCTCATTTATCTAGCACCTTCTAGAAGCTAATACCTGGAATCTGATTGGTTGCTATGGGCAACATCCCATCTTAAATAGAACTCCCATCCTTAGTAAAATTACTCCTAGGACTCCAGAAATAGCAGTTACCCACCCAGCTTAGTAAATTTACCCCAGTATCTGCTGCCAGAAAAATATGGCCTGTATTTCTGAAGCTATCATCATTGCACATCAGTAGAAGCCAAGGGGAGAAATAGGGGATCATTTTTTCGCTGACATTTGCTTTCCCAAAAGAAGAGTCTTTTACCTCTAGCAGATCCTTGGTTTCCTGCCTAACATTTTTATTATTTTGTGGGAGCACATGCACATTTTAAATGGGCCAATATATTCTTGGAGGGTTATAACTTTTCTCTATCGTCCTAGTGGATGCTGGGGTTCCTGAAAGGACCATGGGGAATAGCGGCTCCGCAGGAGACAGGGCACAAAAAGTAAAGCTTTAGGATCAGGTGGTGTGCACTGGCTCCTCCCCCTATGACCCTCCTCCAAGCCTCAGTTAGATTTTTGTGCCCGGCCGAGAAGGGTGCAATCTAGGTGGCTCTCCTAAAGAGCTGCTTAGAAAAGTTTAGCTTAGGTTTTTTATTTTACAGTGAGTCCTGCTGGCAACAGGATCACTGCAACGAGGGACTTAGGGGAGAAGAAGTGAACTCACCTGCGTGCAGGATGGATTGGCTTCTTGGCTACTGGACATTAGCTCCAGAGGGACGATCACAGGTACAGCCTGGATGGTCACCGGAGCCTCGCCGCCGGCCCCCTTGCAGATGCTGAAACGAGAAGAGGTCCAGAATCGGCGGCAGAAGACTCCTCAGTCTTCTTAAGGTAGCGCACAGCACTGCAGCTGTGCGCCATTTTCCTCTCAGCACACTTCACACGGCAGTCACTGAGGGTGCAGGGCGCTGGGAGGGGGGCGCCCTGGGAGGCAAATGAAAACCTTTTTTGGCTAAAAATACCTCACATATAGCCTCCGGGGGCTATATGGAGATATTTAACCCCTGCCAGAATCCGTTAAGAGCGGGAGACGAGGCCGCCGAAAAAGGGGCGGGGCCTATCTCCTCAGCACACAGCGCCATTTTCCCTCACAGAAAGGCTGGAGGGAAGGCTCCCAGGCTCTCCCCTGCACTGCACTACAGAAACAGGGTTAAAACAGAGAGGGGGGGCACTAATTTGGCGTTAGAAATATATAAAAAAGATGCTATAAGGGAAAACACTTATATAAGGTTGTCCCTATATAATTATAGCGTTTTTGGTGTGTGCTGGCAAACTCTCCCTCTGTCTCTCCAAAGGGCTAGTAGGTCCTGTCCTCTATCAGAGCATTCCCTGTGTGTGTGCTGTGTGTCGGTACGTGTGTGTCGACATGTATGAGGACGATGTTGGTGAGGAGGCGGAGCAATTGCCTGTAATGGTGATGTCACTCTCTAGGGAGTCGACACCGGAATGGATGGCTTATTTAGGAAATTACGTGATAATGTCAACACGCGCCAAGGTCGGTTGACGACATGAGACGGCCGACAAACAATTAGTACCGGTCCAGACATCTCAAAAACACCGTCAGGGGTTTTAAAACGCCGGTTTACTTTAGTCGGTCGACACAGACAGGGACACTGAATCCAGTGTCGACGGTGAATAAACAAACGTATTCCTTATTAGGGCCACACGTTAAGGGCAATGAAGGAGGTGTTACATATTTCTGATACTACAAGTACCACAAAAGAGGGTATTATGTGGGATGTGAAAAAACTACCGTAGTTTTTCCTGAATCAGATAAATTAAATGAAGTGTGTGATGATGCGTGGGTTCCTCCCGATAGAAAATATGGGCGGTATACCCTTTCCCGCCAGAAGTTAGGGCGCGCTGGGAAACACCCCTTAGGGTGGATAAGGCGCTCACACGCTTATCAGAACAAGTGGCGGTACCGTCTATAGATAGGGCCGTCCTCAAGGAGCCAGCTGACAGGAGGCTGGAAAAATATCATAAAAAGTATATACACACATACTGGTGTTATACTGCGACCAGCGATCGCCTCAGCCTGGATGTGCAGAGCTGGGGTGGCTTGGTCGGATTCCCTGACTAAAAATATTGATACCCTTGACAGGGACAGTATTTTATTGACTATAGAGCATTTAAAGGATGCATTTCTATATATGCGAGATGCACAGAGGGATATTTGCACTCTGGCATCAAGAGTAAGTGCGATGTCCATATCTGCCAGAAGATGTTTATGGACACGACAGTGGTCAGGTGATGCAGATTCCAAACGGCACAAAGGTGTATTGCCGTATAAAGGAAGAGGAGTTATTTGGGGTCGGTCCATCGGACCTGGTGGCCACGGCAACTGCTGGAAAATCCACCGTTTTTACCCTAAGTCACATCTCTGCAGAAAAAGACACCGTCTTTTCAGCTTCAGTCCTTTCGTCCCTATAAGAGTCATATCTGCCCAGGGATAGAGGAAAGGGAAGAAGACTGCAGCAGGCAGCCCATTCCCAGGAACAGAAGCGTTCCACCGCTTCTGACAAGCTCTCAGCATGACGCTGAGACCGTACAGGACCCCTGGATCCTACAAGTAGTATCCCAGGGGTACAGTTTGGAATGTAGAGACGTTTCCCCTGCGCAGGCTCCTGAAGTCTGCTTTACCAAGGTCTCCCTCCGACAAGGAGGCAGTATGGGAAAAAATTCACGAGCTGTATTCCCAGCAGGTGATAATTAAATTACCCCTCCTACAACAAGAAAAGGGGGTATTATTCCACACTATATTGTGGTACTGAAGCCAGAAGGCTAGGTGAGACCTATTCTAAATCTAAAAAAATTTGAACACTTACAAAGGTTCAAATCAAGATGGAGTCACTCAGAGCAGTGATAACGAACCGGGAAGAAGGGGACTATCTGGTGTCCCGAGACATCAGGGATGCTTACCTCCATGTCCCAAATTTGCCCTTATCACTAAGGGTACCTCAGGTTCGTGGTACAGAACTGTCACTATCAGTTTCAGACGCTGCCGTTTGGATTGTCTACGGCACCCCGGGTCTTTACCAAGGTAATGGCCGAAATGATGGTTCTTCTTCGAAGAAAAGGCGTCTTAATTATCCCTTACTTGGACGATCTCCTGATAAGGGCAAAGTCCAGGGAACAGTTGGAGGTCGGAGTAGCACTATCTCGGATACTGTTACAACAGCAGGGGTGGATTCTAAATATTCCAAAATCGCAGCTGATCCCGACAACAAGTCTCCTGTGCTTAGGGATGATTCTGGACACAGTCCAGAAAAAGGTGTTTCTCCCGGAAGAGAAAGCCAGGGAGTTATCCGAGCTAGTCAGGAACCTCCTAAAATCAGTGCATCATTGCACAAGGGCCATGGTAAAAAAAATGGTGACTTCCTTCGAAGCAATTCCAGTCGGCAGATTTCATGCAAGAACTTTTCAGTGGGATCTGCTGGACAAATGGTCCGGATCGCATCTTCAGATGCATCAGCGGATAACCCTATATCCAAGGATCTCTCCTGTGGTGGTTACAGGGTGCTCATCTTCTAGAGGGCCGCAGATTCGGCATTCAGTTTTGGATGTTGGTGACCACGGAGGCCAGCCCGAGAGACTGGGGAGCAGTCACACAAGGAAAAAATTTCCAGGGAGTGTGATCAAGTCTGGAGATTTTTCTCCACATAAATATAGCTAAGGGTAAATTTATAATGCTCTAAGCTTAGCAAGACCTCTGCTTCAAGGTCAGCCGGTATTGATCCAGTGGGATAAAACATCACGGCAGTCGCCCACGTAAATAGACAGGGCGGCACAAGAAGCAGGAGGGCAGTGGCAAAAACTGCAAGGACTTTTCGCTGGGCGGAAAATCATGTGATAGCACTGTCAGCAGTGTTTCATTCCGGGAATGGAAACTGGGAAGCAGACTTCCTCAGTAGGCACGACCTCCACCCGGCAGAGTGGGAACTTCATGGGGAAGTTTTCCACATAATTGTAAACCGTTGGGAATTACCAAAGGTGGACATGATGGCGTCCCGTCTGAACAAAAAACGGGACAGGTATTGCGCCAGGTTAAGAGACCCTCAGGCAATAGCTGTGGACGTTCTGGTAACACCGTGGGTGTACCAGTCGGTGTATGTGTTCCATCCTCTGCTTTTCATACCTAAGGTACTGAGAATTATAAGACGTAGAGGAGTAAGAACTATACTCATGGCTCCGGATTGGCCAAGAAGGACTTGGTACCCGGAACTTCAAGAGATGCTCACAGAGGACTTATGGCCTCTGCCGCTAAGAAGGGACTTGTTTCAGCAAGTACCATGTCTGTTCCAAGACTTACCGCAGCTGCGTTTGACGGCATGGCGGTGGAACGCCGGATCCTAAGGGAAAAGGCATTCAGGAAGAGGTCATTCCTACCCTGGTCAAAGCCAGAAAGGAGGTGACCGCACAACATTATCACCACATGTGGCGAAAATATGTTGCGTGTTGTGAGGCCAGGAAGGCCCCACGAAGAAATTTCAACTCGGTCGATTCCTGCATTTCTTGCAAACAGGAGTGTCTATGGGCCTCAAATTGGGGTCCATTAAGGTTCAAATTTCGGCCCTGTCGATTTTTCTTCCAGAAAGAATTGGCTTCAGTTCCTGAAGTCCAGAAGTTTGTCAAGGGAGTATTGCATATACAACCCCCTTTTGTGCCTCCAGTGGCACTGTGGGATCTCAACGTAGTTCTGGGATTCCTCAAAACACATTGGTTTAAAACCAGTCAAATCTGTGGATTTGAAGCAGCTCACATGAAAAGTGAACATGCTCTTGGACCTGGCCTGGACCAGGCGAGTGTCAAATTGGTGGTTTTTTTCTCAAAAAAGCCCATATCTGTTTGTCCATTCGGACAGGGCAGAGCTGCGGACTCGTCCCCAGTTCTCTCCCTAAGGTGGTGTCAGTGTTTCACCTGAACCAGCTTATTGTGGTGTCTTGCGCCTACTAGGGACTTGGAGGACTCCAAGTTGCTAGATGTGGTCAGGGCCCTGAAAATATAGGTTCCAGGACGGCTGGAGTCAGGAAAACTGACTTGCTGTTATCCTGTATGCACCCAACAAACTGGGTGCTCTTGCTTTTAAGCAGACTTTTGCTAGTTGGATGTGTAATACAATTCAGCTTGCACATTCTGTGGCAGGCCTGCCACAGCCAAAATATGTAAATGCCCATTCCACAAGGAAGGTGGGCTCATCTTGGGCGGCTGCCCGAGGGGTCTCGGCTTTACAACTTTGCCGAGCGGCTATTTAGTCAGGGGCAAACACGTTTGTAAAATCCTACAAATTTGATACCCTGGCTAAGGAGGACCTGGAGTTCTCTCATTCGGTGCTGCAGAGTCATCCGCACTCTCCCGCCCGTTTGGGAGCTTTGGTATAATCCCCATGGTCCTTTCAGGAACCCCAGCATCCACTAGGACGATAGAGAAAATAAGAATTTACTTACCGATAATTCTATTTCTCGGAGTCCGTAGTGGATGCTGGGCGCCCATCCCAAGTGCGGATTATCTGCATTACTTGTACATAGTTACAAAAATCGGGTTATTATTGTTGTGAGCCATCTTTTCAGAGGCTCCGCTGTTATCATACTGTTAACTGGGTTCAGATCACAGGTTGTACAGTGTGATTGGTGTGGCTGGTATGAGTCTTACCCGGGATTCATAAATCCTTCCTTATTGTGTACGCTCGTCCGGGCACAGTACCTAACTGAGGCTTGGAGGAGGGTCATAGGGGGAGGAGCCAGTGCACACCACCTGATCCTAAAGCTTTACTTTTTGTGCCCTGTCTCCTGCGGAGCCGCTATTCCCCATGGTCCTTTCAGGAACCCCAGCATCCACTACGGACTCCGAGAAATAGAATTATCGGTAAGTAAATTCTTATTTTTTTTATTATTATTATTATTATTATTATTATTATTATTTGGAAAGCATAGATCTCTCACATCTTGCTAAAAATCTAAGTGAAATACAGTAAAATTTAGTTTGTCTCAATTTAGTGCATGTCCCAGCTTACTGAATACTGCTGTGTGCAGAATGGGTTTCAGGTGAGCTGTAGACTGTATCTTTTAGTAAGGCTATTTTAGATACAGGTTTTCCTAACCTTTTTCCTTTTGAACATTCTACTGCAGCCCCTAAGGAAAGGGGTATCAATGATTTAATTGGAAAAATAATGCTAAAAGATGCAAAAGTTGCTGTTCTCTGCAGTTTATGATGTCTTCTTGATGGAGAATCTGTTGAATTCTTTGATTATTTTGTTTAATCTGTACACCAGCCACTCCTCAAATGACAAAACTAGCTAAATGGATAACACACATTGGTTAACACAAACTTTTGAGGCCTAAAAAATATCGTTCTCCAGTAACTTTAGATAGTGAAGTAATTGAATCTGAAGGGATTTGAAAGATGGGGTCTGCTATATTGGACTTCACATATACTGAATTGGTAGAAATTTCTGTCAAGGGAAATTTCAATATAGATTGTAAATGGTTTAATTAAATATGTAGAGTTATGGATGATTAGGAAGTCACAAAAAAACAGAATGTACACAGTGGGTCATGCTAAGAAATGAATAACACCTTTACCTTTTATATTCTACAAAATGAAAGGTATTATAGAAGAATAGAAATATCCAGATGCCAAACTAATGCATTAATAATAAATTGTGGATCTCTTTTCTTCAGGTAAATAAGTTGTTGGGATGTGCTTCCCAAATGATACTACTTCATTTGAGGAGGAGTTTGTTTGTTTTTTGTTTTTTTGGGGGTGGGTTTAAGATAGTATAGATAGGAAAGCTTTAGGTGTGTGAAAGAAACACTATTTAGCCACAGGAGCAGCATTAAAGTCAGCAGGCACTACAAAACCTCATCTTCAAAAGCAGGTCAAAATGCAGAAAAAGCATTTTCTTACCTTTTGCATTACACAAATTATTTTATTAATACCCAGTTTAGTAGTGCTCCTCTTCTACTTCGTTTATGGTATAGGTACAGTATTGCTTATACAAATCTATTAGTAAGAATCCCCATGTAATTACAACATCTTTATGCTTGACTGCCTTTTCCATTTGCATTGATAATTGACTTTCTGTAAACTCTGTTATAGTTGGTTTATAAGGAATCCCAATCAGCACTTTTGATTTTTCTTTTTCTCATCCTATATATCTAATTTTTCTCACAGATCTCCTCCTGCAGGCTAGACCTTAAACATGGTTTAACATAAACACAGCTACTGCATATCATAACTGCCATGTACCATAATAATTCAAGTCCACCTAAAACATCTGGAGACTTCAAGCCTTAAATAAATATAAATATATATATATATATATATATATATTTATTTTTTATTTATTTTTTATTAATTCGGTATGATATATCGATGGACAGGATGCTGGTGGCCACAATACCGACCATCAGAATACAGTCCCCCAAAAAGTACTGTAACCTGCCCCTAACCCTCCCTTGTGGGTGCCTAACCCCACTCCCCAGTACCTAACCACCCCGTTCCTGTTCCTGCTACCTAACCCACAAGCGCTTCCCACTAAAAGTTTTCAGGATTCCTAGCATCAGTATTTCGTCGGTATTTCGGCCACCAGGATCCTGTCTGGCAGCATTGTAACTACATTCCCTTTTTATGTGTTCTCTGTTAGTTCTAATTCTAAGAGTATCTGTTTCATTAACTACTGGGTATCCTGCCTTGTACACTGTTCCTATCTTCAATACCTCCCACATCCTTAATTCAAGTTTCAACTCGTTCTGAGTCACCCAATTATCTTTTCCCCGTGCATAACTACTTTTACACACTGAGGTGTAGACTATTCTTATTATGGAAACTTCCATCCCTAGAGACTTGACCTAGTTCTCTGAGAATCCAAAGCCTTCCCTCATACTCTTAACTTCTCAACCACTGAGTAAACTCCCTAAGCTATCATTGTCTTTCAGGTGTACCATGTAGCAAATGTAGATTTCATGATAAATTACTACAAAGGTTTAAATAAAATACCTTTGAGTATTCTATTGGACTTCCACTTCATTTTAGTGCCCAATGCAGGTGTTCATAACAAAGTCTTCAAAGCACACTAACAGTCTAGGTCATAGGTTCTCAAACTCTGTACTCAAGACCCCAAACCGATCATTTTTTCCAGGTCTCCACAAAGAATCACAAGTGAATTAAGTAATCTACCTGTAGAGCCTTTAAAATAAAATGTGTAATGAGTAATGAGTACATCTGTGCACCTGCTAAGTGACCTTGAAAATGTTGGGGGTCCCGAGGACCGAGTTTGAGAAAGACTGGTGAGCATAGGTGACTTACTTAGTACCTCAGTTAATTTGATTTAACCATCTGTCCTCTATCACTATAACCTGTACTATTAGTGTGCCTTGAGGACCGAGGTTGGGAAACATTGGCTCAATGTTCACCATGACCGCAGGGTCCCTCCCAACAAGAATGTGACTTGACTGACAATACTCTATGCCTGACTCAAGTACCTCTACACAGCTATTACGGATTACTCTATATGTCCCATAATAACTCCCATTACTGCAGCTGTGATTTCTGAACCTGTTGCTCATTAAATCATTTTTGTTTCATAATGTATTTTATAGTCATCTTATATCACAGAACCAAACAGATTTATTCTGTAATTCTTACCACTAATAAACACAATTCTTCTGTCAAAATAAGCTTTTCTTAATTACAACTAACTACAGTTGTTGATTATAAAAATATTCACTTTTCCTAAGATGTACCAAATGAATGCTTGATGTAATCAGTTGTCTTCAATGGTCACATTATTGACTCAAGTTCCCTTATGTAACATTGAAGTGTAATTAAAATAATTACACCTGTGTGTAAGTCCAATAATTGGGTAGGGCATTTAGAAACCAAGAGCATTCAAAGCACATATGAAAAAAAGTTATGTGCCACTTAAGATATAAGAACAGACTTACAATATCCCCTAACCACCTACATTGTGATTAAATGGACATAATATTGCACAGCTGTGAATTTGTCCACACTATCCTCCAAAACTGTTGCCATCAAGAGACCAGGCTTTTTCATAAATGGGAGGAACAGTCTGGCACGTCACAACCAACACTTTATAGAAGGTTGGCAAAAAGGAAACTAATGAAATCCTCCCTAAAACTTGACAGAAAGCTAAACTGCCAAAATCTCACTTGCAACATGCATACTATTATATATACCCCATAAGCTGCTAGCTTTTATGGTTGGCTTCCCTGTGTATCTTAACATATAACATACTTCAAATAAATCTGAACTGGATGTACAGTAGTCTGCCCCTCTTGATTGGCTAGCCCAGAGATGCTCAAACTCGGTCCTCAAGGCACTCCAATGGTCCAGGATTTAAGTATATCCATGTTTGGCTACATGTGGCTTAATTAGCACCTCAGTCAATTTGATTTAACCATCTATGCTGATCTATGGATATACCTAAAACCTGGACTGTTGGGGAGCCTTGAGGACGGCATTTGAGAACCTCTGGGCTAGCCCTCTATATTGGAAAAGCTGAAATTGTATACAGGTTAAAAGTGAACAAATTCTGTGTTATAAACAAACCGCTAGCCATATGTACAGCAGCAGTCAAATATAGGTAAAAACTAGTGAAAAAGAAGAGTAACTCTTGGAATGAAGCTTGTCCATTGAGCCAAAACACTGGGTATGTACACTGTGGGATAGGTGCCTAGTATCATGTAGAACCCACTCTAGCCCAGCAAAGTGTGGCAACTCAACATGGTTTGATTGCACAAGTGAATAGAAGACCTCTATAATAGAGATGTTGACCCATGCCTTCCTACAGCTCCCTGATATTTGTAGGTGTGAATGGACCTCTCTACTACATCCCATAAATGTTTGATTGGGTTCATGTCGTGTGAACATGGTGGCCACACCATTCATCGGAGCTCTCCAGAATGCTCCTCAAACCAATTTCCGGACAACTTGGGACTGAAGACACAGTCCATTGTCCTGATTATTCCATCATTGTGGGGGTATATGAAGGGCTGAAAATGGTCATCAAGCAATGCAACATAGTGGTCACAGGTCAAGGACATGTCCAAGTGGACCCAACCCATGCAACGTGAACACACCCTACACCATTCTGGAACCACCACAAGCCTGCATGGGGTCTTGACAATTGGGGTCCATGGCCTCATCTGCATCACACCTGAACCCTATTGTCAGCCCAAAACAACTGAAACTGAAATTCACTGAACCATGGCACATGTTGCCAGTCCTCTAGAGTCCAATTAGCGATGTCACAAGCCCAGGTGAGGTGCTGTTTCCAGTGTCGTAGTATTAACAGGTTACAATTTCAGAGGGTTACCACCTGCGCACTGAGGCAATGCTACCTATTGAATTTGGCGAGCTGCTAATGTTTGTAGGTGATCTATCCTACTAGGTAAATTGCAGAGTATGTATAACACAGCGCTCAGCCCCTGATATCTGACCGTAAAGGGTGTCAGTGTTAACCTTGTATATGCAGTCTTGATTTTAATATGTCACAGGTGTGAATTATAAATTTCATTGATTTGTGTCAAACATATAAGTCACAAATTGAGGTATTAATTGAATTTTTAATTAGGAGTCACAGTGCTCCTCCCAGACAATTTGTTATTACTTTAAGTTATCCTTAAACTACTAAGAGTTAATTCTGACCATGCAAATTGCGTGAATTTTTCTCCTGTAAAATGACTTTAATAGTCTCTGATCACTATCATAGTCCCGCAAAGTTAGTGCACCCAAATGATCCAATTTAACGAAGTATAGGTTAAAATGCTGATCGCAAAATGTACTTATTAAAGGTAGTGTTTCGCCCTATACAGAGCCGTCCTTAGTACTGCTAACCGCAGCAGAAACTTAAATATAAATAGAAAATGCAGGTATGCGGTGGGGGATATATGTTCTGGGGGTGCGGCGTCCCGTAACCCTCAGGTGCATATACTTACCCTTCTTCTTCTGATCGTCCTTGTCTTTCGTCCCCCGCTGTGCTTGCTTCTCCCTCCGTCTCGGTCCCCGGTCGGTGTAAACCTTCTGTGTGCAAGCCTGCTCACCGATGTATGGACCTCCGGGACGACGAAACCACCGGCGGCTACGGCACTTCCGGGTACTGTTAGCCTGTTGTAGGCATTCAGTCCCCGGCGCGCTGCAGCACTGACGGCGGCTCCACTTCACTAGCCAGTGAAGGAGACTGTAGGAGCAGAAAGCGGTCGATGCTGTCAGCGGTTCTTTGAAGATAATATATGTTAGATCGTGTCTTGTTCCTCCAACACGTTTCAGCCTTAATTGGCCTTCCTCTGGGAGCAGTGTATCAGGATACTGACAGCATCGACCGCTTTCTGCTCCTACAGTCTCCTTCACTTGCTAGTGAAGTGGAGCCGCCGTCAGTGCTGCAGCGCGCCGGGGACTGAATGCCTACAACAGGCTAACAGTACCCGGAAGTGCCGTAGCCGCCGGTGGTCTCGTCGTCCCGGAGGTCCATACATCGGTGAGCAGGCTTGCACACAGAAGGTTTACACCGACCGGGGACCGAGACGGAGGGAGAAGCAAGCACAGCGGGGGACGAAAGACAAGGACGATCAGAAGAAGAAGGGTAAGTATATGCACCTGAGGGTTACGGGACGCCGCACCCCCAGAACATATATCCCCCACCGCATACCTGCATTTTCTATTTATATTTAAGTTTCTGCTGCGGTTAGCAGTACTAAGGACGGCTCTGTATAGGGCGAAACACCACCTTTAATAAGTACATTTTGCGATCAGCATTTTAACCTATACTTCGTTAAATTTAATCATTTGGGTGCACTAACTTTGCGGGACTATGATAGTGATCAGAGACTATTAAAGTCATTTTACAGGAGAAAAATTCACGCAATTTGCATGGTCAGAATTAACTCTTAGTAGTTTAAGGATAACTTAAAGTAATAACAAATTGTCTGGGAGGAGCACTGTGACTCCTAATTAAAAATTCAATTAATACCTCAATTTGTGACTTATATGTTTGACACAAATCAATGAAATTTATAATTCACACCTGTGACATATTAAAATCAAGACTGCATATACAAGGTTAACACTGACACCCTTTACGGTCAGATATCAGAGGCTGAGCGCTGTGTTATACATACTCTGTAGTATTAACAGGGACACTCTGGTGTGTCTTCTGCTTCCATATTCCATGCAAGCTAAAGAACGCTGCCTTGACCTGCTGAATATGCATCTGGTATCTCCTGTATTGAATGTGAATGTAATTAGAGCCAGTGTCACTTGCCTGTTACCATGGACAATTCTAGACATGTTCTTCTAGTCACGATCAGTAAGCACCTGTGGTTGGCTACTGCACTGTCCATGATGGGTGGTAATGCCTTCCATGAGGTAGTAGTACACACGTGATACCGTAAATCGAGGACTGTTGAATGTCCATACAACTTCAGAAATGGAATGCCAATTTTGAAGCTCTATAATATGTTATGCTTACCTGTATACATGCTAAAGGTTCATTTGTCCAAATTGAATAACCTCCAACCAAATAGATTCTTCCATTATGCACAGCGACTCCAGACTCATTTTGTCCTTTGCAACAGAAAGAGAAATTATACTGCTGTATGGTTCCTGTGTCACTGTAAAAGTTACAACTAAAATGGCCAAATCTGCAAAACTCAAGCATAGAAATAGATCCCTACATTTTTTTAGCGACATTAAATACAAATCATGGAACTTGGTAAATCCTGCCCCTACTGTATGTCAAATAGAGTGAATTGCACTCTATGAATAGAATGTGGGATTGTGTATTTACTGCAGCTACTTCTGTTTTGACAAATACCTTTGGGTGCCTACATGGACCGAAGAGGATCTATTGCATAGCATTTTGTAAGTAGTAAATGGGGTACACATGGGATTGGGGGCTGTTTATTTCAATAAAAATGTTGTAACATGTAGTGTGTCTTCTGTCTATTTTTTTTTATATTTCCTTTACAGGTGCCAGCCTGCCTACTATGGCATGCTGGCACTTGTGGTCATCTAGTGCCAGCTTGGCAGTCAGTGGCAGCCCTAAAAATTGTGCATGACCAGGCTTGTTGGGACCTACAGTGCACCAGCAAAGGAAATATGCTATTAATACCTTTGTACCCACCACCCTGGCATATGGAGAAGAGACCTAATGCTTTTGGTATTAGGGCTGGTTGTACAAAAGAGGGGGCCCACGACCCCACTGCGGAAACCGGCAATGGTGCCAGATGGCATAGAACCGTGTCATGGGGGCCTCCACAGTACAAGTCTTCCCTCTTACTTAGTAAATACTATATCCTTTTAACCACAAAGCTACTGGCCCATCGTTATGAAATGATGGCAAAACTGATGCTTAGTAAAATTACCCCATGGAGTCGATGTCAACACTTAAATGAAGTATGCAACTCATCCTTACTGTACCATGACTGAAGAATCCATACCATATTTATGCAGCTGCCATGTACAGTAAGTGACTGTCTGACGCTTTAACCCAGTGTTAATTTCTCTTACGTCCTAGAGGATGCTGGGGACTCCAAAAGGACCATGGGGTATAGACGGGATCCGCAGGAGACATGGGCACACTAAAAGACTTTTACTGGGTGTGAACTGGCTCCTCTATGCCCCTCCTCCAGACTTCAGTTAGATTCTGTGCCCAGGAGTGACTGGACACACACTAGGGGAGCTCTACTGAGTTTCTCTGGAAAGACTTTTGTTAGGTTTTTTATTTTCAGGGAGACCTGCTGGCTACAGGCTCCCTGCATCGTGGGACTGGGGAGAGAAGTCAGACCTACTTCTTCTTAGTTCAAAGGCTCTGCTTCTTAGGCTACTGGACACCATTAGCTCCAGAGGGTTCGATCACTTGGTGCGCCTAGCTGCTTGTTCCCGGAGCCGCACCGTCACCCGCCTCACAGAAGAAAGAAGCCGGGTGAGTATTAGAAGAACAGAAGACTTCAGTGACGGCAGAAGACTTCAGTAACGGAGGTACAGCGGTCGCGCTGCGCTCCATGCTCCCACACACACCAACGGCACTCACAGGGGGGGGGAGTGCCCTGGGCAGCAGTTACTGAGGGTCTTTTTCAACTGGCCAGAGGCATATTCGGTGCCCGGGCACCGTATACGATACCCCCGCCAGTATAAATATTTTCAAATTTGAGCAGGACTACAGCGCGCCGGGAAGGGGCGGGGCTTAGCCGCACAGCTCACCGGCGCCATTTTCTCTCTCCACAGCTGCTGCAGAGACGCTGGCCCGGACCTCCAAGCTTACAAGTAACAAGGGAGCAAAACGTGGGAGGGGGGCACAGGCAATTTGGTGCTTTATATGTTATATTTTTACAGCGCCAACATATATATATATTATTTGCACAATAGAAAATAGAAACTGAGACTTAACTAGCGCGTTCTCAATTCCTGCTGACTCTTGTAGTTCCACAGAGTTCCATTAATCATAGTTGGATGCCATATGGAGAAAGAAAGTATGTATATAGTGAAATACCGTTTTAATAGTAAAACATATATAACATACAAATGAATAAAAAATACACATATCCACAATATTGCACAATCCCTTCAAGCAAAAAACAGGAGGACAGGCTAATTACCAGATGATTCTGAACTGTGGTTTAGACAGTTCTGAAAACGCATGTAAGATGTTATATGGGATTTCCGGATAGTCCCACCATGCAGGTAACAGATCTTACTGAGTACTGGTCCTTACGTCCGTCCCCCGGCATGTCGGGAAACAACCTACGCGTTTCTACCCCTAGCTGGGGTCTTTCTCAAGGTTTTACAAACTGAATGCTTCCTTCCCTCCTCATACTGATATTTAAACCTCCATCCACCAATGAAACTGCTAGGCATCCAGCTGGATCCTATACATCATTATTACCTAAGAGTTCCATGATCCTCTGCCAGAGTGTCCATAGCAGCTCTAATCCTGATCCAGAAACAGCCCGTGGGCGGGTTTGTTGCCATGCCGACCTGCCTCGTCCCACAGGCTACTCATGTCCACAGTGTGCAGGGAATAGGTGGGCGGGTTCATCACTATGGCAACCCGCTTGTCCATGTACTCTCCCGTTCAGCGCAATGTTGCGCGACGTCACGTCCGGACCGGCGTCTCCATGCGCTTAGTACTTACGGTGCCCAATCACCGATCGTTGTAAGTCTCTCAATCAGGATATCTGTCCCAGCCATTCACTTAACAGACACCGGATCCTCCATTAATTCTTTAGAAGAACAGTGTAGTCGAATTGGATTCACTTCTGACGTAACGTCACTTCCGGTCCTGTTGTCATAGGGACCGGTAAACCTGATACTCCACATTTCTGGACCAGGTGCTGTAACATTCTCTTAGCCTCCGTTCGTCATCCGTAAATGTTCTAACGCAAATCATATATCAATAATAGAGTATCACCCTAATCAAACGGTGAAGTCCAAACGTGTCATAATAAATAATCCATGTCTCCTAAAATATAAATATCAGTATGAGGAGGGAAGGAAGCATTCAGTTTGTAAAACCCTGAGAAAGACCCCAGCTAGGGGTAGAAATGCGTAGGTTGTTTCCTGACAAGCCGGGGGACGGACGTAAGGACCAGTACTCAGTAAGATCTGTTACCTGCATGGTGGGACTATCCGGAAATCCCATATAACATCTTGCATGCGTTTTCAGAACTGTCTAAATCACAGTTCAGAATCATCTGGTAATTAGCCTGTCCTCCTGTTTTTTGCTTGAAGGGATTGTGCAATATTGTGGATATCTGTGTATTTTTTATTCAATTGTATGTATGTTATATCTGTTTTACTATTAAAACGGTATTTCACTATATACATACTTTCTTTCTCCATATGGCATCCAACTATGATTAATGGAACTCTGTGGAACTACAAGAGTCAGCAGGAATTGAGAACGCGCTATTTAAGTCTCAGTTTCTATTTTCTATTGTGCACTTTATTGGTGAGGGGTGAAGGAAAACCTCCTATGAAGCTTTGAGACTATACCAGCAGCTGCATTTGCGCACGAAGCTTTCCTATTCATTCTTGCATTGTGTTTTATTTCCTTCTATAGTGAAATCATTGTGCAGCATATTATGTTTAAGTTAAGAGAAACTCGCAAGTCCACCTTCCACTATGTTTTTAGGGAGGAGGGAGACTCCACAGTGTTGGTAGATGAAAACCTAGAAGGATTAATGAAGAAATTGGAGGTGGTTCTTTTAAGGGAGAGTAGAATCTGGTGGGAGATGGTTACATTAGAAAGGTACCTCTCCCACCAGATGATCCCCAAAGGATTAATCATTCAAAAAAATGCCACTTTTTCCTCATCAAATGAATCCTTTTCATTGGAGTGGAATAAGATTCTTAAAACTTGCTCCCTGTCCCTAATTAATTTAATTGTGGCGGACAGGAAACAAGAACTGACCAAGTTAGAAAAGGAGATAGCCGACTATAGAACCTTGATCCATCCATTTAAAGATCTACAGGAGTTTAAAGATCTGGAAAAAAGGATAGAGAATAGCTTGAAAAAGAATGAGAAAGCATTAATAGAACGAAAGGTTAGGAAATTTAACAGAGATAAAAAAAAGCGACCAACTAGAAGAACAGGAATTAACAACAGAAGATGAGGCGGAAGATTTAGTAGGAGAGAGAACAGACCTACCCCAACCTCATATTTCAACTTTTAACAGAAAGAGAACACAACAAGTTCCTCCATATAGGGGAAGACGAGATTCAGGAAGAAGACAGTACAATAAGTATTCAAGACAGGACTGCAAACATAGATCGTTAACACCATACTCTAGAGAACCTGGATATAGAGAATACAGAGGGGAAGATAGGGGGTGGATGTCCAGGAACTATAGAGAGCCTAGAAGAGAAGATAAAGAGTGGAGACCTAGGAACCGTGTTCACTTTTCAAACAGAAGAGACTGGAGTAGGAATGTGAACAATAGAGAAGGGGAATCGAGAAGGAATAGTCCCAGTAGAATTCCAAATTACAATAGATTTAGACCGCTAGAAGAACTCCCACAGTCCCCGGTGCCTTTTTTATCCAGGGGGAGGAATCAAGGACACCGGAGATAAGGAAAAGAGGGAGGAGGGGTGGGAAACTGAAGAAGAAATCAAAACAAAATGGAAGGAAAGTCAAAAGAAAACGTAAGAAGAAAATAATGGGGAACCCACCTTCAGACATAGAACGATCATCAAACATGGAGGCAAAGGTCAAAATTTTTAACCTCAGCGACCATATCTTGGCAAAAGAAGAGATCTCCCTGATAGCAAAGGGTCTCAAATATGCACCGGCACTTTCTCTAAACAAATTCAGCACATATGTGGATTTGCACAAATTTGTAAAAAATTATGCATCAAGAAATTTTTCCTGATGAAAGAAGACGGTACCACTATAAGCATCCCAGAAACTACAGACACTCCTTTTAAACCAAAGTCAGTTTTTAATCCAATGCATGTTAAAGGAAATTTTATAGAGACTTTTTTAAAACTTGTGTCGGACGACATTCAACAGATGGAAGCGAGGATTCCCAGACCCAATCTCACTTTTAAGGAACGAGAAGAATTGAAAAGTTTGAAGGCTAACGAGGATCTGGTAATCAAACCTACTGACAAAGGGGGGGGGGGGAGTAGTCATCATGACAAGGGAGGAGTATGAGAGTGAAATAATTAGACAAATAGAGGATGGGATCACCAATCGCCGATTGAGATCGGATCCAACCGAAAAAATACAAAAGGCTTTATGTGAATTGGTAGAAGAACATCACCAAAAGGGAATCCTACAGGAAAGGGAAATGAGGTTTATCTGCATTACAGAGCCGGTGATCCCAGTGATTTACGTCCTGCCGAAGGTTCACAAAGACCCAAAGAAACCTCCAGGGCGCCCAATTGTCTCAGGGATAGGCTCAATAACCTCCAATTTGTCGGAATATATTGACTACTTCCTACAGCCATTAGTCTCTAAGAACAAGGCCCACTTAAAGGACACGGGAGATTTTTTGAGGACAATGAAGGAATTACCGTGGGAGGAGGGACTGCTGTTAGTCACAGCCGATGTTTGGTCACTCTACACAATAATCGAACATAAGGCAGTTTTAAGATCACTACAGATTGCTCTTAATAATAGTGAACTGAACAAGGACCTCCAAGAATTTATACTTAAAGGAGTAAATTTTATTTTAGAAAATAATTATTTCTCTTTTAACGGTACCTTTTATCTTCAATGTGTGGGTACAGCGATGGGCACCAGGTTCGCTCCAAGTTATGCCAACATCTTCATGGGACAGTGGGAAGATGAAAAACTCTGGAACCACTGTCCCTTTGGAGCGAACCTGGTGCTATGGAGACGGTACATAGACGACGTCTTTTTTGTGTGGAGAGACCCTTTTAGACGAATTTTTAACCTATCTTAATACTAATGATTTAAATATCTATTTTACCTTTGAAAAGAGTTTTGAAACTGTCAACTTTCTAGATGTATCAGTCTATGTAGAGAGTGGTAATTTTAATACCATGACTTTAAAAAAAAAACACTGACTCAGGAGCCTATATCAATGCTAAAAGCTGCCACCATCCAGATTGGTTGGGCTCAATCCCCGAGAGGCAATTTAGGCGACTCAAGAGAAATTGCACTAAAGAGGAGATCTTTCTCAAACAAGCAGATGAGATGCAATCTAGATTTGAAGCATCTGGATATAAGAGAGAAAGTTTTAGATGCTAAGAACAAAGTAGCCAAAATAGATAGGAATATCCTCTTGCAGCCCAAGGATATAGCGAAGAAAAAGGAAGATTCCAACTTTGAATGGGCTTTTATCACTACATATAATAGTCAATATAGGGATATAGAGAAAACTATGGCCAGACATTGAAAGGTGCTAAAGAAAGATCCCATTATAGGGGCAATAATTCCGACAAAACCCAAGTGCATTTTCAGAAAAGCACCCAGTTTAAGAACTAACCTGGTTAGGAGTGCATTTCCCCCTAAGAAAGCCATGAGCACAATAAAATCAAAAGGTTTCTTTCGTTGTGGCCTCTGCCTAGGATGTAGAGGAATCCACTCTGAGACCAGTAAGATTACACAAGTCATTATTAATAAACGGGAATGGAAGATAAATGAGTTTATTACATGCAATTCATCAAATGTTGTATACGCAATAGAGTGTACATGTGGCCTCTGGTATTTGGGCCGCACCTCCAGAACATTAAAAACCCGTATTAGTGAACATCTAAGGAATATAAGGAAAGGTCTAAATACGCATGCTTTATCTGAACACTTTAGGACTGTACATCAGTGTAGGACTTCTGCCATTAGGCGGTTCTGTGGGATAAAACATGTAAAAGGTAACTGGAGGTGCAAGGATGTTTCAAGTCAGCTAGCTAAGAAGGAAATGCAGCTGATTTATGAATTTGGCACTTTAAAGCCGGGAGGGATCAATTCCGATTTTGAGGTCAAATGGTTTCTTTAGGGCCTGTTTAGTTTTATTAGTCATTTTATCAGGATTTTTATGTGTATAAATATCGTGTTCTTATTCTCTATTATAATTATATTTTAGGAGACATGGATTATTTATTATGACACGTTTGGACTTCACCGTTTGATTAGGGTGATACTCTATTATTGATATATGATTTGCGTTAGAACATTTACGGATGACAAACGGAGGCTAAGAGAATGTTACAGCACCTGGTCCAGAAATGTGGAGTATCAGGTTTACCGGTCCCTATGACAACAGGACCGGAAGTGACGTTACGTCAGAAGTGAATCCAACTCGACTACGCTGTTCTTCTAAAGAATTAATGGAGGATCCAGTGTCTGTTAAGTGAATGGCTGGGACAGGTATTCTGATTGAGAGACTTACAACGATCCGTGATTGGGCACCGCAAGTACTAAGCGCATGGAGACTCCGGTCCCCATGACAACGGGACCAGAAGTGACGTCGCGCAACATTGCGCTGAACGGGAGAGTACATGGACAAGCGGGTTGCCATAGTGATGAACCCGCCCACCTATTCCCTGCACACTGTGGACATGAGTAGCCTGTGGGACGAGGTGGGTCGGCATGGCAACAAACCCGCCCACGGGCTGTTTCTGGATCAGGATTAGAGCTGCTATGGACACTCCGGCAGAGGATCATGGAACTCTTAGGTAATAATGATGTATAGGATCCAGCTGGATGCCTAGCAGTTTCATTGGTGGATGGAGGTTTAAATATCAGTATGAGGGAGGGAAGGAAGCATTCAGTTTGTAAAACCTTGAGAAAGACCCCAGCTAGGGGTAGACGGACGTAAGGACCAGTACTCAGTAAGATCTGTTACCTGCATGGTGGGACTCTCCGGAAATCCCATATAACATCTTGCATGCGTTTTCAGAACTGTCTAAACCACAGTTCAGAATCATCTGGTAATTAGCCTGTCCTCCTGTTTTTTGCTTGAAGGGATTGTGCAATATTGTGGATATCTGTGAATTTTTTATTCATTTGTATGTTATATATGTTTTACTATTAAAACGGTATTTCACTATATACATACTTTCTTCATATGGCATCCAACTATGATTAATGGAACTCTGTGGAACTACAAGAGTCAGCAGGAATTGAGAACGCGCTAGTTAAGTCTCAGTTTCTATTTTCTATTGTGCACTTTATTGGTGAGGGGTGAAGGAAAACCTCCTATGAAGCTTTGAGACTATACTAGCAGTTGCATTTGCGCACAAAGTTTTCCTATTCATTCTTGCAACATATATTATTTGTAGTATATGGGCGCTGGGGTGTGAGCTGGCATACTCCCTCTGTGTTCTCTCTACAGGCTTCCCTGTGGGTCTGTCACCTTTCTTTGGCCGGTGTGGGTGTGTCGGTACTGTCTGTCGACATGTCTGAGGCTTAGTGTTCCTCCCCAGAGGAAGTTACAGGGGGCGCAAAAAAAGATTTGGGAATGACTGTCGGTACAGCCGACTGCTGATTGGGTGAATATGTTGAGTACACTGAATGCAAATGTGGCATTATTGTCTAAAAGGTTGGATAAATCTGATTCTCAGACACAGACATGGAGGAAATCCATAGAGGACGCTTTGTCTCAGGTACAGACCACCTCAGGGTCACAAAAACGTTCATTTACCCAGATGGCAGATACAGATACCGACACAGACTCTGATTCCAGTGTCGATTTCAATGAGGCTACTTTACATCCAAAGGTAGTTAAGAGTATTCAGTACATGATTGTGGCTATTAAAGATGTTTTGCATATTTCTGAAGAGCCCCCTGTTCCAGATACACGGGTTTGTTTATTTAAAGGGAAAAGACCTGAGGTGAAGTTTCCCCCCTCTCATGAACTGAACGCTCTTTGTGAAAAGGCTTGGGAGTCGCCTGACAAAAGGTGGCAGATTCCCAGAGAATTTTTATGGCATATCCTTTCCCCTCTGATGACAGGGAGAAATGGGAGTCGTCTCCCAATGTGGACAAGGCTCTATCCCGATTGTCCAAGAAGGTGGCTGCCCTCAAGGATCCGGCGGATCACAAGCAGGAGACGACATTGAAGGCCATTTTCGTTACTACTGGTGCGTTACTGAGACCTGCTGTGGCGTCGGCGTGGGTGAGTAGTGCTATTGCTAAGTGGGCTGATAATTTAGCTTCTGATATGGATACCCTTGATAAGGATAACATTCTTTTGACTCTTGGTTATATCAAGGATGCTGCAGATTACCTAAAGGATGCGGCACGGGATATTGGCCTCTTGGGATCAAGAGCCAATGCCATGGCGGTCTCGGCCAGGAGGGCGCTGTGGATTCATCAATGTAATGCTGATGCCGACTCCAAGAAAGCTATGGAAGCTCTTCCTTTTAAAGGTAGTGTCTTGTTTGGTGATGGCCTTGCGGACCTGGTGTCTACCGCTACTGCGGATAAGTCATCTTTTCTTCCTTATGTTCTCACACAACAGAAAAAGGCGCCCCATTATCAGATGCAGTCCTTTCGGCCTAATAAATACAAAAAAGGAAAGGGCTCGTCCTTCCTTGCTTCAAAGGGTAGAGCAAAGGGAAAGAGGTCTCCTGCCGTGTCTGGCGCCCAGGACCAAAAGTCCTCCACCGCATGACGCTGGGGCTCCCCTGCAGGAGTCCGTGCCGGTGGGGGGCCGTCTCCGATTCTTCAGTCAGGTCTGGTTTCATTCGGCCCTGGATCCTTGGGTCTTAGACATAGTGTCCCAAGGGTACAAACTGGAGTTTCAGGAGATACCCCCCGCTGCTTTTTCAAGCCGGCCTTGCCAGTTTCTCTTCCAGAAAGGGAAGTAGTAAATGCTGCGATACAAAAGCTGTGTCAACAGAGGGTCATTGTACCGGTTCCCCCGTCCCAACGGGGGGAAGGGTTCTATTCGAGCCTCTTTGTCGTGCCGAAACCTAAAATCCCTCAATCCATACTTGAAAACTTTCAAGTTCAAGATGGAATCTCTTCGAGCTGTAATCTCCAGCCTAGAAGGGGGGATTTTATGGCATCAGTCGACATAAAGGATGCCTACTTAGACGTCCCGATATACAGTATCCTCCTCATCAGGCCTTCCTAAGGTTTGCGGTGCAGGATTGTCATTACCAATTTCAGACGTTGCTGTTTGGGCTTTCCACAGGCCCGAGGGTTTTCACCAAGGTAATGGCGGAAATGATGGTACTCCTTCGCAAGCAGGGGGTCACAATTATCCCGTACTTGGACGATCTCCTGATAAAGGCGAGATCAAAGGAACAGTTGAGTGGAACTCTCCCTGTCGGTTCTGCTGTCGGTTCTGCGACATCACGGTTGGATTCTAAATTTGCCAAAGTCTCAGTTGATCCCCGACAACTCGGCTGCCCTTCTTGGGCATGATCCTAGACACGGAACTACAGAGAGTGTTTCTTCCGGCGGACAAAGCTCTGGAAATACAGACCATGGTCAGGGAGCTTCTGAGACCAGCAAGAGTGTCGATTCATCAATGCACTCGAGTGCTAGGGAAGATGGTTGCGGCTTATGAAGCCATTCCGTTTGGCAGGTTTCATGCCCGAGTGTTTCAGTGGGATCTGCTGAACAAATGGTCCGGGTCTCACCTGCACATGCACCGGAAAATAAGTCTATCTTCCAGGACCAGGATTTCTCTCCTGTGGTGGCTGCAAGGTTCTCACCTTCTAGAGGGACGCCGATTCGGAATCCAGGACTGGGTCCTGCTGACCACAGAGGGCAAGTCTCAGAGGCTGAGGTGCAGTCACACAAGGAAGACGTTTCCAGGGAAAATGGTCAAGTCAGGAATCTTGTCTCCACATAAATGTTCTCGAGTTAAGAGCCATTTACAACAGCCTCCTGCAAGCGAAGTACCTTCTTCAGGGTCTCCCTGTCCTGATTCAGTCGGACAACATAACAGCGGTGGCGTACGTAAACCGCCAAGGCGGAACAAGGAGCAGGGCAGCAATGGCGGAGGCCACAAGAATTCTCCGCTGGGCGGAACAGCACGCGAGCGCTCTGTCGGCAGTCTTCCTTCCGGGCGTGGACAACTGGGAAGCAGACTTCCTCAGCAGACACGATCTCCATCCAGGAGAGTGGGCTCTTCATCAAGAGGTATTTGCAGAAGTGACAAGGCGTTGGGTAATTCCTCAAATAGACATGATGGCGTCTCGCCTCAACAAGAAGCTTCCGAAGTATTGTTCCAGGTCGAGGGACCCCCAAGCCAGTGCAGTGGAAGCCCTGGTAACTCCGCGGGTGTTTCAGTCGGTGTATGTGTTCCCTCCACTTCCTCTCATTCCAAAGGTGTTGAGGATCATAAGACGAACAAAGGTTCAGGCAATACTCGTCGTTCCAGATTGGCCACGGAGGGCCTGTTATCCGGATCTTCAGGAATTACTAGTAGAAGATCCTTGGCCGCTTCCTCTAAGAGAGGACCTGTTACTGCAGGGGCCCTGCGTGTTTCCGGAATTACTGCGGCTGCGTTTGACGGCGTAGAGGTTGAATGCCAAATCCTAGCTCGGAAAGGTATTCCCGGGGAGGTCATCCCCACTCTCCTTAAGGCTAGGAAGGAGGTCACGGCAAAACATTATCACCGTATTTGGAGAAAATATGTGTCGTGGTGTGAAACCAAAGCAGCTACTGCGGAGGAGTTTCGCTTGGGTCGTTTCCTCCACTTTTTGCAGGCAGGCGTGGATGCAGGCCTGAAATTGGGTTCCATCAAAGTGCAGATTTCGGCTTTATCTATTTTCTTTCAAAAAGAATTGGCCGCCCTTCCTGAGGTTCAGACTTTCGTGAAGGGAGTGCTGCATATCCATCCTCCATTTGTGCCACCCGTGGCACCGTGGGATCTTGAAGTGGTGTTACAGTTTCTTATGTCTCACTGGTTTGAACCTTCGCGTAAGGTGGAGTTAAAGTTTCTCACTTGGAAAGTGGTCATGCTTATGGCCTTGGCGTCTGCCAGACGAGTGTCAGAATTGGCGGCTTTGTCTCACAAGAGCCCATATTTGATTTTTCATGTGGATAGAGCGGAATTGAGGACTCGTCAACAATTTCTGCCGAAGGTGGTTTCTTCGTTTCACATAAATCAACCTATTGTGGTACCTGTGGCTACTGATGCTGTGGCAGTTCCAAAATCTCTTGATGTCGTAAGAGCTTTGAAAATTTATGTTGCCAGAACGGCTCTGGTTAGGAAAATGGAAGCTCTGTTTGTCCTGTATGCTTCCAACAAGATTGGAAATCCTGCTTCCAAGCAGACTATTGCACGATAGATTTGTAATACGATTCAGCACGCTCATTCTTCGGCTGGGTTGCCGTTGCCGAAGTCAGTAAAGGCCCATTCTACCAGGAAGGTGGGCTCTTCTTGGGCACTGCCCGAGGGGTCTCGGCACTTCAACTTTGCCGAGCAGCTACGTGGTCGGGGTCAAACACTTTTGCTAAGTTCTATAAGTTTGATACCCTGGCTGAGGAGGACCTCATGTTTGCTCAATCGGTGCTGCAGAGTCGTCCGCACTCTCCCGCCCGGTCTGGAGCTTTGGTATAGACCCCATGCTCCTTTTGGAGTCCCCAGCATCCTCTAGGACGTAAGAGAAAATAGGATTTTTATACCTACCGGTAAATCCTTTTCTCCTAGTCCGTAGAGGATGCTGGGCACCCATCCCAGTGCGGACTGTTCCTTGCAGTTGTATTGATACTTGTTGTTTTCGGTTGCACAAAGGTTGTGTATCAGTTATATTCAGCATGTTGCTGCTGTTAGTTCATACTGTTATCTGGTATTCCCGCTAATCCAGGTGTGTTTGTGGTGTGAGCTGGTATATCTCTCGCCCTTAGTTTAACAAAAATCCTTTCCTCGAAATGTCCGTCTCCCCTGGGCACAGTTCCTATAACTGAGGTCTGGAGGAGGTGCATAGAGGGAGGAGCCAGTTCACACCCAGTCAAAGTCTTTTAGTGTGCCCATGTCTCCTGCGGATCCCGTCTATACCCCATGGTCCTTTTGGAGTCCCCAGCATCCTCTACGGACTAGGAGAAAAGGATTTACCGGTAGGTATTAAAATCCTATTTTTGACATGGATTTTCAATTTAGTCTTAGTCACGTACTTAGAATTGTCGTTGGTTTAAAGTCGCATTTTAGACTTTTTCTTTTTGCTTCGTTTTAGTCAAGAGTTTGTAAGTGTATCTGAGTTTTATTTTAGTCAATGTTTTAGTCATATCTTTTGCAAATAGTTTAATGAAACTAATGGATTTTGCTGAAGAACATTTCTCTAAAATTCTCTTGAGAAGTTTGCATACCTTTTAACTATCTGTTTAGTAATCTAGGCTCAGTAGGCTGAGAATATGTTACATACGGAGTCTGACTTACCATAGTGCTCCCATATATCATATCAAAATTAATTATTTAAGTTTGTTAGAACAAACAAGTGCAATACACAATCTTATTTCCTTCACAGCAGGTCATGTTTATTTTCTGCAAATATCTAGAACATATAATTGTTCTTTAAAAATGTAAAACCATACTTCCAGTGTAAATTTTGACAAGGACTTTACATTTAGTTTTAGTCACTTCTTGTTGCTTTGTTTTAGTTCAGATTTAGTCAGTGGATCTCGGTTTTCATTTTAGTCCTAAAATAAACTGCAGTCAACATACTTTTAGGCAACATTTTTGTTGACAAAATTAACACTGCTTTAACCTGCTAAGGTTGCAGTTCTCTCTTCAGTCCCTGCTTAACCCAAGGCCTCTTTCTTGAGCTAAAAGTTCTGTGCCAGCTAAGCTATAGAATGTGATATGAACTTACTGTTTAAAAAAAAAAAAAAACTCTCTGAGTTGCAATAAACAATATTCAACATATGCAGGGGTGTCACAGAGGTCAGTGACTGCCAGTGTGCTAAAAAGCCCCCCCCCCCCCTCATGCGACCCAGAAGGGGGGCATGACCTGACCCTATTTTCATTACACTGGGGTGTGTTTGACATTCCCAGAGATGTTGGGCTGCCCCTGGATACTCATCTGCCTGCACAGCCAACTCCTCCTTAATGACAGGAGCAGAGTGCTGTACGATAATGTCACAGAGCTCCCTGTCATTGAGGAGCCGGCATTTTGATGTTACCCCTCGGAGTGTGACACCTGGGTGCAGTCATACACCCCTTAGTCCCGCCTCTGATCATATGCACACTGCAAGAGGGTTCTCATTAAAATAATTGAATGGTTTAATGCCCACATCATTCAGCTGAGTATATTCTAATTTGTTTTATTTCCAAGGAACAACAAATAGCTTTCCAAACAGGAAACTATTTTAGGGGTCTATCATTCCTTCAGTTGCTGCAGCACTTACCATACTGTATTGCAGCATACCATAGAATTGTTTACCGCCGCAATTTATTAAACTAGATCCCCATGCGATCCACTATAAAAATGGGTTCACTCCTTTGAAGTTTTAAGTGCTTATTAAGCTGCAACCAGAAAGCTTCTTGTCTTATTTTTTTATGCATAGTGTACATGCATCAGGACACAAAGGTCTTACTGGGACTGCAGGCAGCCATATTGTTAGTGAATTGTTATTTCAATGGATTAATGCTCCTCAATGAGGTGTCCATTCAGTTCCGAGTGAGGCACATGCCATGCATGTTAAAGTAGGTCCCAGGTGCTTGGGTGAGTTATGGGGAGAGGAGGCTGGGTATACTGACTGAAGTTTGAGCAGAGGGGGACAAATGGTAATCAGATTAAAGTGTGGACCTTATGCTGGAGACTGACAGCCATATTGTATGCTCTGGAACCTCCAGCTGCTGTCTGTGTATTCTACGGTATTCACTGCTCCTAACGCCATTCTGAGATGCATTATGACTTTGACAAGAACTGCAGTAAACTCCGTTTAGCACAGTTTGATAAATTGGAAGTAGATTGCACTTCCCATAGCAGAGTAAAGGGAAGCAATATTTCATAAATCTGCAGAAACAATAAATTAATCAAAGTGTTGGTAAACCCTTTTCTCTAGCATCCATAAGGGATATTGGGGAAATCTAGTATGATGGGGTATAGACGGGGTCCAAAGGAGCCAGTGCACTTTAACTTCAACTGGGTGTACTGGCTCCTTCCCTCTATGCACCCACCCACAGGCAGTTTCGAAAAAAGTGCCCGCAGGAGAGGATACACATCTCTGCAGCTCCTGTCTGGGCAACAGCATACCTGCACCATGGGGGTGGGGGGGGTCGTCACCGGCTTTACGAGGTGCAGAGCCGCTTGCTTGCTGCAGGACCACTGTACTGAGTGGTTGTTCAGTGGGGCACTGCGCCTTAGCTGTTTGCAGCACGCCGCACACCCCTAACGCTGCCTGAAGGTGACATCGGTGGTGAGTACAAAGTTCAAAGTGCGGCTGACCACGGGCACGGCATATGGGACCTTCCCAGGGGGGTCCCGCTAAGATCCCCATGTAGACACAAAAGGGCTTGACTAGCACTTGTGTGATGTTTTAAGCTTAAAAGTAGACTTTTGCCAGTATAATAAATGTATGTAACTCCGGCGCCATAGAAGGGGGCGGAGCTACCTCAGAGCGGTACCTGAGGAGATTTGGCGCCTTCCTGTGCAGTACAGCGCTTCCTGATCCTCAGACACGCTGCACGCTGGATATCTGGTACAGGGTGTAGCAAAGGGGGAGAGCCGCTTGTGTACACTATCCTGATCCTATTTAGGACAATAATTGTTAGTGTTTACTGTATTATAGGGAGCTGACAGCCTCACTGGGGCTGTGCAGCTCAGGGTGTGCTGGTGTCCTCTCTGTCTCCTCTCAGTAGGGCAGGCTTGCATTATAACTGTGTGTATGTTATTAGGCTTACTGTGAATATTGGTAAACACAAGCTGTGCAGTGTATGTCACACTAGATTCTCTCACTTATCTAATGACTCTGTTTCCTGTGAACAATGCAGTCAATCTTCACAAATCAGTGAACGGGCTAGGGAGAGGGTCCAGAGCCCCACTGGTTAGGGTCTCTTAAGATTATGATAGCTGATATGTCATCCCGGCTCAATGCTAATGTGCAGAAAACTCAGCTACTACAAGCTGTTGCAGATTTAGCTGTTAGGGCAGATGCACAGTCCCCCCTCTCTCATGCAGGTCCTCAGAAGCGTGGTTTACCTGCTATTCTATCTGATACAGCAGATATACAGGATGATGGTGATGACTTGGACCCCGTTAGTTGGGGATCCCGATGCTGCTCAGGGTATTGAACCCCTCATTTTGGCTATAAGAGATGTGTTAAAGCTCCCTCTAAAGGACGCTGCGTCATAGCAGTCATTTTTCTTTACACAAAACAAACCTAATGTCACTTTCCCTGATTCTACAGAGTTAGATGACTTCTTCAAATAGGCCCGGAAAAATCCAGACAAAAAAATTCCAAGTGTCCAAAAAGTGTTTGCGCACTTTTCCATTTCCTCCTGAAGGTAGAACATTTTGGGAGGAACCCCCTGGGGTGGATGTCTTAGTCTCTCGCCTGTCTAAAAAGGCAGTGCTGCCCACCCCAGCTCCTTTACAATGAAGGATCCTGGGGATAGGAAGATAGAGACTACCCTAAAAATTAATATACACTGCAGCCGGTATATCACAAAGACCGGTCATTGCAGGTTGCTGGATGACCCATGCTATTCATTCTTGGGCCACTCAAATTCACAGAGGACACTACCCGTGTCCTCTGCTTCGCTCAAGGAGATGGGGAACATTAATGCTTGGACTTCTGCCATGGCAGTGTCGGCGTGCAGGGCCTTGGGTTGCGTCAGTGGATCGCGGACGCAGAATCCAAATGTAGTGTGGAATCCCTCCCCTTTTCTGGGGAATGGCTTTTTGGGGTCGAATTGGATACCTGGATTTCCAAAGTTACGGCTGTGAAGTCTACGTTCCTCTCCTCTGGGGCCCCGTCGGCGAGACGCTTCTGTCCGGGGCCGTCTGTCCAGTACTTTCGGTCTCACAGATTTCGATCTAAGGCCAGAGGTGCCTCCAATGTGGCTAGAGGGACCAGAGGAAAGTCCAGAAAACCGGAGGCACCAGAGGGAAGTCCAGAAAAACTGAAAGCACCAGTTCTCAGGAACAGTCCACCGGTTCTGCTTCCACTAAGGCCTCAGCATGACTGCCCACCCCAAGGGGATCTCGAGGTGGAAGCTCGACTGCGTCACTTCAGCCGCGTCTGTGAGACTTCCTGCCTGGATGCCTGGGTCAGAGATCTCGTTTCTCAGGGCTACAGGCTGGAGTTCGACAGTACTCCCCTCAACGATTTTTCAAATCAAGCTTACCAGTTTTGGAGGATATGCAAGTTACGTTGCACCAGGCAATCCGAAAGTTGGTTCAGTCTCGCGTCATTGTTCCAGTATCACTACCGGAATGCGGCATAAGGTTATATTCAAACCTGCTTGTGGCGCCGAAACCGGACGGTTCAGTCAGACCCATTTTGAATCTTAAATCCTTGAATCCTTACTTGAAGGTGTTCAAGATGAAATCCCTGTGAGCAGTGATTGCGGGCCTGGAAGAACAGGAATTTATGGTCTCCTTGGATATCAAGGACGCCTATCTCCATATTCCCATTTGGCCACCTCATCAGGCATACCTGCGGTTTGCCCTACTGGACAATGACTTTCAATTACAGGCACTACCCTTTGGCCTGTCCACAGCCCCGAGGGTATTCACAGAGGTGATGGCAGAGATGATGTTCCAACTCCGGGTCCAAGGGGTCAATGTGGTCCCTTATCTGGACGATCTTCTAATAAAGGGACAATCCAGGGAGCTTTTGTTGCTCCATATCGATCGCACTATCCATCTTCTTATTGGACCATGGGTGGATCCTCAACTTGCAGACGTCCCACCTGGAGCCAACTCAGAGGCTCCTGTTCCTGGGGATGTTGCTGGATACTGTGGCCTAGAAGGTGTTTCTACCAGAGTACAAGGCGAACACTCTTCAGGAGATGGTCCGCATGGTGCTCCGGCCTACTCCATCCATCTTTGCATAAGATTGCTAGGAAAAATGGTTTCCTCATACGAGGCAATCCAGTATGGGGAGGTTCCATGCCAGAACATTTCAATTGGATCTCCTGAGCAAGTGGTCCGGATCGCATCTCCAGATGCACCAGATGATTCGGCTGGCACCTCGGGCCAGGATTTCCCTCCTTTGGTGGCTACAGTCCTCCAATCTCCTGGAAGGCCGGAGTTTTGGGATTCAGGAGTGGACCCTCCTCACAATGGATGCAAGTTCTACGGGGATGGGGAGCTGTCAACCAAGGGGCGCAGTTCCAGGGCAGGTGGCCAGCCCACGAGGCCTTTCTTCCGATCAACATTCTGGAACTTCGGGCGATCTACAATGCTTTGCTTCAGGCCTCTCCTCTGCTCAGGGATCACGCGATCCAGGTACAGTCGGACAACGCCACGGCAGTGGCGTATATCAATCGTCAAGGAGGGACAAAAAGCATAGCCTGCATGCGAGAGGTGTCAAAGATACTCCTCTGGGTGGAAAGAAATGCAAGAGCATTGTCAGCAATCTTCATTCCGGGTGTTATCAACTGGGAGGCGGACTTCCTGAATCGTCACGATCTCCACCTGGGGGAGTGGGGGCTCCACCATCTGGTGTTCCAACAAATCATTGAACGGTGGGGTTGCCCACAAATAGACATGATGGCTTCTCGGCTCAACAAGAAACTTCCCTGGTATTGTTCTCCCTCAGGCAAGGGCAGTGGTCGCACTGGCGTCTCCTTGGCCGTACCGGCTGGTCTACTTGTTTCCTCCGATTCCATTGCTCCCTAGGGTGCTAAAGCGAATCAGGAATCAAGGTGTCCAGGCAATTCTGATTGGCCTCGGAGGGCGTGGCACGTGGATCTTCTGGACATGTCTGTCGAAAACCCTCTACCACTAAGAAGAGATCTTCAACAAGGACCGTTTGTCTACCCGGACTTACGGCGAATTCGGCATGGAGGTTGAGAGGAACATCCTAGCTCACAAGGGCTTTTCCAAAAAGGTTATTGCTACCATGGTTCAGGGCAGAAAACCTGTGACGTCAAGACACTATCATCATATCTGGAGGAGATAGGTCTCTTGGTGCGTGGAACGCACGTATCCGCCTGCAGTGTTTCACTTGGGACGTTTCCTGCAGGCTGGTGTGGATAAGGGCTTACGGCTTGGTTCCATTAAGGACCAGATTTCAGCCCTCTCCATTTTCTTCCAGAACAAATTGGCTGTGTTGTCTGAAACTCAGACCTTCTTGCAAGGGGTACTCCACATACAACCACCTTTTATGCCACCTACGGCACCCTGGGATTTGGATGTGGTGTTGGCATTTCTACAGTCCTCCTGGTTTGAACCTCTTATGACGGTAGAAGATAAGTACCTCACGAGGAAGACGGTGATGATACTGGCCCTGGCTTCTGCTCGACGTGTTTCAGAATTGGGGGCCTTAGCGTGTAAAAGTCCATACTTGGTCTTTTGCAAGGACAGAGCAGAGCTCCAGACTAGACAGCAGTTCCTGCCGAAGTTTGTCTCTGCGTTTCATCTGACTCAACCTATTGTGGTTCTGACGCTTCTGCTCCGCCGGAGGCATTGGATGCTATGCGTGCCTTGAAGATCTATGTCAAGCGCACAGCTCGGGTCAGAAAAACGAATTCCTTGTTTGTCCTCTATGATGCGCAGAAAAAGGGATTGCCCTGGTTCAAAGCAGTCCATTGTTCTTTGGATTAGGCTCACTATCCAACAGGCCTATGTGTCTGCAGCCTTACCTGTTCCTAAATCTCTAAAGGCCCACTCTATAAGATCAGTGGGCTCTTCCTGGGCGGCTGCCCGTGGAGTCTCTGCCTTGCAACTATGCTGAGCTGCTACCTGGTCAGGGAAGTACACTTTTGTGAAGTTCTACAAATTTGATACCCTGGCCAAAGTGGACCAGTTTGGGCAAGCGGTGCTGCAGCAGTCTCCGCACGTTCCCGCCTGTTCTGGACGCTTTGGGATGTCCCCATCGTACTAGATTTCCCCAATATCCCTTATGGATGCTAGAGAAAATAGGATTTTAATACCTACCGGTAAATCCTTTTCTCGTAGTCCATAAGGGATATTGGGCGCCCGCCTCAGTGCGTGGATTTTTCTGCATGTTCTTGCTCTATAGTTCCTGTTCAGCTGTTGCTGTTGTTGTTTGTTAGTGGTGTGTTGGTGTTTAAATCTCACCACCTTTTCTGTTTTCATGTTCCTTCTCTCATATATGTCCTTTCTCCTCTCTCTTTTTACCTATAACTGCCTGTGGGAGGGAGTATAGAGGGGAGGAGCCAGCACACCCAGTTGAAGAAATGCACTGGCTCCTTTGGGCCCTGTCTATACCCCTTCGTACTAGATTTCCCCAATATCCCTTATGGACTACGAGAAAAGGATTTACCGGTAGGTATTAAAATCCTATTTTAGCGCATAATACAGGAGAAAAAGGGATTATCATAGCATAATAGACCCCTTGGGGGCTTAGTTATCAAGTAATATTTGCAGGAAGAGCCACAAATAGTAAGTATCCCCCCAATGTATTATGGAGCGATTGCAGCAGATATCTCAATATATGTGCCTCAGTCCCTCCATTTCCAACAGCAGCCAGAGCTCCAATAGTTTGGCCCTGGCACCCAATGCCACCTCGTGTTTGCCTATTGTCTATGTCTATGGGCTACATTTTGTAAAAATTACCAGCAGAGGCCAATGGCTGGTGCACATGCAATGGAGTACCGAGGAGTGAAGAGACTGCTGATGTAGTCACTTCACTCCGAACACATCGCAGGGACAAGCTCCATTCAGAGACCCTGTCCAACTGGGTGTATATTGACACATAATTTGGATCATATTTAATTTCTTATTGGTGTGAATAGCTGCGATATTAAATTACATTTATTGTGTCTAAAACCCAATAATTGATAAATATTCCACTTAGTGAGCCGGAGAACTTTGCAGATCAATCTGGTGTGTGTTGTGTATAATTGTTACTGTATATATAGATAGTAGCACCACATTTAGGAAGTTACGGTCGTTAGGTCGACATTGCCATTAGGTCAAAAGGTCGACATGAGTTTTTCACATTTTCTTTTCTTAATTTTTTGGATTTTTTCATACTTAACGATCCACGTGGACCATGATTGGAACGGTAAACTGAAGCATGGAGAGCGAACACGGTGCACTAATTTGGGTTCCCCGTCACTTTACGGAGAAAACGACACAAAAAACCTCATGTCGACCTTTTCACATGTCAACCTAATGGCAATGTTGACCTTCAGTGGTCGACCTAATGAGTGTCGACCTAAGTTGGGTCGACCCAACGATCCATACCCAGTTACAGTGGGTACATTCAGATGTGGGCCGGAGACCAGATACTATGGGGTTTTCCTGACACAATGGCTGCTCTGCCCCCTATACTATGATATGCACACTCTGCAGGTCCCTGTCCCTCAGCTACAGAGAATTAGGGATTTTCTGTAGCATCCTGTATGAGGCTGTCCGTTTCCTAGTGCCAAAGTCTCATGCATTATTTATCTTTTTTATATAAGCTGGAAATATTTTTTGGTAATTTTGTTGAATTAGATTTTCACAATATATAATATTATATGACTTTCTTATTTTACTGTACTTTAACTCTTAAATTACTTATTCTAGTTTGGGCAAAGCAACTCTTGCATACAAACAATGTGATGACTATGATCACACTGATGAAAGGAATCAAGGCATGTGTCGCAGTATAAGCTGCAGAGGCATTTTCTGGTTAGATCATACTTACCTGTGAGTAAGTTGAAGTTGCAGCGTGTCCACTGATCAGTGTCAATATTGTAAGAGTCTATATGTCGAACCAAAATCCGATCGTTATTGTAATCTAAATCATTTCCACCCAAGACATAAAGTTTCCTTTGCACTGCTGCCATGGCATGGTACACTCTCCTCTGCAGCATAGGACTGCGACTTATCCATTTATTCTGGAAAATACAAATGAGAAATTGCTATGGCATTCTGCACTGGTTACTGATGCACAGTAAGGAACAGGAACACATATACAGTAAGATGGATGAATTTGGTTGTAAACATTGGAGACTTATTTTGATGTGTATTTTGTGAAATTTTGAGCAGCAGCTCTATAAGTTACTAATAGCCATTTTAAGTTGTTCTTTGCTTAAACTCACTTCACTAACATTAAATTGTTTAGTCAGGCTAATGGGCAGAGATACAGTATACTGTAGCTTCTCAATAAAGGTAGTGGGCATTCGATGGAGGGGCCCAGTAGAAGTAGCAGGGGGAACGCTGGAATAAACATGGATAGCGAGCAGAATGAGCTGGAACCATATTAGTGTGATCGGGTACAGAAATAGCCAGAGCATGGTTTACAGGTTTCAGTGAAGGACATTATTAATACTGGTCATATATTCCGTAAATATGCCAAATCCTAATGATTACGTGGCATAAGGGGGAATGTCACGGTTTCCAGTTTCCCGCTTGCAGTCAATACTATATGGCAAATCAGTTTGTTTTAATGACTGGTGGCATTGGAGATGGCCAGTGGAAGTAGGGGGCATCAAGCTGCAACATTGAGCTAATTAACTGTTGGATATCTCCCCAAGAGAAGGTGACATCTTAAAATAGATGTAATTTTTTGGTATGTAAGGCATGTTTATGCTTTTTAATATAAAGCTTTGTTGTGTAATTAAAAGAATGCATGGCTATTATTATAAAGTAGACATTTAAATGCAGTATACTGGGAGTATATTAATTTCTGAATGTGTCTTTTTACTATTCACAGAATTTACAGATTACGTCCACAGTTTATAAAACACATCAACATGTTCATCAAATGTATAACTTGCATGTTTCTCCTGGATTCATTTAGCAAACTTTATAATCCAATTGTACACATTAACTAGGACAGGATCAGAAATTACTACTGTATTTTGCATCATTAACAGCGAAATCCCAAAATAGAAAGATAAAGATGCCATCTGATTTGCAAAGCATCCTGTCCCCTGATTAAAGCATTCTTTCCTCTACTGCAATGCCTGCCAGGTGAACCATAACACAAGCAGAGAGGCACAGGGGCCTGAGTAAGGTCACGGCTAAAACGGCAATGTTTGAATACTAATCAGTGATGGGAAAGCAGAGGTCAGCGCAGCCTGTCTGCTAGCAGGTAGCTCTGTGCTCGGTGGCAGATGGCAGTCATTATTGACTCTTTACAAAGGCCTTGCTTAAAGCCATGCCCCAGTGCTCGATGATAGATTCATTGAGATGCAGAGCGGGTACAAGCAGATGTGGTTTGCCAGGGCCCACCGTAAACAATATGCCAGAAGAATATAAAAAAAATGAGACTGTGCGCAAACATGAAGCAGTCCTCATTTTATAAACTTTCAATGATTAACTGTCTGTGTGCTTGGAATAGCATACCTTACAATTACCAAGGGAAGCAAAGCATAGCTGTGATGTTTCCACAAAAGTGCAACAAAACATCAAAATGCACATTTCATTTAAGGGGATATTATTAATGCAAAACTACCAATATATTACTGGAGTTAACGAGTCTCAATATCAAATTAAAGGGGTAAAGGGATCCAAAGATTTATTGTGCCGTGAAAGCCCTACAGATACCATAGAGTGACCTATTTTTCTGAATAGTAATAGGCCTGCAAACACAGTTCTAAAAGAAATGTGGTGGTCTCCTTGCAAATGCTTGAATAACATTAAAACCATCATTCAGTTTGGTAGATTAAAGACATGAGTAACTACATTTGTAGCAACAAGCAAATGTCATTTGAAACGTGCTCGCTGCTTTGTTGGAGGGTACACTGCCTTTTTCTGTTCAGAGAAAACTGGATTTCTACATTGACCATATGTCGGGGGTCTCATCCTGTTTTCTTAATGGGATGCATTTTGCACTTTTATAGTATTTTAGTTGCACTCTACTAAATGTACTAAAACCTTTAAACATACAAAAGTGTGACGTACATGAAACAGCTTCCACAGTATGTTTCACACTCTCGGAAGACTGATGCTGAACAACACAACAGTAGTTGAGGAGGAAAAGAGGTTCGATTTTTAAAGTTTCTTTTTGTTCTTTATTAGTGTGGATTTTGAGATATATCCACAAACCAACAAAGCTGTGCTCAAACTAAGTTTTCTGCAGTTCCAAGGCCCATGAAGTAGGAGTCCTTATAATGTGATAGACAGGTGGAGTGCCAGTCAAAATGTCGACACCAGAATGTCAATATTTGCTGAATTTTGATATTCAGGATGTCAGCATGTTTGGAATAATAAAACAAAACTGGCTAATAAACAGTCGCAAGCTTACAATCTATGGGGAAATAGGCATTGATACACAAGGATAGGCAGTGGCGGATCCGGGGGGGGGGGCACTCGGGCCCGTGCTCCCCCCCCCTGTCATTTGTGGCCCCAACCCTATGTGTCCCCAGCGCAGCACAGGGAGATGACGGGCGCCCGCTGAGATTGTGTTACCAGCGGGCACCCGTCTCCTCACCCTGAGCCGGAGGCAGGAGCTCAGTACTGAGCTCCGGCACTGTCACTGTGCGGCGTGTGCTATGGGAGAGACGTCAGTCATGACGTCTCTCTCATGGGGGGTCATTCCGAGTTCGCTCGCTAGCTGCTTTTAGCAGCATTGCACACGCTAGGACGCTGCCCTCTGGGAGTGTATCTTAGCATAGCAGAATAGCGAACGAAAGAGTAGCAGAATTGCAAATAAATAATTCTTAGCAGTTTCTGAGTAGTTCGAGACACTCCTACACTGCGATCAGCTCAGCCCGTTTCTTTCCTGGTTTGACGTCACAAACGCCCTGCGTTTGGCCAGCCACTCCCCCGTTTCTCCAGACACTCCCGCGTTTTATCCTGGCACGCCTGCGTTTTCCGCACACTCCCAGAAAACGGTCAGTTTCCGCCGAGAAACACCCACTTCCTGTCAATCACACTCCGATCACTTCAACGATGAAAATTCTTCGTTCGGACGTGAGTAAATCTACTAAGTTTTGTGCTAAAATACTTAGCGCATGCGCGCTGCGTACTATGCGCATTTTTGCCTTAATTGCTCCGTTGCGAAAACCGGCAACGAGCGATCAACTCGGAATGACCCCCCATAGTTCTGACTGAGGAGCGGACGCCCAGAGAGGAGGAGGACTGCAGCAGTCTGGAAGCGGGAACGGGGCTTGGTAAGTATGATGTTTTTTTTCTTCCTTAGTGCAGCGGGGGCATCAACTGGGGGCAAACTACACGGGGACCTTACTACTGGAGGGGCCATCAACAAGGGGCATTACTACTGGGGGGGCATTACTACTGGGGGACATTATTACTGGGGGGGCATTACTACTGGGGGTCATCTATTGTGGGCAAACTCCTGGGGGGCATTACTACTGGGGGACATTTTTACTGGTGGCATCTACTGGGGGCATTACTACTGAGGGGTTCATCTATTGGGGCAAACTCCAGGGGGCATTACTACTGGGGGCAAACTACTGGAGGACATAATTACTGGGGGACATTATTACTGGGGGCCAACTGCCCCTCACACACTGCATCCTGCCTCACACCCTGTCCCTCACACGCTGCCCCCAGCACCTCACACGCTGCACCCTGCCTCTCACACACTGCCCCCTATACCCTGCCCCTCACACACTGCCCCCTGTACCCAGCACCTCACACACTGCACCCTGACCCTCACATGCTGCCCCCTGCCCCTCAAACGGTGCCCACTGCACCCTGCACCTCACATGCACCGAAGCCGCACGCAAATGTACTTGCCCCTTCCATGGTGCCCCCCTTATCATTTTCTTCTGGATCCGCCCCTGAGGATAGGTGCTATCTATTGCATAGTTGTCCACCAGATTGCAAAGGTTATCGGTGAGCTGCATGATATGGGCACACAGCAATTATGAACTGGGGTCAGGAAGAAGGGAAAGTAAAGGAAGAGAAGATATGTGTGGACTGTACAGTGGGGATATAATTGGATTGCCGATATTATAGTGTTGGCTTGATGAATGTCGACATAGACCACACCCGAGAAGCAGATGCACATAGCACATAGATAACATAATGTGCCTGATTCAGAGGTGGATACACTGCCAATGTAGGATGCAGAGAAACAATTCTTTGCTACTGCGTATACATCTAGTCAAACTGCGCTTGTGTCCTGATTCTGAGAGGGGGAGATGAACCAAGCCTTAAAAAGTGATACATTTCACGTTGATTAAGTACCAGCCAATCAGCTCCTAACGACCATGTCACAGGCTAGATTTGAAAAATGAGCTGGTTGGCTGGTACTTTATCACCGTGAACTTTATCACTTTTCAAGGCTTAGTACATCTGGTCCTCTGTCCGATGGAGAAGTGTATAGAAAATGTGGTTGGCTTTCCTGGGTGTTGACAGGGAGGTGTCTTAGCACACGTACGGAGATGTTCCAAGTTATGGGAGTGGCGCAGGCGTGTCTGTAAAACTGGTTGAGTACACAGATGCTCAACCGCTTACATAGGAGACCATACTTGGAAGTAGACACTGCATGTGCTGTAGGGCTATTGCAAGTTTCAATGGTGCATATAAAGACGCAGCAATCGGTATTTCAACATGTATGGATTCAGATGTACAAAAGGGAAGAACTTTGTAGTCCCATTTGTATACAGTCACAGTTGGGTGACCGCCAATAGCCGCTGCCGTAATTATAATTTCTCCTGTTCACCTCTGGAGCTTGGCTGCAACACCGATGTAGCCTAACTGTCAGTGGCTTCATAGGGGCATATTTATTAATTATGGGGTTTTAGACCTGATTCGCAGCAATAAGAAAGTAGGCTTTGGCAAAATGTATTAAAAATCACATAACCAGAACAGGGGCCCCCAAAAGAGCCTGTAGGTTTTTAATCTCACTTAAATTAAGATGTTTTCTCAACTCACATTGTACTTTTACCCTACCAATATGCATTGATTTAGTGCTAAAGTTAATGATCACCCATCATTTACCCAAGACCGATAAATGTGCTTTAACCACTTAACTGATGATATTTTTTTTTACCACTCAGAAATTGTCAGGGGGATAGGGGGGAGATTATGAGTGAATTAGGTGAAGGACACCAAAATGATTTTAGTTTAAAAAAAAAAGGTCTTGTTTTTTTATATATTTGTTTAAAAAAAATTCCAAAACATCAGAACAACGGGAACATCACGACCATCGCAACTTCAGTTTTAACAGCGTGGACAACCGCCACATTGGGGGGTGCTACTTTACACTTCCCCAATGGCTGCTATTGTCTGCAACTGCTGGGTGGGGGATCCTACCGTGTTGACCAACCAGCAGTGATCGGCAGCATGGCAAACACTGAAGGAGGGTGTGGGAAGGCAGAGGGATCTTCCGGTACCTCCTGAGAGCAGAAGCAGAGGGAAGTTTCTCTTGCTGCTGCACACGCTGTTTATCTGACTGGTCATATCCTGTGCGACCAGGTCAGATAAAGCACTTGCTGGTGTGGTTGCATATGAAATCTGATGTGACCGTGCCAGGCAAGTGATTAATACATGACTACCAACCTTTACAGCAGGAGTCTGTGGACCCAGAAGATTCTGCCAGTCCTGCCCTGTCTACTGAGGATAACTTTCTTGCCATTAAGTCCCTCAACAGTAACCTAAAGGAATCCCTTGAACTTAATTTGTACAAAGCAATTTCCTTCATTAAATCTGATATTTCCTCCCATGCAGCACGAACCACAAAATTGGAATCTTGCCAAGAACGCTTGCACAGATAGCAACAGGAAGCTATCAGATCTGGACCACACCAACAACAAGCTAGAGGAACTTAAACCCAAGAATGAGGATAAAGAAAATCGTAAAAGGCGCAAGAATGCTCACATCAGAACCCTTGTGGAGTCCGTTAAACGCAGTGGTGGTCCCTACCATTAACAGCCCAGGGGCTGCTCTTGCTGCAGCTGTAGCCAGCGCCAAGTAAATCTAATGAAGGGAAGAAAAAATACACCCATATGTACAAGAACCTTTAGCTAGCTCGCTGAGTCAGCTGGCGTACAACAGCTTCTAGGGCTGCAGAGTGTGCAGCCCCGAGAACCATAGTACTGACAGCGTATCAGCACAGTGCGTGTTTCCTGCTAGCAGCTCTTACTGTTCTAATCACACTGCAGACTGTCAGTCCCAAAGGGGAGGAGGCTTTCTCCCCTGAGACTGCCAGCCATGTCTGTCTAAGTAGCAGGCAGAGCTTTCAATAGGAAGCCATTGCACAACTAACTCCTCCCTGCTGTGCCTGCGCCAAGTAGAGAGGACACAGGAAGGCAATCAGGGAAAAGAGGGGGTGCAGGTCGGAGTGTTGGAATTGGCGTTCACTAGGAAAGGATGGACCAGTGGCGGATTTTTACTGGGGGGTGGTGGGATGGTTGCAGTCCCACAGCCCCTAGGTAAAATCCATCACTGGTTACACTTGATAATCTAGAATTTTACTTGTAAATCCTGTGTGTTAGTCTCCTTCCTGAACTTGGTTCTTACACTCTCCTAATGGAAAAAGCCCATTGGGCCCTGCATCCTAAACCTAGGGACAACGAACTACCACAAGATGTCTTTATTTATGTCTTTATTAATTTCCTTAGTTTCAAAGAGGAACAGATTATGTTGCAGACCCGAGGCAAACCTTACATTCCGTTTAACACTGCTAAGCTTCAACCCTTACAAGATTTTTCTCCAGTGACAACCGCCATCGCAAATTATTGATGAAAAAACTGAGGCCCTTTGGGTGACCATAGAAACAAGGGAGAAGTTGATTCTTCGTATTGGGGTGATATACAGGTCAGGAAGAGGAACTGGACAAGAACCTATTGCAGGACATCACTAAAATGGCATTAAAAGGAGAGGTGATAATCATGGAGACTTTAATCTTCCTCATAAACTGGGAGGTGTCTGTTGCTAGTTCCACTAGAAGTAGGGACATTTTGAATTCCTTGCAGGGAGCATCCCTCCACCAATTGGTGAAGGAGCCCACTCGGAAATATGCGATATTAGACTTAATACTTACAAATTGAGACAGAATATCTGACATAAAAGTGGGTGAAAACCTGGGATCCAGTGATCATCAAGCAGTATGATTCAGCATAAAGACAGACTGACTCCCATACAAAAACAAAGGTGTTAGATTTTAGGAAGGATGATTTTGTAATGATGGTAAAATGTGTAAGAGATTCTTTGGCAGAGTGGAGGAACTTGGAAGGAGTGCAGGAGAGGTGGGAGATATTAAAAAGTGCAATATTAAAGGTAATAGACCTTTGCATCAAAAGTGTTAAGAAAAACACAAGGAAAAGAAGCCAGTGTGGTTTGCGAGAGAAGTAGCAAGTATTGTGAAAGCAAAAAAGATGGCTTTTAGGAAATATAAGCTGACACAAAATAAGGAAGACAAAGAGATATATCTTGTTAGACAGAAGGAGACTTATACCCCTTTTCCACTAGCTCCTTAAAACATGGGTAAATGCGCGGGGGCGCGCATTTACCCGTGTTTTTCCCTAGTGGAAAAGGGCCCCCCTGGAAAATTCCTGGATCAAGTAATCCGGGAATCGTACCCGGGTAGCTAGCCGTTAGCTGTCTAGTGTGAACGGGAGCCATGTCGAGGTGACACGGCTCCCGTTCACAGTGTATGGAAGGGTGGCGCTGGGAGATCATGTGATCTCCCTGCCGCGTCACTAGCAGCGTCACCAACCTGGCAATATGCCGGGTTGGGGAGCGCTGTCTGAAAGGGGGCTGTAGCACGGGTCGCAGCCGTGTCAGGCGACACGGCTGCGACCCGTGCTACTAGTGGAAATGGGGTATAAGGTAATCAGATGTGCAAAGGAACAAGCTGAGGAGAAAATGGTCCAGTCACTGGGTAAAGGAGGCAAAACATTTTTTAGGTATACTGTATAAGTGAAAGGAAAAAAACAATAGACGGAATAATAAGACTTCAAACAGAGACTGGGAGACAATGTAATAGATCATCTTAATAATTATTTTTGCTCAGTATTCACTACTGAAAGAGAGGGGAAGGGGCCACAGTTAAGTTGCAGGTATGTTCAGGAAAATTAAACCAGTACATTTAGAGGAGAAAGTCCTAACAGAACTCTGAAAGCTGAAAGTAAATAAATCAATGGGGCCAGATGGGATACATCCAAGGCTCTCTTGTGTCAAATACAATCTAGTTATTACAATTGAAGAGGAAGGGAAAGCACTCAGTGAGTGCGCACACTATGAGCTGTATACTCCAAAGCTCAAAATAGTTACATTTAGGTGATAAATTTAAACAATACAAACAACTTTTACTAGTTAATTCTAAGAGGTACTGTACAGCTAAATTCTGCGTGCATTAGAACATAGACAAAAATTCCAAAGGTATTGACTATATTGAGGATGGTCAAGAACAGACACTTTCCTAAGACATTTCTGATAGAGTGCATTTCAATCGCAACAGCGCTTTTGTGTGTACACACTGCATAATGCATGCGCTGTAGAGGTTTTTAGAGATTTTTGTGCATACAGTAGCAAATATTTGCTTAACTATGTGAACATCGGCATTGATGTGACTGAATCAGGCCCTAGGTATATTATATTCTTTTTACAAATATTTAGGTCTGCACACTCATTGGAAGCTCAATGTAGTTAAATAATGTTGACTCCGTTTAGAGTTAAGAGCAAATACAACTTTTTTATGTACAAATGTGTTCATGGGGTACACATATTTTACGGAGAAGTCATAGATTTATAAGCCAAGGTGGCATCGGCTGGGTTTCAGAATTTTACATCTTCTGATAAAAGAAGCTCAGCAGATGGGCATTAATTGCTGAGTGCGAGCTGACATACAATTATGCAGCCAGATGCACGATAAGCTTATTTTTAAAGGACTTGATTCTTTAAATGTACATAAAAGAGTGGAGAAGTCTCATTTGAAAGGGCAAGCAGCATATTGTTGATCATTTTTTTCCCCATGCACCCCCATATTTAGCAGTTTGTAAATGACCTTTAACGTCCACTGCACAGACTATACATTCAGAACTAGTACTTTTTTTCTTTGAAAAAAGGTACAGGCTCTCACCTAAAGTTACAAGTTGATAAAAAAATGTATAGTATCTTCCATACTGTCAGATGTTTATTTCGTTCATTTCTGAAATAATTTCACTGATTTCTACAATACTTGTTTCCAGAACTAGTTCTAAAAAAAAAAAAGTGACATATCCCTGAGCACCATCAGAATAATGCACTGTTCAGGCCGCTTTTTAGACATTGCCTACAACCTGCAGGGGAACTCTAAATTGCTGTGAGGTCTAAAGTAGTAGGGGAAACTTCAATTGCTGTTTGCGGGAGAGATCTGTATCAATGTAGGGTTCCACAGCTAACTCCACTATTGATTTACAGAGAATGTAATTCAGGTTTAAAAGAGATTAGAATGTACCATGCGGCATCTTAAAAAAGCTGCCACTTCTCAGCGTGAAACTATTCATTGTGTTATGTTTTGAATAGTATTGCAGTTTCACAGTTTTGCAATGTTTATCCCGTAGAGTCTTAAATAAATGACCATGTTATAACTTACCTGGTTTGGATCATATACCATTAGTCTGTTCTGGTACTGTGCTGTGTTAGTCACCCCACCTGAAATAAAAATGTTTCAGAATATGTCAGGCTCTGAAATGACAATATGTAACCTGACCTTCCCCCCCCCACCTGCATCCTAGCCACATATTAAAGCAAATAAGATGCATTTTCATAAACAAAAGGCTCCCCAACATTAGCAGAGCTGCCACCTGACTCATGCCAGGCATATCCTGCAGAACTAGCGGTGGTGCTAGGGGACACCAGCCAAAATCTTGCCTAGGGCATCATATTGGTTAGGGCCGGCTCTGCCACACCTTATAGTGATTTGTCAATGCTTTACAAGGTCTTTGGACCTACAGTAATTCAGAGATGTACATAAACTCAATGTTCACGTACATCTTCAGTGTTATTAGATCTACACAGAATCCACACTGCGCATGTGCAGATCCGTGGCTGTGATGTCGCTCACAGTGCTCTAAATGCTGATTGACATGCTGCTGGCATTTGAGTGCAGGGACTAGCAACGTTGCCCAGTGACTGCGTACTTGAAAGCAGCTTCAGTGGCTTCAGCAGCCTGAACTTCCCAATCATCCTGAGGAATACCCAGATAACCACTGTTCACACACATGATCCAGTGCTGCGTCTTCGGATGCAGCGGCGGATCACAAAAGCGTGCAGTCTGCTACAGATGCCTCCTGCTTCTTTTACATATTTTCACATAACGCAGTGGCTGTAGCTAAAGCATACATCTCTGAATCAGGCCCTTTATTTGGACTAAAAAATAGATACTGTCATACAAAATGGATAGACATTTAAAACTACTGCACATCACCCTGTTAAGAAACTCCTTAATAAATAAATGTATGGCGTATAATTGTAAATAGGAGTATTTGTGAACAGTGACGTACTGAGTATTTATAGCAACTTGTATTACAATGTATGAAATCAGAGGTGTCACAAGGTGGGTGAAGGACATGGAATCACATCTAAAGTCACTGGTATCAAAATATTTAGCATGACTATATATTGTTCTTAATACATGAATTTTTCCACTCAAGTAATACATGCACACTACTTTCACGCATCCTTTTTATACTCTAATACAGGCATGTCCAAACTGCGGCCCTCCAGCTGTTGTGAAACTCAGGGACGTGCAGTCAGGGGAGGCAGTGCCTCCCCTGTGATTAATTATTAAAATAATAAAAAGAAGATACTTATGACACATATTCTGTGTCATAAGTATCTTCTTTATTGAATCCTAATCATTTTACTGCTTTAAAGTACTTTGGGAGGCCCTGATAGTAGTGCCTCCCGTGGATAATGGGAACGGGGACAGTGCGGGGGGCGGAGCCTAGCATTGGGCTGTAAAAGCCCATGAAAAAACATAGGGAAAGCGGCACTGTTCCAAGTGCCTCACTGACAGGGACACCACCCCCATGTCAGCGAGGCACCTGTGATTGGACAGCGGATCCAGGGCTGGATCCTCTTGTTCAATCACCCACATGCGGCGCTGGAGGCGGCGGGTCCCGGCGTTAATGATAGCTGGGAGTAGCAGTGGGCCTTCAGTGTGTGCGGCTCTCCCCCCCGTCCTCCGGCTCCCGCTCACCTCACTACCAGCAGCGGCGGTCCTGCGGAGCGTGCAGCTCTCCCCCCGTCCTCCCCCTCTGGCTCCGTCCTCCCGATCACCTGACAGGCAGCAGCGGTGGCCGTGCAGTACGTGCGGCTGTCCTCCTCCGCCTGCTCCTGTCAGTATAATGTTCATTTTTACAGGTGCCTCTACCCCTTTGGATTCTACTGGACAAGTGGACGTGATCGGCGTGGGATGTAGGTAAGTAATCTCTCTCATTTTTACAGGTACCCCTATTGGATTCTACTTGACAAGTGGACGTGACCGGTGTGGGATGTAGGTAAGTATGTTTGAGTGTGTAAGTGTGTTTTAATAAAATTTTACTGTCACGGTGTGTGTGTTTGTGTCTTTATTTGGGTATTTTTTTGTTGTAGAACTACAGGTACCAGCGAGCCTGTTATTTCCCCGCCTGCTGGTACTTGAGGTTCTCCAAGTACCAGCAAGCGGGGGAGGATTGCTGGGCCTTGTAGTTCCACGACAACAAACAATATTCTTTTTCTCTGACGTCCTAGTGGATGCTGGGGACTCCGTAAGGACCATGGGAATAGACGGGCTCCGCAGGAGACTGGGCACTCTAAAAGAAAGATTAGGTACTATCTGGTGTGCACTGGCTCCTCCCTCTATGCCCCTCCTCCAGACCCCAGTTAGAATCTGTGCCCGGCCAGAGCTGGATGCACCTAGTGGGCTCTCCTGAGCCTGCTAGTAAAGAAAGTAATGTTAGGTTTTTTATTTTCAGTGAGATCTGCTGGCAACAGACTCACTGCTACGTGGGACCGAGGGGAGAGAAGCAAACGTACCTGTTCACAGCTAGGTTGCGCTTCTTAGGCTACTGGACACCATTAGCTCCAGAGGGTTCGAACACAGGCAAAGGTCCTCGGTCGTCCGTTCCCGGAGCCGCGCCGCCGTCCCCCTCGCAGAGCCAGAAGATCAGAAGTTGGTGATGAAATCGGCGGCTGAAGACTCCTGTCTTCATTAAGGTAGCGCACAGCACCGCAGCTGTGCGCCATTGCTCCCACTGCACACCACACACTCCGGTCACTGTAGGGTGCAGGGCGCTGGGGGGGGGGGGGGGGTGCGCCCTGGGCAGCAATAAGAATACCTTTGGCATAAAAAAGACACATAATACAGTCTGTGGCTGTATATGTGTAAAACCCCCGCCATTTTTTAGTCAGAAACAGCGGGACAGAAGCCCGCCACTGAGGGGGCGGGGCCTTCTTCCTCAGCACACCAGCGCCATTTCTCTTCACAGCTCCGCTGGAAGGACGCTCCCCAGGCTCTCCCCTGCAGTCTCCTGGCACTAAGAGGGTAAAAAGAGAGGGGGGGCACATAAATTTTTCCCAATAGCTGCTGTATCAATACACCTTTTGCCTAAATTTACTTCTGGTAGTGTGTATCCCTGTGTATATAGCGCTGTGGTGTGTGCTGGCATACTCTTTCTCTGTCTCCCCATAGACCTTGTAGGGTCCTGTCCTCAGTCAGAGCATTCCCTGTGTGTGTGCTGTGTGTCGGTACGGCTGTGTCGACATGTTTGATGAGGAGGGTAACGTGGAGGCGGAGCAAGTGCAGATAAATGTGGTGTCGCCCCCGTCGGTGCCGACACCTGATTGGATGGATATGTGGAAGGTCTTAAATGACAATGTAAACTCATTACATAAGACATTTGATTATGTTGCTGCCGGGGGACAGCCGGGCTCTCAACCCGGGCCTGCCCAGGTGCCTCAGAGGCCGTCAGCGTCTCAAAAACGCCCACTATCTCAGTTGGTTGACACAGATGTCGACACGGAGTCCGACTCCAGCGTCGACGAGGATGAGGCACTATTACAGCCCAAAATGACTAAGGCCATCCGTTAATGATTATTGCAATGAAAAATGTATTACACATTTCAGAGGCTGACCCTGTCCCTGACAAGAGGGTACATATGTTTGGGGAGAAAAAGCAGCCAGTGACTTTTCCCCCGTCACATGAATTAAATGAGTTATGTGAAGAAGCGTGGTCTTCCCCTGATAAGAAAGTGGTGATTCCCAAGAGAATACTAATGGCGTACCCTTTCCCGCCAACGGATAGGTTACGCTGGGAATCCTCCCCTTGGGTTTACAAGGCCCTGACGCGCTTATCTAAAAGAGTGGCCCTGCCGTCTCAGGATACGGCCGCCCTAAAGGAACCTGCGGATAGGAAGCAGGAAAGTATCTTGAAGTCTGTGTATACACACTCTGGTACTCTACTGAGACCGGCTATTGCTTCAGCTTGGATGTGCAGTGCTGTTGCAGCATGGACAGATACTCTGTCAGAGGGGTTGGATACCCTGGACAGGGATACCGTATTGCTAACACTTAGCCATATTAGAGATGTCGTCTTATATATGCAGGATGCCCAGAGGGACATTTGCCTGCTGGGCTCTCGAATAAATGCAATGTCCATTTCTGCCAGGAGGGTCTTATGGACTCGGCAATGTACAGGGGATGCCGACTCTAAAAAACACATGGAGGTTTTGCCTTATAAGGGTGAGGAATTGTTTGGGGACGGTCTCTCGGACCTCGTATCCACAGCGACAGCTGGAAAGTCGACTTTCTTGCCACAGGTTTCCTCACAGCCTAAGAAAGCACCGTATTACCAAATGCAGTCCTTTCGTTCTCAAAAAAGCAAGAGAGTCAGAGGTGCATCCTTTCTTGCCAGAGGCAGGGGTAGAGGAAAGAAGCTGCACCATGCAGCCAGTTCTCAGGAACAAAAGTCCTCCCCTGCTTCCACTAAGTCCACCGCATGACGCTGGGTCTCCACAGGCGGAGCCAGGAGCGGTGGGGGCGCGTCTCCGAAATTTCTGCAACCAGTGGGTTCGCTCACAAGTGGATCCTTGGGCTATACAAATTGTATCTCAGGGATACAAGCTGGAATTCGAAGTGACGCCCCCTCACCGTTACCTAAAATCCGCCTTGCCAGCTTCTCCCACGGGGAGGGAGATAGTCCTGACGGCTATTCACAAGCTGTACCTCCAGCAAGTGATAATAATGGTACCCCCCCTTCAGCAGGGAAGGGGTTACTATTCCACACTGTTTGTGGTACTGAAACCGGACGGTTCGGTAAGACCCATTCTAAATTTAAAATCCTTGAACATTTACATGAAAAAGTTCAAGTTCAAAATGGAATCGCTCAGAGCGGTCATAGCCAGCCTGGAAGAGGGGGATTTTATGGTATCTCTGGACATCAAGGATGCGTACTTGCATGTCCCCATTTATCCGCCTCACCAGGAGTACCTCAGGTTTGTGGTACAGGACTGTCATTACCAATTCCAGACGTTGCCGTTTGGTCTATCCACGGCACCGAGAGTCTTTACCAAGGTAATGGCGGAGATGATGGTACTTCTCCGGAAGCAAGGAGTTACAGTTATGCCGTACTTGGACGATCTCCTCATAAAGGCGAGGTCCAGAGAGCAGTTGTTGGTCAGCGTAGCGCACTCTCAGGAAGTGTTGCTACGGCACGGCTGGATTCTGAATATTCCAAAGTCGCAGCTGATTCCTACGACGCGTCTGCCCTTCCTGGGCATGATTCTGGACACAGAACAGAAGAAGGTATTTCTCCCAGAGGAGAAGGCTCAGGAGTTAGTGACCATGGTCAGGGATCTCCTGAAACCAAAGCAGGTGTCGGTGCATCACTGCACGCGAGTCCTGGGAAAGATGGTAGCGTCATACGAAGCCATTCCTTTCGGCAGGTTCCATGCCAGGATCTTTCAGTGGGATCTGTTGGACAAGTGGTCCGGATCGCATCTTCAAATGCATCGGCTGATCGCCCTGTCCCCAAGGGCCAGGGTGTCTCTTCTGTGGTGGCTGCAGAGTGCTCATCTTCTCGAGGGCCGCAGGTTCGGCATACAGGACTGGGTCCTGGTGACCACGGATGCAAGCCTCCGCGGATGGGGGGCAGTCACTCAGGGAAGAAACTTCCAGGGGCTGTGGTCAAGTCAGGAGACTCGTCTGCACATAAATATACTGGAATTAAGGGCCATATACAACGCCCTGAGTCAAGCGGAGCCCCTGCTTCGAGACCAACCAGTGCTGATCAGACAACATCACGGCAGTCGCCCATGTAAACCAACAGGGCGGCACAAGAAGCAGGGTGGCGATGGCGGAAGCCACAAGGATTCTTCGTTGGGCGGAGAATCACGTACAAGCACTGTCAGCAGTGTTCATTCCGGGAGTGGACAACTGGGAAGCAGATTTCCTCAGCAGGCACGACCTCCACCCGGGAGAGTGGGGACTTCATCAAGAAGTCTTCGAGCAGATTGCAAATCGGTGGGAACGGCCACAGGTGGACATGATGGCGTCCCGCCTAAACAAAAAGCTAAAAAAATATTGCGCCAGGTCAAGGGACCCTCAGGCGATAGCTGTGGACGCACTGGTAATTCCGTGGGTGTTCCAGTCGGTATATGTGTTTCCTCCTCTTCCTCTCATACACAAGGTACTGAGAATAGTAAGAAAAAGAGGAGTGGCCAAGAAGGACTTGGTACCCAGAACTTCAAGAGATGGTCACAGAGGACCCATGGCCTCTGCCTCTCAGACAGGACCTGTTGCAGCAGGGGCCCTGTCTGTTCCAAGACTTACCGCGGCTGCGTTTGACGGCATGGCGGTTGAACGCCGGATCCTAGCAGAAAAGGGTATACCGGATGAAGTAATTCCTACGCTGATAAGAGCTAGGAAGGATGTGATAGCAAAGCATTATCACCGCATATGGCGGAAATATGTTGCTTGGTGTGAGGCCAGGAAGGCCCCTACAGAGGACTTCCAGTTGGGTCGTTTTCTGCATTTCCTACAGTCAGGTGTGACTATGGGCCTCAAATTAGGCTCCATAAAGGTTCAGATCTCGGCCCTATCCGTTTTCTTTCAAAAAGAACTGGCTTCACTGCCTGAGGTTCAGACGTTTGTAAAGGGAGTGCTGCATATTCAGCCTCCTTTTGTGCCACCAGTGGCACCTTGGGATCTTAACGTTGTGTTGGGTTTCCTGAAATCCCACTGGTTTGAGCCACTTAAGACCGTGGAGCTAAAATATCTCACGTGGAAAGTGGTCATGCTATTGGCCTTAGCTTCGGCTAAGCGTGTGTCAGAATTGGCGGCTTTGTCATGTAAAAGCCCCTATCTGATCTTCCATATGGACAGGGCAGAATTGAGGACTCGTCCCCAATTTCTCCCTAAGGTGGTATCATCGTTTCATTTGAACCAACCTATTGTGGTGCCTGCGGCTACTAGGGACTTGGAGGATTCCAAGTTGCTGGACGTAGTCCGGGCTTTGAAAATTTATGTTTCCAGAACGACGGGAGTCAGAAAGTCTGACTCGCTGTTTATCTGTATGCAGCCAACAAGGTTGGCACTCCTGCTTCGAAGCAGACTATTGCTCGCTGGATCTGTAGCATGATTCAGCTGGCTCACTCTGCGGCTGGATTGCCGCATCCAAAATCAGTAAAAGCCCATTCCACAAGGAAGGTGGGCTCTTCTTGGGCGGCTGCCAGAGGGGTCTCGGCTTTACAGCTTTGCCGAGCTGCTACTTGGTCGGGTTCAAACACATTTGCTAAGTTCTACAAGTTTGATACCCTGGCTGAGGAGGACCTTGAGTTTGCTCATTCGGTGCTGCAGAGTCGTCCGCACTCTCCTGCCCGTTTGGGAGCTTTGGTATAATCCCCATGGTCCTTACGGAGTCCCCAGCATCCACTAGGACGTCAGAGAAAATAAGAATTTACTCACCGGTAATTCTATTTCTCGTAGTCCGTAGTGGATGCTGGGCGCCCGTCCCAAGTGCGGACTTCTTCTGCAATACGTGTATATAGTTATTGCTTACTAAAGGGTTATTGTTATGAGCCATCCGTTGATTGAGGCTCAGTTGTTGTTCATACTGTTAACTGGGTATGGTTATCACAAGTTATACGGTGTGATTGGTGTGGCTGGTATGAGTCTTACCATGGATTCCAAATCCTTTCCTTGTAGTGTCAGCTCTTCCGGGCACAGTTTCCCTAACTGAGGTCTGGAGGAGGGGCATAGAGGGAGGAGCCAGTGCACACCAGATAGTACCTAATCTTTCTTTTAGAGTGCCCAGTCTCCTGCGGAGCCCGTCTATTCCCATGGTCCTTACGGAGTCCCCAGCATCCACTACGGACTACGAGAAATAGAATTACCGGTGAGTAAATTCTTATTTTTACACACATGGCTATCAGCCCAGCACCTACCGCCCAGGGGTGCTGGGGACAGCCTATGGCTTCACCCCTGGCCCTTGGGTGCCTGGAGGGGGGGGACCCCTTGATTTAAGGGGTGCCCACTCCTCCAGGGTACCCCGGCCAGAGGTGACTAGTTGGGGGGGTAATGCCACGGCCGCAGCGACCTACATAAAAGTGTCCCCCGGCTGTGGCATTATCTCTCTGGCTAGTGGAGCCCGGTGCTGGTTTTAAAAATACGGGGGACCCCTACATCTTTTGTCCCCGTATTTTTGGAACCAGGACCGGACTAAGAGCCCGGTGCTGGTTGTCTAAATACGGGGAACACCTGTCCAATTTTGTTCCCAGTATTTAAACAACCAGGACTGGCTCAAAGAGCCCGAGGCTGGTTATACTTAGGAGGGGGGACCTCACGCATTTTTTTTTTTTACCCATTCAGACCCTTCTCCATTAAGTTAATGGAAGCCCTGGACAAAAAAATTGCATTCATGTCCTCCTCCCACTCCCTTCCCAGTCCCAAACACTAATTTTATTTTATTTTTCTATAAAAATGTACAATCTATCACAAGTATGATGAGCAGGCAGTAGCGGGCATTGGCTAGGGGTCATCGGAAGGATTCGGCGGACATTATGGCTGTAGTGCCTCACTAGCCACTGACCTCACCGGACGCCACTGGTGAAACTACATATCCCAGCATGCCCTTACACAGTTTTGCTGTCAGAGAATGCTAAAGCTGTGTCAGGGCATGCTGGGATGTGTAGTTTCTCAACAGCTGGATGGCCGCAGTTTGGACATGCCTGCTCTAATACCTCCTAAACTAATACATAATAATAATAAATCTATTCCTGGATGGCTAAATAGCATTAAAAAGTCAACAAACTTGTATCATGCTAAATAGAATTATACCAGTGCCCATCACGTTGATGACTAATCTATTCTGATTTTTATCCATATTATATTAGCACTTTTTAGCTTCATCTGTTACAGCAATAGCAGTAGATTCTTTGTTCCTTTGTTTCCAAAAAAAGGAGAAATTGTCCAAGTAAAAAAAAGAGAGAAGAAAAAGTGCGTTCCTGAATATTTTACTTCTCCTCTGCTACGTTGGAGGTCCTTGATAATTATATGCACTTCACATACCTCTCCTCTCACTTTTAGATTAATCTTTTGAAATGAGATGCAGAGGATTTGCATACAGATTTGATGACACAAAAATAGATATGGAATTATTAAGTCTATATGTGTTGTCATTTTTTCCTAGTGTGGAGTACCCTTGCCTACAGCGATATTCTTGGCTTTGAAAGTCATCAGGCTGATTTGCCTGCTCTTAGGTTACGGTACCCCATGCTGCTACACTGTCCCCTGCAATCAAAGCACTTGCACACATTCTGTGGTTTCCCCTAATAAGTATATTTTATTGATTGGCAGTTTTGATCTGCCTCCCCAGGGGGATAATCTGCATCTTATGAGCATTCTATAGATACATCTGGCATTAAATATGCCATCTTACATGAGCATCAGTTTTCAAAAACAACTTTTCTCCTAACTTTGAAGTAGTGCAGATGAAATTTAAAATATATTCTGCCAGAAAACTTGAATTAGCTGTATTGTATTTTATCCTTAAAATGCTATTCAACGTATTTCATGGGCTTCAGAAAATCTGAATCTCTCAGAGACTGAAAGTGAAAGCCAACGGAAAGGTGAACAGAAAGTTTCAATGATAAATACCAATATTTTTTTAGAATAATAGGACTGTCCAATAAGCAACCGCTGGAAAGAATTGGTCATTTTTCTATAAAGAGTGTTGTGATTCAAGTGGTTATTCAACTTCACTTAGAAAATGACAGCTATGAGCTGCTCAGCAATAAAATGAACTATGCCTGGATGGTTTAGTAATGTCTCTTTATGAAATATAATGTTTAGACTATGGTTATCAGGCGTTAAATTCCCATACCTGATGTATAACTCTATTGAAGCAGGTGGTCACGACAATCTTTCTTCATTTGAACTCTCTAAAAAAACTGACACTACTTTTCTGAGTGACGGAAACGGTATAATTCAAACTTGATTTCAAATATTCATTTAATTCTAGAGAAAAATAAATCTTTTTGTACAGGAAACTGATCGATTGATGGACTTTTATTTATTTTTTGCCTGCATTGTCTACTATTAGCTTATGCTGATTAAAATGATATGCGTCATGCCTATATTCTGTGTGTTTGACTGTGGCTGTATCTGCATATGAAATGCTACATTACAGTGATTTCCAGGAAAACATTGTAACATAGCATTTCATATGCCGATACAGCCACAGTCGCACACAGAATACAGGCATGACGCATATCATTTTAATCAGCATAAGCTGCTTGTGCGTCGTATTTGCATAGCAATGCAATGTAAATGCATTTAAATGGAAAAAGTCTCACATAAAGATGCTCAGCACTACCGAGTCACACCACTAGAAGGGCTGTTTAACATGACTGCAGCAAGGATATAGGAGAACATATGTTCAGGATTCCAGCTATCAAGATTCCGGCGCCTGTCTTCTGACCACCGGGATCCCGTACATAGGGCTGCTAACTCTATCCCTTTATCAAAGCATGGAGAGAGAGAGAAAATAGAGCACTTGCCAATCAGCTTCTACCTTTCATTTTTCAGGCTGTATTTGAAAAATTACAGGAACTGATTGGCTAGAGCATTATCTTCTCCACATTTAATTTTCCCTCCTGTCATGTGTTCAGCATAGTAATTATACTTTTATTTATGACTCACATGGTCACAGTTGTGTAAAGTGATCTTGAGTTTAACAGAAGTATAACTATTGGTGGACACTAGCGCAAGCGCACAAGGCTTAGCCAGCCGAGGTTGTAGAACAGATGCAATATTACATTAGTAAAAGATCATGTAGATGAGGGAACAGTTTAAAAAACATGATTAGAATAATTGCAATGGCAACTGTGCAATGTAGATATACAGGTTGAGTCTCCCATATCCAAATATTGAAATTTTTGAGCGTGACTGAGATAGTGACACCTTTGCTTTCTGATGGTTCAATGTACACATTAAAAATATTGTATCATTTATACTTATTTATTTATATATTTTATAAAATGATCTTCAGGCTGTGTGTATAAGGTGAATATGAAACATACAATAATTTTGTTTATGTACACAAACTTTGTGTCATGCACAAAGTTATTAAATATATTGTACAAAATTACCCTCAGGCTATGTGTATAAGGTGTAAATGAAACATAAATGCATTCTGTGTTTAGACCTTAGTCCCATCCTCAAAATATATAATTACGCTATGCAAATATTCTAAAATACGGAAAAATCTGATATCCAAAATACTTTTGGTCCCAAGCATTTTCGATATGGGATACTCAACCTGTACAATAAAAGTATCATTATATATAGTGTTTTCTATTTATGGACAACTGCTACTTTTACAACTGTTACATTGCATTATACCAGATGTTCCCAAATGTGGTCCTCGAGGCACCCCAATAGTCCAGGTTTTAAGGATATCCATGCCTGAGCACATGACTACAATTAGATTGACTGAAGTACTAATTAAGTCACCTGTACCTAAGCATGAATATCATTAAAACCTGGACTGTTAGGGTACCTTGAGGACCGCATTTGGGAACCGCTGCCCTATGCAAGAGTTGTAATTATTATTAGATTACATGACAGATGGAAGGAGGCACACAATGTGGTAAATGGTTGGCGCAAGTTGGGGAGTGTGACCTATAATTTTGGAAGAGTGTATATTTACAAAACAAATTTGCAGTTATGCATCTGAATGTAACGATCAAGATTATAGTGCATTATTGTTTACTGAAAGAAACAAGGTTATTGCTTGTACTGATATGAATAAGCAAATATTCTCTGTAAAGCGCTGCAGAATATATATGCACTATTTAAATAGCTGTTAATAAATAAATGCTTCAAAGACATGTACTGTCATATACTGAAAAAAGAGCACACAATTCCATGCATAGTTTAATAAGCTGGACACACTGCATTACTGTATGCATGAAATATTATATATATATATATATATATATATATGTATATATATATATAATATAAAATCTCCAATAGCGGCACTCAGGTAAAATGAATGAAAACTCAGACCAAAGCTTGGTAGGCAACGTTTCAGCGCTAGGCTGCGCTTTTATCAAGCCCATTAATGCAATGCAAAATTTATATACCCTCCACCCTAATTAGCAATGGTGGCCTTGCGCCCTCCTTCTGCTCATTCACACACCTGTTCAGGAGTTCATGGGGGTAACCATCATTACAACACATACATATGTTAATACAAGTGTACCATGATAAAAACCTTATATAGACAAACATGAAGTAAAAAAAATAGGAACATAAATTCCTATAGAATAATCCGTCACTACTACCATGTCACTATGGACCAAATAGAAGACCTCCCTGATTCAGCGCTTGTTAAATTAATTAGTATTATACCTATTATTAAATGTATATAAATCATTGCTAAGATAATACGACATACGTGCACCAAATTTGGTCAAAACTAATCTTTCATCTGTAGCAATTAATACTCTGATTTTTAGAGAAATACTTGCATACAGATGATTTCATTAAGCCCCTTAGGGGTTAATGAATCTAAACGTAGTATCCATTCAGCTTCCCTCTGTAAAAGTCTAGTGGATATATCCCCACCTCTTGTTAGTAGGGGCACATGGCCTATTATCCGGTATCGCAGTGTAGACATATTGTGTTTTGATTCTAAAAAAATGGCGCGTCACCGGTTGTATACTAGTACCAGTATTGATAGCTGCCCATATAGCTGTACGGTGTTGCGCCATTCTTTTGCAGAATGTACCTTCCGTTTTCCCAACATAAATTTTGAAACATGGACAAGTTATGGTATACACCACAAATCTACTAGTACATGTAAGCCGATATCGTATATGGTACTTAGTTCCCGTGTATGGATGGTGAAACGTTGGTCCTGTTTGTAAGAACCTGCATGTTGTACAATTTGGGCATTTAAAACACCCGGTTTTAGGTTTATTAAGAAATGTATGACTTGTTTTCTTCCGTAGCTGAGATACATCGTTACGTACCAAATAGACTTTAAGATTTTTACCTCTCCGATAGTAAGTCATCAAAGCCATACACCAGGATCCTGGATCAGGTCTTCTTCATGACTCCTGGACTATTGCAAGTGTACTACCCTGTTAGCACTTACAAAGTTGTTGCACTTATCTACAAAGCCAGATGATTTTTTATAGTTTGAATATTCCGTCACCCCACTGCCTCTGTGGCCGGAGCAGCCTAGAAGCGGAAAACATTTATTTTCTCAGCATGATACATGGGGTATATACATCACTAAATCTGTTGTGGCCTGCATTGCCTAGATACAGACTTACTTCCATATAGATGTCTTGCTACATGTTGAACTTATCATTACCCTGTTGATGCTGGGGCTGGAGCAGCCTAACTACGGATATGCTTGTCATCTTCCACCTTTGATATAGGGGGAACAACCAGCTTTAGTCCCGCCGTGGTCACAGTCACCTAGAAGCTGACTGTATTTTCCCTATACGGTGTTTCCCTGGGATCGTGATTACAGTGCACCGCCAGTTGGAAACCAGCACGGACTCTATCCTCATTCACCCACGGCAGTGACACACCGCCGTGGGCACCATGCGCACTGGGAATCGTGGTGGTTGAATTATAGCCTGGATAAGAGAGGACATTCAGCAGCCGGGGTAATTTATAAAAACTATCCTATATCCAAGCAAGAAATGTTATCCAGTGAGTTGAGTATCTCATTACATATTACAGAGTTCAGAGACTTCCTATCAGTTATGTTGGTAGTCTAATTAAGACAGCAGCATCTGTTACAATTTGAACTGACAACATATGGAGACTGTTTCCTTTTAACTGAGGTCTTATCACACTTGTTATATAATATATTCAAAAGTGTCTTTTTGATCCCAGGATAACTGTGGTTTAAGTACATTTTCTCAGGGTCTTTTGAAAAAATGTTTTTGATATTGCTATTATGATCCAGCCAACATCGATTGTGTAATGATGACAGTATTTTTTTGGTACTAATTCTTTTAAGAATATATTTTTTTGCAATTAGAGCGATTATATTAGTTGCTAAATTATTAAAGTCACTTGTTGGTGACTAGAGATTTAAACTATCGATGTTGAGCTAGTTCATACCTGTATTCGATGCAGTAGTGGTATCAGAGGGGTCATTTGTACATTGGTATCAATCTCTGAAGTGTACAACAGTATGTTAAGGGTTTATTAGTTGTGAACCTACGCTTGTGATATTAGTACATATAATTGTGAATAGTGGGTGTATTGCCCTCACTATCAAGGTAGAGAGGTTCCTGACACAGTATACCACTGAGGTATTATTATATACCCACTATCTAAAGATGGCTACACTAGGAACAGAGGGGTTACACCAGAGAATAGTATTAGACCTAGGGTCAGTCTTTAGCTTCTCGGAGTCAGAAGCAGAAGCCATCCTTTTCCCTGATGACTCAGTTAGTAAAAGTATTACATCTTCGGCTGTAGACCTGTTTAATGAATTAGCACGTCTTAAAAAGAAGGAAATCGATTTCCTTTACCATGGCATTACTCTGTCCAACTATTTCAAGGACAAACGTATACCCCGGGGGTTTAGAGTTAAAAACTCCCCCACTATCGGGAGATACAATGTGGAATTTTGTTAGAAGTGGACATCTATCTTAAACAAATGTTCCTTTGATCTTCTATTACTAGTTATAGAAGAGTCCAAGAGAGAAATGCTATGTGTAAAGGATAAAATCACAGCCTTTGATACCTTACACTTACAGACACTGTGGGTGGATACGCAGGGAGATTGGCTAAATAAACTCTACACAGGTTGAACAATATAGAAATGCATTGATAAGATTTAAAGCTGAGAAAAAGAAAAAAGTAGATATGGATTATGAACATCAGAAGGTGTTCCCCTGGTTGACAGGGGGCATATACCCATAATGATAAACTTCCACTGTTTAGACGTACCAATTATAGAACAAGACTAGATACTGTACTTCAGATGATACAGCGACTACAGAAAGTGACAACGACATAGAACATAATAGAACCGTGGAATGTATGGGTACCCCAGTAGGACAACGGACGTGGGCCCGTTTTTTAGACCAAAATCCAGACAAACCCGCCGTGGCAGCCAAAACAAACACTGAAAACCTCAGAGGGGTCACAAAACTTAATATATAATTTCTCTAGTAGAATTTTATCTGAGTGTGAATTGGTAGTACAGCTGGGATTATCCTTTGTGCCCACTGTCCCCTTTGACAGAGTACAATGGAAAATTGAGTTGTATGAGCTCAATATGAGCCTTAAATTAAAAGAGCTCTTTGGAACTAAAGCCCCTACTCCCTCAGAATTGCCAACTCAACTTTAAGCCATACAAGGTCGCTCTAAATTTGAACCAACTAGCAATAATGCGTCTATTAAAACCTACACACGCATGCTTGACAAGACGGTTAGTGAGGCCCCACTAGCAAAAAAAACCTCCCAGTGGAATCTACCTAAAGATGAGCATGAGGCACTTTCCAATTTTAGCAATTATGATGATATAGTATTCCGCCTGGCGGATAAGGGCGGTGCCCTAGTAGTAATGAACCTGACAGATTACAAAAGGGAAGTAAAACGTCAGCTGAAAGATTCAGATACATATAGAAGGTTGGACTCTGATCCATCACTTATATTTAAAAACGAACTGGACAAAGTACGTATGGAGGCCTGTACGAACGGTTGGATTTCGAGTGCCATTAAAACAGCATTGACTGTACAATATCCAGTTAAACCTTTACTATACATGGTACTGAAGGTTCCCCGACAACTTATTGACCCTCCTGGTAGGCCCATCATTGTGGCCAGAGGGTCATTGTACCAACCCATTTCGATTTATTTAGGCGCTCTACTCCAGCCGTGCATGCAAGCTAAATATACCTTTTTGAAGGACACCACTAGTCTCCTGAGGTCATTAAAGACATTGCTTCTGTTGTCATACACATCCCTGTTATGTGCGGTTGATGTAAGTAGCCTGTATACCTGCATACTGCATGATGCGGGTATACAGGCTACCAAAGAATTGATTACAGATAACCCACTTTATGTGGGAGCTCCTACTGAACTGTTCCTAACCCTTCTCAAATTAGTATTAACAAGGAATATTTTTGTTTATGATGAACATACTTGCTGATGTCAGGATGTGCGATAGGGACCAATGTGGCCCCATTGTATGCCAATGAGTTTATGTTCATCATTGAACTGCAGCTTTTCTTTGAAAACAAGGAGATAGCAGAATTTTTTTTTAGCCTATTTTAGATATATAGACAATTTGCTAATTATGTGGGAGGGAACAGAGGAAGAGTTTAGAGATCTTATTGAAAATCACAATTCCAGTTATAGCCCAGTGAAGTTCACTTATACTTTGAATACACAAACAGTGAACAGTGAAACCTGCACATGTGTTTAACTAAAACGGCAGGTAGATTATCGCCTTCCTTATTTTCAAAACTCACAGACAGGAACAATTTATTACAGGCATCCAGTGCCCATCCTGTGCCATTAAAGAACGCACTCCCATACTCACAATTCTTAAGAGCACTTCGTATATGTGATCAGAGGGAGGTGGGAATTCAACAACTTAAGACAATGTTTAATAAATTCCTACAGAGGGGCTACAAGGAGAAAGATTTATTTAAGGCTAAGAAAAAAAGCTCTGGCAGTCCCTGTAGGGGTGTGGTTCATTAGGTTGACATACATTGGGTCAACCACTGAATGTCGACATGAATTAGGTCGACACGTACAGTGTCGACATGGAAAACGGTCGACATGCATTTTTTGACTGTTTTTGGTGTCGTTTTCTTCGTACAGTGACGGGGAACCCCAATTAGTGCACCGCTTCGCTCGCCATGCTTCGGGCAGGGTACCGTTCCCAATTGTTGTCCATGTGCATCGTTAAGTATGAAAAAGGTGAACAAATTATTTTATTTTTTTTAAACTCATGTCGACCTAGTACATGTCGACCTAGTGACCATGGCGACCTTCAGTGGTCGACCCAATGTATGTCGACCTACTGCTTGTCAACCTAACGACCGCATCCCCCCTGTAGATCTATTGCTGACCACCAAAGTTAGGAAAATAATATCAATCAACATGTTTGGGTCAGTAAATACACACATATGAGCGCATATGCTAACAGTAAGCCATATCTCTTTGGCCTATGATTTTGTCCGATAAGGATTTAGGAGCATTACGTGACAAGTCTTTGATGACTTGCTAGCGGAGAGGTAAAAATCTTAAAGACTATTTGGTACGTAACAATGTATCTCAGCTACGGAAGAAAACGAGTCATACATTTCTTAGTAAACCTAAAAACGGGGGTTTTAAATGCCCAAATTGTACGACATGCAGGTTCTTACAAACAGGACCAACGTTTCACCATCCATACACGGGAACTAAGTACCATATACGATATCGGCTTACATGTACTAGTAGATTTGTGGTGTATACCATAACTTGTACATGTTCCAAAATTTATGTTGGAAAAACAGAAGTTACATTCCGCGAAAGAATGGCGCAACACCATACAGCTATACGGGCAGCTATCAATACTGGTTCTAGTATACAATCGGTGGAGCGCCAATTTTTAGAATCAAAACACAATTTGTCTACACTGCGATACCGGATAATAGACCATGTGCCCCCACTAACAAGAGGTGAGGATAGATCCACTAGACTTTTACAGAGGGAAGCTGAATGGACATTGGTATGCAAGTATTTCTCTAAAAATCTGAGTATTAATAGCTACAGATGAAAGATTAATTTTGACCAAATTTGATGCACGTGTGTCATATATCTTAGTGATGATTTATATACATTTAATTATAGGTATAATAATAATTAATTTAACAAGCGCTGAATCAGGGAGATCTATTCGGTCCATAGTGACATGGAAGTAGTGACGGATTATTCAATAGGAATTTATGTTCCTATTGTTTCTCTTACGTCCTAGAGCAGGCATGTCCAAACTGCGGCCCTCCAGCTGTTGTGAAACTACATATCCCAGCATGCCCTGACACAGTTATGCTGTCAGAGAATGCTAAAGCTGTGTCAGGGCATGCTGGGTTGTGTAGTTTCTCAACAGCTGGAGGGCCGCAGTTTGGACATGCCTGTCCTAGAGGATGCTGGGGACTCCGTAAGGACCATGGGGTATAGACGGGCTCCGCAGGAGACATGGGCACTATAAAGAACTTCAGATGGGTGTGCACTGGCTCCTCCCTCTATGCCCCTCCTCCAGACCTCAGTTAGATCCTGTGCCCAGAGGAGACTGGGTGCATTACAGGGGAGCTCTCCTGAGTTTCTCTGAAAAAAGGATTTTGTTTGTTTTTTTATTTTCAGGGAGCACTGTTGGCAACAGGCTCCCTGCATCGTGGGACTGAGGAGAGAGAAGCAGACCTACTTAAATGATAGGCTCTGTTTCTTAGGCTACTGGACACCATTAGCTCCAGAGGGTCGGAACGCAGGTCTCACCCTTGCCGTTCGTCCCGGAGCCGCGCCGCCGTCCTCACAGAGCCGGAAGATAGAAGCCGGGTGAGTATAAGAAGAAGACTTCAAAGGCGGCAGAAGACTTCAGATCTTACCGCTGCGCGCCTTTGCTCCCACACACAACACACACTGCAGGCACTCATGGGTGCAGGGCGCAGGGGGGGCGCCCTGGGCAGCAATAATAAACCTCTAGGACTGGCTAACAGGCATATATAGGCTGCGGAGGCAGTATAATAATAATTAATTTAACAAGCGCTGAATCAGGGAGATCTATTCGGTCCATAGTGACATGGAAGTAGTGACGGATTATTCAATAGGAATTTATGTTCCTATTGTTTCTCTTACGTCCTAGAGGATGCTGGGGACTCCGTAAGGACCATGGGGTATAGACGGGCTCCGCAGGAGACATGGGCACTATAAAGAACTTCAGATGGGTGTGCACTGGCTCCTCCCTCTATGCCCCTCCTCCAGACCTCAGTTAGATCCTGTGCCCAGAGGAGACCGGGTGCATTACAGGGGAGCTCTCCTGAGTTTCTCTGAAAAAAGGATTTTGTTTGTTTTTTTATTTTCAGGGAGCACTGCTGGCAACAGGCTCCCTGCATCGTGGGACTGAGGAGAGAAAAGCAGACCTACTTAAATGATAGGCTCTGTTTCTTAGGCTACTGGACACCATTAGCTCCAGAGGGTCGGAACGCAGGTCTCACCCTCGCCGTTCGTTCCGGAGCCGCGCCGCCGTCCTCACAGAGCCGGAAGATAGAAGCCGGGTGAGTATAAGAAGAAAGAAGACTTCAAAGGCGGCAGAAGACTTCAGATCTTACCGCTGCGCGCCTTTGCTCCCACACACAACACACACTGCAGGCACTCATGGGTGCAGGGCGCAGGGGGGGCGCCCTGGGCAGCAATAATAAACCTCTAGGACTGGCTAACAGGCATATATAGGCTGCGGAGGCAGTATATATTATAATCCCCCGCCAGTATTGAAAAATTGAGTGGGACCGAAGCCCGCCGCTGAGGAGGCGGAGCTTGATCCCACAGCACTAACCAGCGCCATTTTCTCCACAGCACACTGCAGAGAAGCTGGCTCCTCAGACTCTCCCCTGCTGAACACGGTGACACAGGGCAAAAAAGTGGGGGGGGGCACTTGTAAGGCGCAGTGAGTGTATATATATACATATAAGTATATAAAAGCGCTGTTTATCTGGGAATTTTGTTTCCAGTGTCAGTTGGCGCTGGGTGTGTGCTGTCATACTCTCTGTCTCCAAAGGGCCTTATTGGGGAACTGTCTCCATATAAATATATCCCTGTGTGTGTGGGGGTGTCGGGACGCGTGTGTCGGCATGTCTGAAGCGGAAGGCTCATCTAAGGAGGAGGCGGAGCAGATGATTGTGGTGTCTCCGTCGGCAACGCCGACACCTGATTGGTTGGACATGTGGAATGTTTTAAATGCAAATGTGACTTTATTGCATAAGAGATTAGATAAAGCAGAGTCCAGGGATAATACAGGGAGTCAATCAATGGCTTTGACGGTGTGACAGGGCCCTTCAGGGTCTCAAAAACGTCCCCTATCCCAAATAGCAGACACTGATACCGACACGGATTCTCCAGTGTCGACTACGATGATGCAAGGTTACACCCAAGGGTGGCCAAAAGTATTCATTATATGATTATTAAAAAAAAGTACCAAAAAAAACCAAGTGGCGCTTAACAATCATATAGTATAAAATATTTAATAAAAATACACATTAAAAAATACAATGCAACAACCTCCCGGGGGTGTAAGACAATTATTAAAACATCACAATAATGTTGTGCAGCAGTGTGATAGATCAAAACACCTGATATTTGGTTAGAATACAGGTTGCAAACATGAAAAAATAGCCACTGTTGACACAAGAGTCTCGGGATTACACAAAAAACAATATGTACACACTTGAAGGTGCAGCTGCAGAATAATTTCCAACTGTGTGACTCACAGTGGCATGCCCACAGGGTGGTACCCGTGACCCGGGTTGGAGTAGATTTGTTCAACAGATATTAGCAATGTAAACAGATAGTTGAAAAAAATATATAGAAATATAAATATGGTAAGTGAACCTGTTACCGCTGGGCAGGAGCTTTCGATTCCTGCTCCCTGGTGTTGTCCCGTTAGCCAGGGAGATGATGTACACCAGAGCCTCAGCGGGATGAAGCAGTGTTGTAATATGTGGGAGACTTGATTCGGGCGTCCTCACCGAGACGCTGCTGCATGCGGGAGCTTCGTGTCCCCTTTCACATTGGTCGTTTGCCGATGGAGCCGAAGTGGCAGGGGCCCGGCCAGAAGCACCGATCAATAGCCCGTCTGACGCTCGTATCACCCGTCAGTGTGGTAACGGCTGTGGCTGAGGGCCGCGCGGGGTTGAAGCTGCGGGCTGGGGCGCTTATACTGCAGCCGTCGGTCTGGTTTCCCGTGCACGGCTCAGATGGAGATGGAAGTACACAGCGGTACCGGTCCTCATGAAATTTCCTGTATTCCTTAACGCGTTTCAACGCCAGCAGGGCGTCTTCCTCAAAAGGCAGGTATATGATTATTGCAATAAAAGATGTTTTGCATATCACAGATGACCCCTCTGTCCCTGACACGAGGGTACACATGTTTAAGGAAAAGAAACCTTTCCCCCATCTCATGAGCTGAACGCATTATTTGAAAAGGCTTGGGAAACTCCAGACAAGAAACTGCAGATTCCCAAAAAAATTCTTATGGCGTATCCTTTCCCTGCACAGGACAGGGTACGGTGGGAATCCTTGCCCAGGGTGGACAAGGCTTTAACGCGCTTATCCAAGAAGGTGGTGCTACCGTCTCCAGACACGGCAGCCCTCAAGGAGCCTGCTGATCGCAGACAGGAAACGACTTTAAAATCAATGTATACACATACGGGTGCTTTGCTCAGACCGGCAATAGCATCGGCTTGGGTTTGTAGCGCGGTAGAAGCTTGGACAGATACCTTGTCAGCTGATATTGATACCCTAGATAGGGATACCATTTTATTGACCTTAGGTCACATCAAAGACGCAGTCTTATATATGAGAGACGCTCAGAGAGACGTTGGGCTGCTAGGTTCGAGAGCCAACGCCATGGCGATTTCTGCTAGGGGAGCACTGTGGATCCGCCAATGGACGGGTGATGCTGACTCAAAGAGGCATATGGAAGTTTTGCCTTACAAGGGTGAGGTTTTATTTGGGGAAGGTCTCACGGACCTGGTTTCAACAGCTACCGCGGGTAAATCTACTTTTTTTGCCTTATGTTCCCCCACAGCAAAAGAAAACACCACAGTATCAGATGCAGTCCTTTCGGTCGCATAAGTCCAGAAGAGGTCGGGGCTCTTCCTTCCTCGCCAGAGGTAAGGGTAGAGGGAAAAGAATGCCTGCTACGGCTAGTTCCCAGGAGCAGAAGTTCTCCCCGGCTTCTACTAAATCCACCGCATGACGTTGGGGCTCCACTGAGGGAGTCCGCGCCGGTGGGGGCACGTCTTCGACTCTTCAGCCTCGTCTGGATTCAGTCGGACGTGAATCCTTGGGCGATGGAAATTGTATCCCAAGGCTACAAGCTGGAATTCGAAGACGTGCCTCCTCGCCGATTCTTCAAATCGGCTTTACCAGCTTCTCCCCCAGAGAGGGAGATAGTTTTAGCTGCAATTCAAAAGCTGTGTCAACAGCAAGTTATTATCAAGGTTCCCCTAATACAACAGGTAAAAGGGTACTATTCAACCCTATTTGTGGTCCCGAAACTGGATGGCTCGGTCAGACCCATTCTAAATTTAAAATCCCTAAACCTGTACTTAAAAAAGTTCAAGTTCAAGATGGAATCGCTCAGGGCAGTTATCTCCAGCCTGGAAGGGGGGGGATTTTATGGTATCACTGGACATAAAGGATGGATACCTTCACGTCCCCATATATCCTCATCAGGCATACCTGAGATTCGCTGTACAGGACTGTCATTACCAGTTTCAGACGTTGCAGTTTGGGCTTTCCACGGCCCGAGGGTTTTCACCAAAGTAATGACGGAAATGATGGTGCTCCTGCACAGACAAGGAGTCACAATTATCCCGTACTTGGACGATCTCCTGATAAAAGCGAGATCAAAGGAACAGTTGCAGAAAAGCGTGTCGCTCTCCCTGAGAGTGCTGCAGCAGCATGGCTGGATTCTAAATCTACCAAAGTCACAGTTGGTTCCAACGACTCGACTGTCTTTCTTAGGCATGATTCTGGACACAGAACAAAACAGGGTTTTTCTCCCGATGGAAAAAGCCCAAGAACTCCAGAACATGGTCAGAGACCTGTTAAAACCGAAAAGAGTGTCAGTCCATCAATGCACTCGAGTACTGGGGAAAATGGTGGCGACCTACGAAGCCATCCCCTTCGGCAGGTTTCATGCAAGGACTTTTCAGTGGGACCTTCTGGGCAAGTGGTCCGGGTCCCATCTTCAAATACATCAGAAAATAACCCTGTCCCCCAGGGCCAGGGTGTCTCTCCTGTGGTGGCTGCAGAGTGATTACCTTCTAGAGGGTCGCAGGTTCGGCATTCAAGACTGGGTTCTGGTGACCACGGACGCGAGCCTCCGAGGATGGGGAGCAGTCACACATGGAAGGAATTTTCAGGGACTATGGTCAAGCCAGGAGACTTATCTACACATCAACATACTGGAATTAAGGGCCATATACAACGGCCTATGACAAGCGGAGAATCTTCTTCGCGACCTACCGGTTCTGATTCAATCAGACAATGTCACAGCCGTGGCTCATGTAAACCGCCAAGGCGGGACAAGGAGCAGAGTGGCAATGGCGGAAGCCACCAGGATTCTACGCTGGGCAGAAAATCACGTAAGCGCTCTGTCAGCGGTATTCATTCCGGGAGTGGGCAACTGGGAAGCAGACTTCCTCAGCAGACACGATCTCCATCCAGGAGAGTGGGGACTTCATCAAGAAGTTTTTACAGAGATAACAAGTCTTTGGGGACTTCCTCAAATAGACATGATGGCGTCATGCCTCAACAAGAAGCTTCGGAGGTATTGTGCCAGGTCAAGGGACCCTCAGGCAGTAGCGGTGGACGCCCTGGTGACACCATGGGTGTTTCAGTCGGTCTATGTGTTCCCTCCCTCTTCCTCTCATCTCAAAAATATTGAGAATCATAAGACGAATAAGAGTGCAGACAATACTCATTGTTCCAGATTGGCCTCGAAGGGCCTGGTATTCAGATCTTCAGGAGATGCTCACAGAAGATCCATGGCCTCTTCCTCTCAGGGAGGACCTGTTGCAGCAGGGGCCCTGCGTGTTCCAAGACTTACCGCTGTTACGTTTGACGGCATGGCGGTTGAACACCGAATCCTAGCCGGGAAGGGTATTCCAGAGGAAGTCATCCCTACTCTGATAAAGGCTAGGAAGGAGGTGACGGCAAAACATTATCACCATATTTGGAGGACATATGTAGCTTGGTGTGAAGTCAAGAATGCTCCTACGGAAGATTTCCACCTGGGCCGTTTTCTCCACTTTCTACAGACAGGAGTGGATATGGGCCTAAAGTTAGGCCCCATTAAGGTACAGATTTCGGCCCTATCTATATTCTTCCAGAAGGAATTGGCTTATCTCCCAGAAGTCCAGACTTTTGTAAAGGGAGTGCTACACATCCAGCCTCCTTTTGTGGCACCATGGGACCTTAACGTGGTGTTACAGTTCCTAAAATCTCACTGGTTTGAACCTCTTCAAACAGTTGAATTAAAATTTCTCACTTGGAAGGTGGTCATGTTGTTGGCCTTGGCATCTGCAAGGCGGGTGTCCGAATTGGCGAATTTGCCTCATAAGAGCCCCTATCTCATTTTCCATGTGGATAGAGCAGAGTTGAAGACTCGTCCTCAATTTTTGCCTTAGGTGGTGTCATCGTTTCATATGAACCAACCTATTGTGGTGCCTGTGGCTACGGGAGACTTGGAGGATTCCAAGTCCCTGGATGTAGTCAGGGCCTTAAAAATTTACGTAGCTAGGACGGCTCGGATTAGGAAAACAGAGGCACATCCTCTAGGACGTAAGAGAAAATAAGATTTTAAACCTACCGGTAAATCTTTTTCTCCTAGTCCGTAGAGGATGCTGGGCGCCCGTGCCAGTGCGGACATATTTCTGCATGACTTGTGTATAGTTGTTGCTTACATAAGGGTTATGTTACAGTTAGGATCAGTCGTTGGCTGATACTGTTTTGTTCATACAGTTAACTGGTTGCGTATATTCCAGGTTATACGGTGTGGATGGTGTGGGCTGGTATGAATCTTGCCCTTAGATTAACAAAAATCTTTTCCTCGTACTGTCCGTCTCCTCTGGGCACAGTTTCTCTGACTGAGGTCTGGAGGAGGGGCATAGAGGGAGGAGCCAGTTCACACCCATCTAAAGTTCTTTATAGTGCCCATGTCTCCTGCGGAGCCCGTCTATACCCCATGGTCCTTACGGAGTCCCCAGCATCCTCTACGGACTAGGAGAAAAAGATTTACCGGTAGGTTTAAAATCTTATTTTTTACTTCATGTTTGTCTATATAAGGTTTTTATCATGGTGCATTTCATTATGTATGTGTTGTAATGGTGGCTACCCCCATGAACTCATGAACAGGTGTGTGAATGAGCAGGAGGAGGGGTGGAGGGTATATAAAGTATGTAATTTTGTATTGTATCAATTGGCTTGGTAAAAGTGCAGACTAGTGCTGAAACGTTGCCTACCAAGCTTTGGTCTGAGTTTTCATTCATTTTACCTGAGTGCCGCCATTGGAAATTCTATAACACGCATCCTAAAGGGGTGACGTTGAGGAGGGCACCTGGTACAGCATACCATACCATTGATTCCTTTGAGTGCTGGGAGTTTGTGTGTGTGTGTGTGTGTGTGTGTGTGTGTGTGTGTGTGTGTGTGTGTGTGTGTATATATATATATATATATATATATATATATATATATTTATATACATACATACACACACAGGTATGTGGTTATGTGACTGGTGGTCAGAAATAGAACCTGTGGCAAGCGCAGGTTCTATAATGACTTTTAGATGGCCATTATATATATATATATATATATATATATATATATATATGCAGCGGCATTCACTGTGGGTTAACAAGTTACTTGCTACGGTTCCCTTTGTGGATCACGTTGATGGTCCCTTTATATAAAGCGGAAGAAACAGCGGTACTCCATAGACTGGTATACTGAAGACAAATTACTTTTTTATTATATCCTACGCCGTTTCGGAGACTAGCCCCGTCATCAGGGATAGCGTCCCCGAAACAGCGTAGGGTATAATAAAATAGCAATTTGTCTTCAGTATACAAGTCTGTGGAGTACCGCTGTTTCTTCCGCTACACATATATATATAGAGAGAGAGAGAGAGAAATAAATTGACTGTTTTTATAAGACTCCGGGTGCCGTCTGACTCCTCATGAGGGAATACACCTGCTACATTGCTTGGGGATGGCAACAGAGCACTAAGACCTTGGATTACAAAGAGAGTGCCGAATTTTATCTCTCTCTCTCTCTCTCTATGTGTGTGTGTGTGTGTGTGTGTGTGTGTGTGTGTGTGTGTGTGTGTGTGTGTGTGTGTGTGTGTGTGCAGTGTATTCAAATGATTAGATTATTGCTGGCATTGGGTGTTCCTTTTTTTGTATATGACTGTATAAAAAGTGCCCCACCTGGTGTTGATGGAAGTGGTGATCAACATTCACTCTTTTATACATGTGTGCACATACATAGAGAACACAATGGAAAGTGTTATGCTGAAATTCTCACTGACCTGATATCCAGAGAAGATCATCAGCAACACATCCAGCGTGACATGAAAGAGATCTGTCAAAAGACTGTACAAAAGTCCACTTGTTTTTCTTTGGACAGTAGCGTTCTACAGATGGTAACACTTGTCGCAGCTCATTTCTGCCACCTACTGCATAAAGGCAATTGTTCAGTGCCCCAAGCACAAAATGCTCCCGACAATTTTTCATTGGAGCAATTTCAAACCAAGTATTGCTGCGAGGATCGTAACGACATGCTGTCCTGACTGCACAGGTGCGCCCTGTGGCATGCTCAGCTTCCCCTCCTGCAGCAAATAAAAAGTCACCCATGATGGCAACACAGTGGTGACTTCTCCCTACTGGCATGGGTGTCAGCTCACTCCAGTTTGCTATTCCTGCTATATGAACATTGTCCTGATCCACAGGATTAAAATATCTCAGTTCCCGCACTTTGCAGATCTCCCGCTTTTTTCCTCCGACAATGTAAAGCGTGTGGGACTGGAATCGTGGCTTTGTCCGTATGGTCTGCCACACTGGCTGTGCATAGATGTTTTGGTGATATTCCAAGGCTTCGTTGATAAGTGCTGTTGCTGTTTCACTGGTTTGGATCAAAGAATGAGAAAGGACGAAAGTGTGAAGTGTATTTGTATCCATGAGGCCAAAACGTACGTACTGCAGAAGTTCATCTACGTATTGATAACGACAATTATGCTCCAGCCACCTCACAGCCAACTAAAATAAATGAACAGTTTAGTTTTAAATGTTTGTATTAAGAGATATTTTCTTACAGCTTGAAGAACTATATTTTGTTTAAACTTTTCTAATATAGTCTGTGCTTCATTTTATATTATACACAATAAGGAGTATATATTAATAAAGTGCTGTTTTTTTTTAAGTGAATGTTACCCCTAGAACCAATCAGATTCTGGATATTATCTAGAAGGTGCAAGATAAATGATAGGTAGAATCTGATTGGTTTCTATGGGTAACATCTAAAAAAAAAACTGCACTTTAGTAAATATGCACCTACAGTAAATGTCTGATTCAAAGTTGGACGCTGCTGAGTCCAATATCGTGTCTGTTACAGGAGTTGTGGCTGCGATAATATGCAAATGTCGGTACTGTATCAGCCTTCCCCTGATGCCTGTGGCTGAAGGTGCAGGCACTGAGATGGCCACTGTCAGCCCCTCTACACGCTACTACAGAACCGGTGCAGTTTCTTCACCTGAGTATGAGCTCTGTGGCTGTGGGATTGAGAATGCAGCTGCTTTCGTTGACATGCCTGCGATACTCCCATAGCAAGTCCATCAACCTTTTTTTGTTTAGTCACCTCTCAGGAACGCCAATCACATTTCTGCCCCATTTCTGATACTGTCTGTTCCGATTGTAAAAGCATCTTTGTGCATATACTTGTATATAACATGCGCTGCAGGGGCAGAGTACAGAAGTGCTGCTCATATTACACCAATGTGCAAAATGACATTCAATGTTGTGGCCAGGTGAAATATTTACATTAACTGGAAGGGGTGAACATTGTAGTGTGAAACGCACCTCTTAATACATTCGTTGGAGAATATGAATTTAAATAAACAGAAAAAGTTCATTGTTTCAGTATTTATGTACATTTGAACTCTGGGGACATATTTTTCATATGTATGATTATGCAGAAACTAGCAATTCTGCATTATTTTATGCATAATGGTTATGTAACAGTAGCGTAATGCTGCAAAAGGATAAATAGAGCTGCAGATCATAGTCCCCATTATTGTTAATGGTGACTGGGAATGTAATCAGGATCCCGGCGGTCACCGTCCTGATGGTCACAATATTGGCTGCACAATCCTGATGGTCAAAAAACTAACAAATTCTGATGGTCAGTATTAGAGTTAGGGTTAGGCTGCTGAAGGGGATGGCTAGGGTTAGGCTGCTGAAGGGGATGGTTAGGCTACTAAAGGGGATGGTAAGGGTAAGGCTGCGGGAAGGGTGAGTTAGGATTACGGTTAGAATACTCACCAAATTTGTTGCGATTATGTCCATCGGAATTCCGCTGCCAGTATTGTGACCATCGGGATGGTCACTGCCAGGATATCTTACCCAACCCAGTGACTATGGTCTGACTACTATGTACCAAACATCAAAAGGCATAGCTTGGCCCCACTGGTTAATGCGATGTTCAGATGAAAGTAACACTTTATGCCAATGGAGGCACTTTAGTAGGAGAGGTAACAGACATTGGGCCTAATTCAGAGTTGATCACAGCACCAAATTTGTTAGCAGTTGGGCAAAACCAGCATGTGCACTGCAGGAGGGGCAGATATAACATCTGCAGAGAGAGAGAGAGATTTGGGTGAGGTGTGTTCAAACTCAAATCTAAATTGCAGTGTACAAATAAAGCAGCCAGTATTTACTCTGCACAGAAACAAAATAACCCACACAAATCTAACTCTCCCTGCATATGTTATATCTGCCCCACCTGCAGTGCACACGATCATTCACACTGACATGCGGGGGGACGACCAGCACAGGGCTATCCCACCCCGCATGCCAGTGCCGCCTCCCCCCTGCAGAAGTGCAAAGGCATCGCACAGCGGCAATGCCTTTGCACTTCAAGAGTATCTCCCGACCAGCGCAGCTTTAGCGTGCTGGCCGGGCGCTACTCATCGCTCCCTGGCCCGCAGCGGCTGCGTGTGACGTCACGCAGCCGCTGCGGCCCGCCCCCCGTTCGGTCCGGCCACGCCTACGTTGGCCGGGCCGCGCCCACGAAACGGCGGCCAACCACCGCCGTTCCGACCCCCCCGCCCAGCGACTGCCTCTGCCTGTCAATCAGGCAGAGGCGATCATAGCGACCCGACGGCCTTCGGCCATCTGGCATGCGCTGGCGCACTGTGGCGCATGCGCAGTTCTGACCCGATTGCACCGCTGCAATAAACTGCAGCGTGCGATCGGGTCAGAATGATTCCCATGGTTTTGTCCAACTGCTAACAAATTTGGTGCTGCGATCAACTCTGAATTAGGCCCATTGTGCACATGTGCTATATCAGAATCTAAAGATGTGTACACACGGTGAGATTTCGTCTTTCGATTTTGACTATATAGTCAAAATCACAAGGAAAGTTAGTGGAAATCGCAAGGTGTAAGGCATCCCGATGCACGCTCCCGTGGGGTCAATATCACAAGAAAAAATAAACTGTGCAGGCAAGTCAATCTTGACTATCTAGTATACTATCTAGTACAAAGTATAGTCAAAATTGGCACTTACTCAAAATCGCACATAGTCAAAATCGTAGGTACAGATAGTCAACATCGGTGCTTCTGGGCTCTGGGGGAGTTCAAGGGAAATCGCATAGTGAAAATCAGGCATAGCAAGGATCTCACCGTGTGTATGCACCTTTAGGAGGAGTCTGTGTTATTGTGCATGACTCATCAGCCACAATAACAGAAGTTCCCTAACTCAGTCCTCAAGGCAGCCTAATGGTCCAGGTTTTAAAAATATCCATGCTTGGCCACAGGTGACTTCATTAGTATCTCAGTCAATTTGATTTAACTATCTGTGTTGAGCCACGGATATCTTTAAAACCTAGGGCCTAATTCGGACCTGATTGTAGATGTGCGAAAAAACATCTACGATCAAAATCTTTGACATACAGGAGGACGCCCAGCACCAGGCAAGTCTGCCCCATATGCCAGACCCAGCCACCCCCCACACACACAGACATGCGAAAGCTTTCGCACCCCAGACGGTTACCTATTATGTTTAGGTTCACAGTGGCTGTGTGTGACATCATGCCCCCCCCCCCCTCGCCCGCAAACGGTCCAGACACGCCTCCATTGTCCGGACCACCCCATCCCCCCAACGTCACCGCAACACCACTGACATGCCCCCGACTGCCCCGTGACTGCCTCTGCCTGTCAATCAGGCAGAGGCCATCGCACAAGTGAGATGCCGTCTGAGTGTGGCTTCTGCATGTGCACTCACTCCACTGGCCCTCAACTGCTGCAGTGTCCTGGTCTGAACCAGGCCCCTGGACTGTTAGGGTGCCTTGAGGACCAAGTTTGGGAACCACTGCACAATAACATCACATGCCTGAGTAACCAGACTTAAAGGTCAGGCTAATTGGACTGCAGGTGCATGTACTTGACTCTATAAATGGGTCTGCATGCACCCAAGCATGTCACTGTGTTATTGGAGCGTCACAGTGCTGTACAGTACTTAGCCCAGGAGAGATTGATACCTTATAATATTAGCTACTGTTTATCTTCTATCACCTGTATCCTGATTTCTTCAATTAAATTTACTCTGGTTTTGAATCGACATGTGGACTAACCTCCTTGCTCACATCTGCCACACACCTACCAACTTATAGGGATCTGACAATAATTATTAATACATAGGTCCCATAGTGCATGATAAATACAAACATCACAAGTAGCACAAACTAATTGCTTATTCCAAATACATGTTCTTCACACTTTCTGTATAAGCAGAGCAAGGTCAATATTTGGCATTTTAGGAATCATGGTCATTACACTACATACCCATCAGGCAATTAAGGAGACATTCGCTCTAAGAAAATAAAAAGCAGCACAAATACAGGTAGTAAGTGCTTCAGGTTTCTAGAGCCTGAAAGAAATACAATATTTTCTTTCATATGTTATGTGAATACCACCTATAATTTAAAGAACATATGTAATGTTTCTGAGGAGATACAGTGCGCATTCCTTCAAAATTACATAGCATCATTAACTATTAAGCTAAAACACACAGTTTCTCTGCAGTTTATCAAAAGCAAATGTCACCAGCTAGTCATTCAGCGGAAGCATAAAGTGTGCCATATACTGTAAGTAACTCAAGACTCAAATTGGTTTTGTGCATGGCATTTACAGACTGTGATGATGATTACTGGAAGTTACACTTAAGGAATACTCTATATATTTTACTCTTTTCAGTTAAAACATTTTTCCTTTATTTTGAAATAAACTCTTGCTGCACTTTGTTTCCGGTTTCAAGCAGAAGGCACACTGGTAGAACACAAAGAAATAGATAGAAATTAAAAAAATATATATTTATTTCTTATAGTTCTCATATTATAAGAAAGCACTTCTGCCCTTAACAAAAGCTGTCTCCAAATGTATTCCATTACACCTCAACATTTATATATATATGCAGCATTGCACACTTTTTGAACCATATTCTTGGTCACAGTCTATTGTACTGTATGTGTGGGAATTAGAACTGTGAGGAAGATTTATTGAGATACAATAAATGAGTTTCTACCTGGAATACATTATGTGGTCATATTATGACTGGAGTACACTGAAATGCTCAATTTTTTCACATTTTGCATAAGTAGTAAATAGATAGTTTGAAACCAATGCTCTTTATGTGATATAGCTGTCCTATCCTGTGATTACTTGTACAGGGGTCACCAGAGATGGAACGTTATGAGCAATGTAAGAGATCACAGAAGAGGATTCTGACAATCTAACAAACTCACTGCACTAAAAGCCAGTTCCTTATCCAATGAGTACTAATGGTAACCAAACCATGAGTCCAGTGTTATTACAACACGTCTAGTGTAGGTTTCTATCAGTCCTAAGGCTGAAGTCTTCAGTATAAGAATTAGAGATGTGTGGGTTCAGTTTTCTGATAACTGAACCCACCCGAATTTTGCATATTGGGGGACCTCCGAGCCCAGTCTTGGGTTTTCTCGCCATGCTCGGATTCCAAAGTAATCTTTCATCTTTCCAGCGTCGGATCTCGCGTGTTTTGGATTCTATAAAAGTCCCTGACTCGTGGTTTGGGTGCCATTTCACACAGTATGCTGGAGGATAGGCTTGGCTGTTGCAAAAAGTCTGTGTCAGGGAAGGGCTATGGGGTGCAACTAAGCACTACTGTGGCAGACTGAGGGGCTGTGGGTTGCCTGCAGTACTGAGGAGACTGTATCAGTGAAGGACTATGTGGGGCAAGCACTACAGTGGTTGTGTCAGGCTGAAGTGCACCAACTGCAACACTAAGAACATTTTGTCAGTGCAGGGCTGTAGGGTGCAGGCACTTCTGCTGTTGCGGTGTCAGACTGTGAAGGGCTGAGGGGTGCAGCACTGTGAGGCGTTGTGTTGTTCAGTGCAGGTACAGAGTTAAAAGAAACTAAAATAAAACGTCAAAAAGTAACATTCATTAGGTGCCAGTGTGCCACCATTACTATAAGAGCAGTGAGTTGCAGCAGTGTGTAAAATAAAAGGAAAATAAAAAAACTTGTGTGTTGTTCAGGTACAGGCATTGTGTTGTAAAATAATAACTTTCATAAGGTGCCAGTGTGCCACCATTACTAGAAGTGCTGCGAGTCTCAGTGTGTGTAAAAAAAAATAAAAAAATGTGTGTGTTTCAGGTTCAGGCATTGTGTTGTTAAATAATAATAATAAGGAAATAAGGCAATTTGGAGGCCCTTGTACAAACCCGCTTTGCATTACTTAAGCTGTCCACCATCCAGTATGTATCAGAAAGAGTGTTTAGCACAGCCGGGAACCTTGTGAGCTATCGGCCTAGGAGACTACTTCCTAGAAATGTGGTAAAGCTGATGTTTATAAAGATGAACTACAAATTCCACGAGGAAGAGCTTTCCTGCCAATTTACATCAAAGTACAGAGACTTTAATGGTGGATTCCAGTGGGGATGATATTGACAGGCATCTATAAGTGATGTTAAAATCCCTTACACCACTCAGCACAGCACTGTTATTGGACTGGAGAGTACTGCTCTCTAACAATTAAGACTGATTGTCTACCTGATTGGAACTTATCTAGGTTTATTTATAACATTATTTTTCTCTTACGTCCTAGTGGATACTGAGGTCTTGTACTTTAGTACCATGGGGTATAGATCGGGTCCACTGGAGCCTGGCACTTTAAAAACCTTTAGTGTGTGTGTGTGTGTGTGTGTGTGTGTGTGCTGGCTCCTCCCCTCTATGCCCCTCCTACCAGACTCGGTTTAGAAAAATGTGTCCAAGGAGCCAGGTACATTTCCCTGGAGCTCCAGAGAGTTCCTTTATTTTTATTTCAGTTTGTTCTTTTCAGGTAGTACTGGTTGGCAACCAGACTACCTGCTTCGTGGGACTTAGAGTGGGGACTGAACCAACCTCCTGAGGGTTAATGGTTTGTAATCCTAGCTGACAGGACACTGAGCTCCTGAGGTGCTGATCACACATCGTTAGTAAGTGTGCCCACACCAGCAGCTAGCCGCCACCCTCCAACAGATGCCGAAGATCCAGGTGCAGTGAGTGTTACATTGGGGTCCTGGTTAGCGGGTCCCGCTGCAGTTCTGACGGCATGTCACACGGCAGTCATGGGTTACGAACTGCGGTGACCGCCACGGATGAAACTGGCTCTGGGCTGAATGCCCCACAGTGCTCACTGTCATCTAAGGCTTTGTGTGTACTGTTTTTACATATTTGCTTAGTTGCTAACGTGGCCAGTATAAATACATTTTCAGGGGCCACGCGCCATTGCAGGGGGCGGGGCTTCCCGGAGCGGGACCAGAAGGCGCCATTTCCTGCTGTTGCAGATCATCAAGGCTGCATGCATGCTGCTCCTCCAGGGACCCACGCTGTTACAGACTCTGTACTGGTACCAGGGGGTCATAGAAAGGGGGAGCACGCCAGCGGTAGCGCCACTGCACTGCTATCAGGACATACACTATTTTACATTGTTCTGCTGTGTTCTGTGTGCTGGTGTCCGCTCCTCAGTGTCACTCCAGGGGCTCTATAGGGTCTGTGTGGAGGTGTTGGTCAGTGGGCTGCGCTGTATTACAGTGGTGTAAGATGTCTGTTGACATGGTGATGTGTGCTGCTTGTAACTCTACCCCGTCTTCAGTGGGGTCACTCATGTGAACAATGTTCCTCATCTCCACAGGGACACAGTTCACAGGCACCTTACTGGTTAGATAATTTTAAGAGCATGATTCAAATTCTGAATGTAAATTCAGAATTAGCTGCAGCTAAAAAAGAAAGACAGATGTTAAGACACTATTGATTGTGTGGCAAAAGCAGCTGTTACCAAGAAGACTTCCCAGCCTCCTCTAGTGGTTTCACATAAATGCTCACTGCCACAGGTGCTCCAGTCTGATTCTGATTCTGATCAGCCTGATGTGGATGTTGATGATATGGATGAGGACAGCTCTCTGTCCCCTGGGGTGGAGACTCTCATTTTTGCTGTAAGAGAGGTCCTTCACATACCGGAACAGGAGTCAGAACCAGATGAGGAGTTGTACTTTAATGTTAGACCAAAGACCTCAGCAACTTTTCCTGTGTCTAAAGAATTAAACTCCCTGGCCAGGGAGGCTTGGTTAAACCATGATAAAAAAAAAATTAATTCCTCAGAGGTTTTTAACTACCTCTCCCCTCCCTGCGGAGGACAGGAAGGTATGGGAACACCCACCATCAGTTGACACGTCTGTGTACAGGCTGTCTAAGAAATTGGTGCTGCCGGTACCAGGAAGCTATATCCCTTAAAGAACCGGCTGACCATAAAATTGAGACTACTCTAAAGGCAATATATACGGTAGCGGGCGCAGCACACTGTCCCACAATAGTTTGTGAGTGGATTTCCAGGGCAATGGTAAAGTGGTTTGATTTTGTTATTGATGGTTTAGACTCTCTGCCCCGTGATGAGGTCATTACTCTGTTGCAACACATACAGGATGCTGCTAATTTTATGAGCGAGGCTATTAAAGAGTTGTGTAAGATAAATGGCCACACTACTGCTATGGCTGTTTTGGCGCGCCGAGCTCTGTGGTTACGTCAATGGTCAGCAGACGCTGATTCCAAAAAGGGGGTAGAAAATCTTCCCTTTACAGGTGATGCCTTGTTCGGAGATTAATTAAATAAATGGATCTCTCAGGCAATGGCGGGTAAGTCTACATATCTGCCGTCAGCTGTGCCACCTGCTAGACGTTCTTACATAGGACCCTCTTTGCAGTCCTTTCATGTGGCAAGGTTCAGAGGAAGGGGCTGGGAGTCTCCACTGCTCCGAGAGGATCCCGTGTAAGTCCCAAAAACCTGCGGCTGCTGCCTCTCTGGACCAGACCACCGGATCCCCTGCCGCTAAGCCCTCGCGTGACGGTTGGATTCAGCGGCAAGGTGATTTTCAGGTGGGTGCTTATCTTCATCACTTCGCCCACTTGTGGGCGAAGTCCTGCTGGGATCCTTCAGGGAGGGATCAAATTTCCCAAGGATACCGCCTGGAATTTCAAGTACTCCCTCCTCCCACGTGTGGGCGAAGTCCTGCCGGGATCCTTGGGTGAGGGATCTCAATTCCCAAGGATACCACCTGGAATTTCAAGCATTCCCTCCTCAAAGGCTCTTCAGGTCGGGCTTACCAGTTTTACCCGCAGCAAGAGTTACCTTGCAAGAGGCTATTCAAAGACTTTTGCAGACGGGGTGGTGGTTCCTGTACCTCCTCTGTCACGCAACAGGGGTTATTACTTCAGTATTTTTGTCGTTCCCAAACCAGTCTCTGAACCCATATCTGCGGGTGACCAAGTTCAACATGGAATCCCTACAGGCAGTGGTGTCCGGTCTGGAGGAGGTGGAGTTCTCTGGATGTCAAGGATGCCTATCTGTACATTCCCATGTGGCCCCCTCATCAGGCTTATCTCAGGTTCGCCATCTTGAATGGCCATTTCCAGTTTCAGGCCTTGCCCTTTGGCCTGTCCACAGCTCCGAGGGTATTCACCAAAGTCATGGTGGAGATGATGCTGCAACTGCGCATGATGGGAGTCAACATAGTCCCTTATTTGTACGATCTCCTCATAAAGGCTGTGTCCAGGGAGCGCCTGCTGCACAGCATAGATCTGACGACTCTGCTTACGGATTGTGGGTGGATCCTACATTTTCAGAAATCTCACCTGGAACCAACCCAACGTCTTCAGTTCCTGGGAATAATACTGGATACAGTGTCTCAAAAGGTGTTTCTCCCGACTAGCCTTGACTATCCAGGCCATGGTTCGCTCAGTGCTCAGTCCTCGCAAGGTATCCATACATCTTTGCACCTGATTACTGGGCAAGATGGTGGCTGCTTATGAGGAAAATCCAATATTGCAGATTTCATGCCCGACCATTTCAGTTGGGTCTGCTGGACAAATGGTTGGGGTCTCACCTTCACATGCATCAGGAAGTGACCTTATCTCCGAGTGCCCGGCTTGCTCTTATGGTGGCTACAAGTTCCTCACTAAGTAGAGGACAGGAGTTTAAAAATCCACTCATGGGGGGCTGTGACCCAAGGGGCCCAGTTCCAGGGGATATGGTCGAGACAGGAATCTGCTCTGCCGATAAACACCCTGGAACTCAGGGCAATTTACAATGCTCTTCTGCGAGCTTCTCATCTCCTGAAGGATCAGGTGATCCAGGTTCAGTTGGACAACACCATGGCGGTGGTGTACATAAACCGACAAGGGGGAACAAGAAGCAGAGCGGCGATGCGAGAGGTGTCAAAAATCCTCCTCTTGGCAGAGGCCATCACAAGGGCCATCTCAGCCATATTCATTCCAGGAGTGGACAACTGGGAAGCAGACTTCCTCAGCAGGCATGATCATTATCATCGTATCAGGAAAAAGTATGTTTCCTGGTATGAAGGTAGAAAGGTTTCTCCCGTAGAATTTAGAATTGGTCGTTTTCTACTTTTCCTGCAAGCAAGAGTGGATATGGGCCTATGGTTAGACTCCATCAAAGTCCAGATTTCTGCACTCTCTATTTTCTTCCAGAAACAGCTTGCCTTGTTGCCAGAAGTACAGACCTTCCTAAAAGGAGTTCTTCATATGCAACTGCCCTTTGTACCTCCCACGGCTCCGTGGGACATCAATGTTGTTCTGTCCTTTCTCCAATCGGACTGGTTTGAACCCTTTCATAGGATGGAGGTAAATTTCTCACCTGGAAGACGGTGATGTTATTGGCATTGGCGTCTGCCAGATATGTCTCTGAATTGTGGGCCTTATCCTGTAAGAGCCCTTATTTGTTATTTCATGAAGACAGCGCGGACCTTAAGACCCATCCTCAGTTTTTGCTGGAAGTGGTGTCAGCTTTTCATGTGAATCAACATATTGTGGTTCCAGTATTGTCTGATGCTTCTGTTGGTCCTGAGTTCTTGGATGTGGTCAGTGCTCTGAAGATTTACTGTATGTCAAAAGGACGGCCCATCATCGGAGATCTGACTCGCTTTTTGTCCTTTATGATGCCTCCAAGATTGGTCGGCCGGCTTCTAAGCAATCTATTGCTTGCTGGCTCAGGTCGACCATTCAACAGGCCTATTCTTCGGTCGCTCTGCCTTTGCCGACATCTATTCAGGCCCACTCGACGAGGTCGGTGGGGTCTTCCTGGGTGGCTGCATGGGGTGTTTCGGCCCTACACTTGTGCTGAGCTGCAACTTGATCTGGTTTGAACACGTTTGTTTAATTCTATAGGTTCGATACGCTGGCCAAGGATGACCTTCAGTTTGGTCAGGCGGTTTTACAGGGGTCTCAGCACTCCCCCACCCATTTGGGAGCTTTGGGACTTCCCCATGGTACTAAAGTACAAGACCCCAGTACCCACTAGGACGTAAGAGAAAATAGGTATTTAATACCTACCGGTAATTCCTTTTCTCCTAGTCCGTAGTGGATACTAGGTGCCCGCCTCAGTGCTTCGTTCCTGCTTGCCTGTGTCAGTTTTTGGTTGGACCTGCTTTACGGTCCCATTATGTTGTTGGGATAGCTGTGCTATCCTGGTTAGGTTGGTGTTGCTAGCCTCTGTTCTGGTTAGCACCCTCCTTTTCATTTATGGTTGTGTGTTGGCTTCACCGCAGTTGTAATGTTTCTTCTCTCATATTGGGGGTAATTCCAAGTTGATCGCCGCAGGAAATTTTTTAGCAGTTAGGCAAAACCATGTGCACTACAGGGGAGGAATATTTAACATGTGCAGAGAAAGTTAGATTTGGGTGTGGTGAGTTCAATCTGCAATCTAATTTACAGTGTAAAAATAAAGCAGCCAGTATTTACCCTGCACAGAAATAATATAACCCACCCAAATCTAACTCTCTCTGCACATGTTATATCTGCCTCCCCTGCAGTGCACATGGTTTTGCCCAACTGCTAAAAAATTTCCTGCTGCGATCAACTTGGAATTACCCCGATTATGTCTGTCTCCTCGTGCACAGTTTTCCTAGACTGAGTTTGGTAGGAAGGGCATAGAAGGGAGGAGCCAGCACACACACATACACACACACTAAAGGTTTTAAAGTGCCAGGCTCCAGTGGACACGATCTATACCCTATGATACTAAAGTACAAGACTCCAGTATCCACTACAGACTAGGAGAAAAGGTATTACCAGTAGGTATTAAATTCCTATTTTTATTAACTGTTTGAACTTTAGTCTACTTAGAGGGTATCCTTATTTACTGTGTTTTTATATTGTGTTTTTTTTAATTATATATTGGAAAATTAAACTATATGCATTCTCTTATCAGATTTCATGCGCTCTCTTTTAATGATTTGCTTATCATTTCATGTGTTGATATTAACACTGACGTGGGAGAGGAATCAGTGGGGAAGAATGACATCTTTCAACTTTAGAGAGGTAACAACACTGTTATCTACCTTGAGCCCATTGGTAGCTTGTTTTGTGGGGTCCCCAACAAACCAAGCACTTCAGCCACAAAAGTGGCAGTCTCTGTAGCTGAAGCACTTGGTTTGTTAAACTGTGCATTTTAATATGCAACATAAGGGTGAATGGGAGGGCCCAAGGACAATTCCATCTTGCACCACTTTTCATTATGGGCTGTATTTTGGAGGGGCATTGGTACAGTCTTTTTTGCAGACAAACATTTAGTGATTACTCGAATACATTATTAATTTGCAACACATATTAAAATAGAAATAACTGGCATGTGTTTGTGCCACTGCTCTGTTGCTTAGATTATCCTGCCTGCCTTTGGCCAATATTGGTGAATAAAATTGCGAGCTGTGAGGTGGTCAAAATTGACTGGAAATTAATGTTATTAATGTTTGGTTAATTCTGTAAAAAAAAAAACAGGCATAAAATTACATGATTTTAGCTGTTAGAGTAATTTTTAAAATATTGGGCAGTACGTATGCTGTAATGGTTAGCATTACTGCCTCACAGCAATGAGGTCATGGGTTTGATTCCCATTACAACCCTAACTATGTGGAGTTTCTATATTCTCCCCATGCATTTCTTCTAGGTACTCCAGTTCCTCCCACACTCCAAAAATATACTGGTAGGTTAATTGGCTTCTGACAGAAAAATAAGCCTAGGATGTAAGTGTGTGCGTGTAGATGGGCAGACTAGTTAGGCCAAGTGGTTCTTACCTGCTGTCATTTTATGGGGCATATTTACTAAAGTGCAGGTTTTTAGAAGTGGAGATGTTTGGCAATAGCAACCAATCAGATTGTAGCTATTATCTTTTAGAAGATGCTAGATTAATAAAAACTACACACTGATTGGTTGCTATGGACAACATCTTCACTTCAACCCACACTTCAGTAAATATACCCCAATGCAGAGGTTCTCAAACTCGGTCCTCGGGAGCCCACACAGTGCATGTTTTGCAGGTATCCTCACAGAATCGCAAGTGAAATAATTAGCTCCACCTGTGGACCTTTTAAAATGTGTCAGTGAGTAATTAATACACCTGTGCACCTGCTGGGTTACCTGCAAAACATGCACTGTGTGGGCCCCCGAGGACCGAGTTTGAGAACCTCTGCCCCAATGTTTCTGTGACATATGACATTTTGACAGTCAAATGTTGACAGAAATTGTCAATACTCGGTGTTGACATTGTTGTCAACATTTTGCTTGTTAGGATTTTGTACTTATCAACATTGTGATTGTCGATGGAAAATACCGACACCCTAGGCCAGTATACACATGAATTCTGTTTTCCCTTAGATTAATTGACATAAACATTTTGCCTGGTTAAATGGCAGACAGAGTTACACACTTACAGTGGTTGGTGTCTCCTTTCCTGCATCAGAATTCCCTATGTGGGGACGGGATTCTCTGCTAAGCATAGCATCGATGGTAAGAATTCCCATCAAAGGGAGTTATTCAAAGATGGACGGAGATTGTTGCATACTGTTGTCATTTCCTAACATGTTGGGGGCCACTCAACAAAAGGCAAGGCCGGCCAGCATGTGTCAATCACACTGCAGCCGCATTCTTCCTGGATGCGCCCGCAATGTGTAAGGTTACACACTAGCACTGTGACCAGTGCGCATGTGCAAACCACCCGAATGCCGCTGCTGCATACAGATGCATCGCTACATTCGGGTCTGAATTAGGCCCTAAGTTTGTTGCCATTAGATCTGCTGTTATCCACAGGACTTAGTTATGTGGTATAAACAGAAATGTAAAGGGTTTAGGAAACAGTGCAGAAAAAGCCCCCTGAGTGTCACCTCACTCAAACTAAAGTTACATGGGCAAAAGTTATATTGTATGTTCATATTGTAAACACATGTTATGTTTGTATTACAGTTTTGCCATTCTTCAGATCTTCAAATCTAGATTTGATTATTGAAAAGTACAGTAGAAGTAATTATGCTGTTTGTCGAATTATATTCAGGCAAATAGGTAGTCTAAGTGAGGACAGAAGCAGTACATTTAAATATATGAATTATGATTTAGAATTTTTTTTTTTACAAGTAGTAAAATATTGTGAAAAAAACAATTGCAACTCCCATCTGCAAGTATACAATGCTGCAATTAATGCAAAACATAAACATACATGTGCCTTATCATTAAAGCCATTTCTCTGCTTTGCAGAGAAAAATGCATGAAAAATAAATTGTATGTACTTGTCATCATGTAATCTAAACACTGCTAAATACAATAAAATGTATTAGGATGGGTGTACCAGAGGTACCACACTTTATCCTGACTTTTTTTTTTTTATATATAAATAAGGACATTAAAAAGTTATTACCAACTTTGGAGTTTTGCACTAAATGCCTTGATTTCTCCCACTGAAACCCCCATTAACTTAAAGCTACTTTTTAACTGAATAGCAAAAAGTCACGGATGGAGGTTTTTGCAGCTGAAAAAGCTTGCACAATCTAGTTAGCATCAGCATTAAAAGAAGCAGCTTATGTACTTATTGAGCTTGGTGCTATGAGCATTGGCATATTTTAATAGAAGTCTTTTTTACCTGCACAGTATTTTCTAGTATATGAATGTCCCATGAAAGCCACACATATCACTGCATTGCAGGCCCGGTGAGAGGGAGTACTAAGGGGACACGTGTACTTGGACCCAAGTTCCCTAGGAGACCCTGCACAAACATCTACCATGCAGTTGATGTCTGATCAACCAATAGGCTGATCACGCTATGATTCAGCACCAGTGCTATCAAAGCAGCTTTCAATTAAAGCTACTGTATGAAAGGCCTAACTGGGGTTTGCTCACAAGACAGCCCCTGTATCTGGTAGGGGAGTTCCTAAAACTGCAATGTAATGGTGTGCTGGGCATAGCTTGCAGAAAATTGGGGTACTTTGACGAGCTGCAAGCTTAAATGTGAAGGAGAAAAGTGGAGTTTGGTAGGCTCTGGAGCAGTATCTGCCTGTGTGTACATCTCCACACAGCCCACCTTCCACAGTAAGAGCAAAGCAGATCATGCAGGGTGGCACAGCGAGGTAAGGGAAGGCCAAAGCTCTGTGGCAATGTGTGATAGGTCACAGAGTAGACACTGATGGGGTGGGCATGTACTGTATATACAGAAAACAAACTGCATATAGTTTCTCTAGATAACAGTTTGGAGGGCTGCCTGACTATATAATGGAAGAGAGCAGAATGCAAAGCAGACCTTTAAATTGAATTAAAGAACATGATGTGTTTAAAGGTAGATTATTAATTGATGCGTGTAATTTGGACAAGTAGTTAAACATAATCATGACAGAGCTAGAGTAAAGCACTCTTTAAAGTAAGATGTAAGTTGGTTTTGTTCTAAATGTAAGTCCAGAACCAATGTCTGCAGGAGATGGTATTGGGATGTTGGCAGTCAGAATACTGACAGCGGCATCCCGATGCTCATCCTGACACCTACTTGGTAAGTATAGTAGCCCTAATCCCTAACCCTCCTTTCCCACAGCCTGACCCTAATACCCCTTTCACACTGCCAATTCCAGATCCCACCCGGGAATTGGAAATGGGTCCTTCCCGAATGGGATTCGGCATTGGACCTAACTGCTAGCTTCCCGACCCAGTAATATGCGGGGCCAATTGACATAGCGGCAGGGGGGGGGGGGAGCCGGCAGCAGTAGTGGAGCTGGGAGATGAGCTCATCTCCGCAACGCCTCTTTCCTATGTGGTGAACAGTTCCCGGGTCACATTGACCCGGGAGCCCATTCACGCTGCCTCTGACCCAGTATTCAACCTGGGAATAACACTGCTTTATTCTCTGGTTGAATTACCGGGTCAGGCGATCCGGGAATTCGACCATAGCCCTTTCACACCGCACACGACCCGTGTCGACCCGGCAATATGCCGGGTCAATACCGAGTTATTTGTGTGCTGTGAAAGGGGTATAACCCTCCCCAGTGGTGCCTAACCCTCCCTCCCCTCAGCCTAAACCTAACCCTCCCACACCACAGCCTAAAACTAACCCTCTCCCCCACCCCACATCCAAACCCTACTAACCCTCCCCCAACAGCCTATAACAAATACACATCCCATGGTCTCATGGAAAGGGGTGTGTCCTCGTGGCCCAATCCCCATTTTCATGACACCAGGGCATGCCCAGCATTCCCAGATATGCTGGGCTGCCCCCGGAGACTCGTCTTTGTACTGCCAGCAACTACAGTGTCACAGGAGCCAAGTGCTAGACGTAATGTCATAGTGCAGCACCTGGCTACAGTCATTAAGGAGGAGTCTGCATTTTGATCTCAACCCTCGGATGGTGACACCCAGGTGTGGCCCACACATCACTAGAGAGTCTCTTCCTATTGTCTTCTTTCTTACAGCCTTCAACTTTGTTATCAATTTCACCACCAAAATTGAGACAATCCATCTAGAAATCTAATCTGCTTTTGTATGCATGTACTATCCCTCCACAGAACCCACCATCTGTTCTTTCTATTTCTCTAGGGATGAAATATATGCTCATTTGTCATCACTTCCTCTTCTAACTACTCCCTTGACCCTATTTACTCTAACCTTCACCACTTCATCTACCCATTGCCGGCCTGTACTTATCCCTTCTTTGCAATTAGTCTCTCACCACTGGTATCTTCCCCTTGTCCTCTATTCTGGACAAGTTTACTCTCTCCCCAACTAAGGCCCAATATCTCTACTTCCATTCACCCCTATGTGACTAAGTGGGTTATGTGTAGCTGCTTCACATGCTTCTTTTTCTCTGACACCACTCATGATGCTCTGAAATAGGGCTTCAATCCCCTAAATTCTGAGATTACCCATTTTAAAGTCACCAATGCTTTTCTCTCTTCTGACACTTTTCACATTGCTGAAACTCTCTCCTATGCATCCTCAATCTGTAGGGCTTTATGGCACTGTTCTGTCCCGATTCTCTTCCTACAGTACTTCTTCAGCAGCTCCTTCTCCATTTCTAGATCCATCGCCCTTCCTTTACACTATCTGCAGGGCACCAAAGGCTCTGTCCTTAGTCCTGTGCTTTTCTGTTTGTACACCTCCTTCCTTGTTGAACTAATACATTCTTTTGCCTCCATAAACTCTATACTGGTGACACCCAAACATACCTTTCCTTACAGAATAATCTGCACTCTTCTTTTACATGTATCCATCTGTCTATCTACTATCACCTAAAGTCAGTGGCAAATTTCCCATTAGGCATGTGAGGCATATATATCCACTGTACTGTACCATGTGCTATCTTGAGTGGAGTGTAAATGGGTCGAACATGCACATACTGCCCCTGTAAGCTGTCCTACTTAGTAAATATGTGTACATATTGTAACTAAAAATAAAACAATGTCATAGTAGCTTTTTTTATTATTCTATTAAATTGCCAATCAGATGAGGGCTTATAACCAATCAATGAAAATAATACAATTAGCCAATTGGGTGGGGGTAGGGGTTTGCGGCCATTACTGTTGTGCCTAGGGGCGCCCTCACCCCTAAATCTGCCCCTGCCTAAAGGCTGAGCCAACATTTCTCACAATATATTATCACCTCTACGTTAGAAATGAAGTCATAATAATACATTTACTGAGTACCAATCTACCACGATTAGCAGCAAAGTGTCTATTTGTGTGCATACAGAACAGTAATGTAGTAACATTTTTACACTTGGAGGCATGTTTCTTATATTCTGATAATTTGAGAATACACACAAATGTGAGTACCAGAAGTAACCACAAACTATTGTTTCTTTAATCTATGTGAGAGAAAAATAAAATATAATTGGTTCCTGCTATGTTTTTCAGCTTCATGTGGTGAAAAAAAAGGATACGAAAAAAAGGAACTAGAAAGGCTGCTATGAAGGTCACTGAGTGATAGAACTTCCTCAGGGCAGTGAATAAATTAAATCCAGTCTGGAAAAGGAAAAGGAAAAAAAATAAAAAAATAAAAAATGTGATTCCAGAGTGTAAAGCACAAAGACTAAATGACAGTGATTGGCAGGCAAACTATATCCATGCAATATAGGAGACTGCACGTTCTCATTTACCTCAGTGTAGGCAGCGAGCGCCCATTAAACATCCGTCTGATGCCCAAATTAACCTTCTTGGCAAACTGAAAGAGGCACAAACTATCATAATCAACCTTTCATTATCACAGCAGCCTCTAGTTAAAGGGTCAGAATAATTGTGCCATCAGAGCACTGATTGTTTTCAATCAACAGAAGGCTCGAGTGACAGCTCAGTGATAGAGTAGTTTGATGAAACCGCACCAAGCCTAATCAGAGCAGATGAAAGGAAAGCATGATTGGTGCAAATGAACAGTCGTGACTCTCTTTTCTCATTTACAATGTGAAATTACTCTTAAAATCATGGCTCCCCCATGTCCTCCCTCTATGAGGACCTCTAGAAAAATCTTTGACATGCTATGAGTTTTGACACAACAGACTTATAAAAGCTCAGGTGCAGTTATTAGCTGGCGATAAAAGTGGATGTGTAGCCTAATTTGCTTTTCAAAATGGCAAAATGAGTATGGATTTGCTGTATGTCACCTAATCTCTTATTGTTGTCTGATTAGCAGAACAGTTTTCTACACTTAGACGGTGTATCGTGAGGAAACCGAGATGCACAACATATTTTATGCATTTACCTAAATCAAGTGTTGTAAAACAATCATGTATACCAATCACAAGAGCTGTGTTAGTGTGGCCATACACTGTGAATATCACACAGTGCATGGCAACGATATCTGATGGGTGTCAGGCTGTCAGAAGAAATGTCTATCAATCTGACAGTTTATGCCCAGCATACGGCAAAATAAGGATCACCTCTTGAAAATGTTCAGCATGAATTTGCATATTGAGGAACTAATACATGGAATACAAATCAGTAACACTTAAAGCTAAAGCACACAGCTCAAGTGTCATTGTACTCATGGGCACAGCTAGAGTGGGTGCAAGGGGTGCCATTGCAAGGTGTCTACCAGTTTCCCAGAATTGGCCGCTTAGCACTGTGTGGCATGTGTACTGACAGCAGTACAATGTAGATTATTGTTAACTTGGGGTTATACAGAGTAATACCTCCCAACTGTCCTGATTTTAGAGGCACAGTCCCACTTTTCGGACACAGTCCCGCTTTCTCAGTGCAGGAACGTGAACCACGGCATCTAAACAGTGCAGGGAGGTAAGCCTGCACTTTTAGCTTTTCCCAATTTTGATGGAGAAGAGGCAACAGGGATCTGGAAAACGCTAGTTATGAAATATTGCTTATAAAGTCAGATATTTCAAAATAAAGCTGCACCATTATTACTTGTGGTTGCAGCTGTAAGGGCTAATGGAGTTGATTATTTTTTAAACCTTTGTAGACACTTGTAGTAAGCTGTAAACTAGGGCAAGAACAAGTTTGACTATAAATTATTATGTATTTTTAGTGGTTTTTTTCTGTAAATTTCACATCATACATATGTGCTTTTACTCGTTAATGAATTATTATACTAAAAATTAAAAACAGTATAAGCTGAGTTCACTACTAGGTATAACAAAATCCTAGGGGTGACAGATCACAAATACTTTTTCTAATTTTAGCTCATCATCTGTGACATCAATGTATAAATCAAGGCAAATGATAGTCCCCATTTCATGAACCATGGACCTGTTTTGCACTTATTTGAGCTAGAAATATAATATTTTTGATTGTTCCTTAACATTTTATATATTTTTAGTGCCTTGGCTAGAGGGAACAATGCCCAGGACACAAAACTAAATGGGGTAGCAGGAAAATTCATATTTTAGGTTACTATGGTTAAACTTGAAAGAAAGGGGTTCAGTTTTTTCCTACCCAAGGTGTTAAAATTTCAAGAGATCAGAATATTATTTTTCATTGTATTCAAATATACAACAGGAATAACACCTTTTAAACCTAGTATATTATACAATGATGCATTTACCGGTTATTCTTAAGGTGTGCAACTCTGCATAATGTGTTAATGGGTACTGCATGAAGATACATTTAACATGATGGAGAGGACTGCCATTTTAGTGTAGAAATAAAATGAATACATTGAAAACTGTCTGGATCCTACTGACTACTTAATCTCAATATGGACTGCAAGGAAGCAGGAAGAACAGCTTAAAGGGTCAATACATCAACAATTAATGTCGATGATTGTGTAAAAAAAAATGGCAAAATGCAACACGTTAGAAATTCTTGATTTGCTGATTCCAACCCAAAATTGTTCATGGATTTCAGAGATCTGGTGTTCGGGGAATTGGGCGATTGATGTATGGGCCCCATTACTCAGAATGTTGGGGTGAACAAAGGACACAGGGCATATGGTGCATGATGGTGAATGATTGGGAGGGTTAGCTCTCATCTGCAAACCACAGGAATACAGTAGGTATCTTTCAAGAATAGCACATTATCTATAGGAATACTAGTGTTTCAAATACTTATCTAGAATGGGCGCAGGATGTGCACCCAATACTTTGTTTACCTTCTGCCTCTTACGCGAGCTGCATCTTGTTTCCAGCTTTATCCTATATTAACATTTTAACCATGTCCATATCTTCAATGTTGACCTACGGATGTCAACAATGTGAATGTCTACATTGTAAACAGTGACATTCTGACTGCAGACCATTGGCAGGGGATAATTCCCATTTAACTATTCCACATTGATTCATTTAGCTTGTGGAAAACTGAACTGTAGCAGTCTGAATACCATGCAAGCCGTGGACTCCTGGACCCACACTCTACCAGTAACATGACTTTTTCTACTGTTGAGTCATACTTTTTCTTTTTTAAAGGAAGGACTACAGCTACTGTGTAAGCATGTTTTATATTGAATATAACTGCCCCTTTAAATCAAGCGCCTGAAACGGATGAAGATGTTAAAAAGGGCAACATAGTAAATGTAGCCCTAAAATATTTGCAAACACAGGTCCTGTTTCAGAGACACTTGCAGTGTCAATATTCCCACAGTTGAGAAATTGTTGGCTATTGCGCTTGTGCAAAAACTTATGGAAACCCTTACTGCACACGTGACATCCCTTGGCTTTTGAAGGTGGAGGCTGGGAGGTGACCCAAAGTAAACACAAAAAGGGTCAGTTTCACGGGTGTGTTAGGGGAGTGTCTTGGAACACTACTGCATTCACAATCACAAATCTACTGCTTCAAAGACCATGTTTAGTTGGATTTGAGGACAGTAGCTAGAGTAGACCCTAGGCAACAGCAAATGTCCATGGTGCAACCGATGCAATGTTTACAATTGCACAAACCATGCAGCCTGAAAGTGGGCGTCTCAGCACTTGTACACTCCATCGCACGGTGAAGCACAAAGAGAAGGCTGAGATTAGCGTTTGCATATTGTCACTACCGCTACTGAGGAAGTGGCTGTTACACATAAAGTATTACGCTACGTGGGGGCCTGGTCACATTTTAAAACATTCAGGAAATGCAACATTTTAAATGATTAAAAACCACAAATAAATAGTGAAGGCACTAAAATAAGTTCCCCAGCATGTAGGGTACAGCCAGGGAAAGGGGACATGACCAACCTCATTAACTAGTTTTACAAAATCGCTGTTGTACATTTCCAGACTTGTGAACTGGAAGTATAAAGTGCATTATATAAAAGAGTATATAAAGCTTGTGATAATCAGTGTGGTAAAACTATAAGGAAAGTGATTTTTTTTTAAAAATAGGATGAAAGAGACTTAACACTAAAATACACTATACCCATTTCAGTTAGAATCTGACTGTAACATTGCTCCTGCAGGAGGCCTTATCTATGCCCTAACCAGTCAGATTTTAATATCCTGACTACCAGGCTCTGATTTGAAAACTCCATTCCCAACATACTTTAGCAGTGCAATGCTGGCAGGATGCTAGAACACACTGCAGGGGCTGATTAAGAAAATGTCAGGTTCTGTAATATCAATCCCATGAACATTCATATATCTGTTCCTTTTCTATTCTGTGCACTAATGCCCTATCTTATTTTGATTCTCTTAAAACTCTGTTCAGCATACTGCTTATGGAGAACACCTGTAGACTAGACAACTGTCACATTTTAAAGATGTACAAATAAAGGTCAGATACATACGTGAACTGGATTTACAGGGATTAACATTTGTTTCTAGCAGCAGGGATTTACAGTACTTCAGATCATCTGAAACGTAATTTGAAAAACTGTGAACATTTTATTTTATAAATGTGATGAGGGACTCAAGAATAGACATAGCTACTGCATCATCTCCCCTTCTATACCGGCCACCTTCAGTGTTCCTCACTAGTCTAGATGGCAGGGATGCTGGAGAAGCACAGCCCCGAGCAATTTAACAATTAACTGATGGTGATGGGATTATTAGTTGTTGTTTTTTTTTTTTTTTTTGAAAGACACCAATTTATCCTCTACTGTACAATAAAAAAATCTTGAAAATGCTCACTCTGGTGATACTGTTTCTTTAGGTGACAATAAACTAATTTGAAAAAAAGATACTCCGCTTTTGCATTCCATATTGCTTTTTTTGTCTCACCTCTTCTGCCTCTTTTTAAGCTAATGAACAAAATTGCACAGAATGTAGTTAACGCTACACAAAGACTTATAAAACACACATTGGACCTGCATAGAGATGGACAAAACAAAATGGGGGAGGGAAGTGGCAGGCTGATGGAGCTCGGGTACAGTACACAGACTATCTATCTATCTATCTATCTATCTATCTATCTGTCTATCGGCTGCTTCCTCTCTATATACTAAGTAAGGTAACAGAACACCTGTTACCTTACTTAGCATATAGAGAGGAAGCAGCCGATAGATAGATAGATAGATAGATAGATAGATAGATAGATAGATAGATAGATAGAAAGATAGAAAGATAGATAGATAGAAAAGTACAACCCCAAAAATTAAACTAGCGCTACTAGTGCTCATAGCTTATACTAGTATTGGCCAAATCAGGGGGATAAATAGTATGGTGTTGTCCCAAAAATTGCTGTTGCCAGCACTAGGCTCTACCAGCTATGGCTGTTGTCATATATCAGGGAGAATGACAGCATGTAATCCCCTTGCCATATTACCAACCATCCCTAGGCTGGTCAACAAAGACAAAACTCCCTAGGTAAATCAGTCCAAGCTGATAGTATTCTCACAGCCCTGAGCAGTAGCTGCCTAACACAGTGCTATTTGAACTAACTTTCCTTGCGATTTTGACTATATAGTCAAAATCATAAGGATAAATCTCACCGTGTGTACACACCTCAAGGCTGGGGACACACAGGATCCAGCCACACACTGAACACATACATTGAAATGTATGTGTTAACACTGCAGTGTTAACACATACTGCTGCTAACACATACTGCTGCATTTGGATCCGGCGACAGCGGGACTGCCGGACATGTGTGGGTGCCTGCATAGGTGCCAATGAGCAGTCTCCTTGTGGCCAAGCGGGTCCCGCTGAACGGAACCCGCTTGGCATCTTTGTGTGGCCCCAGCCTAAGACTTTTTCATATAATATGAGGCACAAACTATAGGGAGATACTCCTTGGACCACCACCATTTGCGATGTATGGGGGTTATTAAGAGTTGTTAGCAAACCAAAAAAGTTAGAAATTGGGCAAAACCATGTTGCACTGCAGGTGGGGCACATGTAACATGTGCAGAGAGATTTAGCTTTGGGTGGGTTATATTGTTTCTGTGCAGGGTAAATACTAGCTGCTTTATTTTTACACTGCAATTTAGATTTCAGTTTGAACATACCCCACCCTAATCTAATCTCTCTGCACATATTACATCTGCCCCACCTGCAGTGCAACATAGTTTTTCCCAATTGCTAACTTTTTTGGTTTGTTAACAAATCTGAATAACTCCCCATATTTTGAAAATGAATGGGTCTGCAGATAGTGTCCGATTGGATCTGTAAGGTAAAATGGATTAATTCACTTTTGATGGGCACATATTGTTAGTGTCTCAATCACAGGAATAATTCATGAACGGTTACTGCCAACAAGGTGTGACATTACCCAGGACAGTAGCAGGACAGAATCTAATGTGCTCTTGGTTTTCAATGAACCAAAGGAAGGGAGAACAGGAGAAACCTAAACACTGAAATTTCCGATGTGTACAATATCAAGTAGGGAAATCCACCTGCAGAAAAAAAATCATGCCACAATAGGCCAATTACATCATACCATCGTAGGTGCACTATCCTCTTTGTTTGGGGCACTAACCCTACTTATATTAGTTTAAAACACAACGTTAATTACTTCAAAATAAAATGCATCACATCAAATTAGGCAGACAGGGACAATGAACAAACACATACACAAATGGTTAAAATGACCAAAAATTTAGTGACTGTTAGGATTTCTAGTACTATTCATGTGACACCCTTAAAGGCGATGAAAGGGTCTTCCGCCAATAGAACCCCCCCCTTGTTCCCTTAGTACACGACACGTATACCGGTACTTACTTTGCTGCCTGGACTTAAACCTCCAGGAGTAGGGGCTCACATGATAGACAAGAGACCACGAGACACGAACTGGGGAACACACATACAGGAGCATGGAGGGTGAGGCCAGAGCTGAGTCAGGATCTCAGCAGAGCTGATGAGGCACTGCAGAATGGAACATGGGGGGTAATTCCAAGTTGATCGCAGCAGGAATTTTGTTAGCAGTTGGGCAAAACCATGTGCACTGCAGGGGAGGCAGATTTAACATGTGCAGAGAGAGTTAGATTTGGGTGTGGTGTGTTCAATCTGCAATCTAATTTGCAGTGTAAAAATAAAGCAGCCAGTATTTACCCTGCACAGAAACAAAATAACTAGTGATGAGCGGGTTCGGTTCCTCGAGATCCGAACCCCCCCGAACTTCACCCATTTTACACGGCCCGAGGCAGACTCGGATCTTCCCGCCTTGCTGGGTTAACCCGAGCGCGCCCGAACGTCATCATCCCGCTGTCGGATTCTCGCGAGATTCGTATTCTATATAAGGAGCCGCGCGTCGCCGCCATTTTCACTCGTGCATTGGAGATGATAGCGAGAGGACGTGCAGTGTCCTCTCAGTTTCTGTGTTCAGTGTGCTGCAAATATCTGTGCTCAGTGTGCTGCAAATATCTGTGCTCAGTGTGCTTGCAAATATCTGTGCTCAGTGTGCTGAAAATATCTACGTTCTCTGCCTGAAAAATGCTCCATATCTGTGCTGCATTGTAGTATATAGTAGGAGGACAGTGCAGAATTTTGCTGGCCACCAGTATTATATAGCAGTACGGTACAGTAGTCCACTGCTCTACCTACCTCTGTGTCATCAAGTATACTATCCATCCATACCTGTGCTGCATTTTAGTTGTGCGCAGTATATATAGTAGGAGGACAGTGCAGAATTTTGCTGACCACCAGTATATATAGCAGTATGGTACAGTAGTCCACTGCTCTACCTATCTCTGTGTCGTCAAGTATACTATCCATCCATACCTGTGCTGCATTTTAGTTGTGCGCAGTATATAGTAGGAGGACAGTGCAGCATTTTGCGAACCACCAGTATATATATAGCAGTACGGTACAGTAGTCCACTGCTCTACCTCTGTGTCGTCAAGTATACTATCCATCCATACCTGTGCTGCATTTTAGTTGTGCGCAGTATATATAGTAGGAGGACAGTGCAGAATTTTGCTGACCACCAGTATATATATAGCAGTACAGTACAGTAGTCCACTGCTCTACCTACCTCTGTGTCGTCAAGTATACTATCCATCCATACCTGTGCTGCATTTTAGTTGTGCGCAGTATATATAGTAGGACAGTGCAGAATTTTGCTGACCACCAGTATATATAGAGCAGTACAGTACAGTAGTCCACTGCTCTACCTACCTCTGTGTCGTCAAGTATACTATCCATCCATACTTGTGCTGCATTTTAGTTGTGCGCAGTATATATAGTAGGAGGACAGTGCAGAATTTTGCTGACCACCAGTATATATATAGCAGTACGGTACAGTAGTCCACTGCTCTACCTACCTCTGTGTCGTCAAGTATACTATCCATCCATACCTGTGCTACATTTTAGTTGTGCGCAGTATATATAGTAGGAGGACAGTGCAGAATTTTGCTGACCACCAATATATATATAGCAGTACGGTACAGTAGTCCACTGCTCTACCTCTGTGTCGTCAAGTATACTATCCATCCATACCTGTGCTGCATTTTAGTTGTGTGCAGTATATATAGTAGGAGGACAGTGCAGAATTTTGCTGACCACCAGTATATATATATAGCAGTACGGTACAGTAGTCCACTGCTCTACCTACCTCTGTGTCATCAAGTATACTATCCATCGATACCTGTGCTGCATTTTAGTTGCGCGCAGTATATATAGTAGGAGGACTGTGCAGAATTTTGCTGACCACCAGTATATATATAGCAGTACGGTACAGTAGTCCACTGCTCTACCTCTGTGTCGTCAAGTATACTATCCATCCATACCTGTGCTGCATTTTAGTTGTGCGCAGTATATATAGTAGGAGGACAGTGCAGAATTTTGCTGACCACCAGTATATATATAGCAGTACGTTACAGTAGGCCATTGCTATTGATATATATTACTGGCATATAATTCCACACAGTAAAAAATGGAGAACAAAAATGTGGAGGGTAAAATAGGGAAAGATCAAGATCCACTTCCACCTCGTGCTGAAGCTGCTGCCACTAGTCATGGCCGAGACGATGAAATGCCATCGTCGTCGTCTGCCAAGGCCGATGCCCAATGTCATAGTAGAGAGCATGTAAAACAAAAGTTCAGTAAAATGACCCAAAAATCAAAATTAAAAGCGTCTGATGAGAAGCGTAAACTTGCCAATATGCCATTTACGATACGGAGTGGCAAGGAACGGCTGAGGTCCTGTCCTATGTTCATGGCTAGTGGTTCAGCTTCACATGAGGATGGAAGCACTCATCCTCCCGCTAGAAAAATGAAAAGACTTAAACTGGCAAAAGCACAGCAAAGAACTGTACATTCTTCTAAATCACAAATCCCCAAGGAGAGTCCAATTGTGTCGGTTGCAATGCCTGACCTTCCCAACACTGGACGGGAAGAGGTGGCACCTTCCACCATTTGCACGCCCCCTGCAAGTGCTGGAAGGAGCACCCACAGTCCAGTTCCTGATAGTCAAATTGAAGATGTCACTGTTGAAGTACACCAGGATGAGGATATGGGTGTTGCTGGCGCTGAGGAGGAAATTGACAAGGAGGATTCTGATGGTGAGGTGGTTTGTTTAAGTCAGGCACCCGGGGAGACGAATATGGCCATTGACATGCCTGGTCAAATTACAAAAAAAAATCACCTCTTCGGTGTGAAATTATTTTAACAGAAATGCGGACAACAGGTGTCAAGCCGTGTGTTGCCTTTGTCAAGCTGTAATAAGTAGGGGTAAGGACGTTAACCACCTCGGAACATCCTCCCTTATACGTCACCTGGAGCGCATTCATCAGAAGTCATTGACAAGTTCAAAAACTTTGGGTGACAGCGGAAGCAGTCCACTGACAACTAAATCCCTTCCTCTTGTAACCAAGCTCCTGCAAACCACACCACCAACTCCCTCAGTGTCAATTTCCTCCTTACACAGGAAAGCCAATAGTCCTGCAGGCCATGTCACTGGCAAGTCTGACGAGTCCTCTCCTGCCTGGGATTCCTCCGATGCATCATTGAGTGTAACGCCTACTGCTGCCGGTGCTGCTGTTGTTGCTGCTGGGAGTCGATCGTCATCCCAGAGGGGAAGTCGGAAGACCACTTGTACTACTTCCAGTAAGCAATTGACTGTCCAACAGTCCTTTGCGAGGAAGATGAAATATCACAGCAATCATCCTGCTGCAAAGCAGATAACTCAGGCCTTGGCAGCCTGGGTGGTGTTAAACGTGTGTCCGGCATCCACCGTTAATTCACAGGGAATTAGAGAATTTATTGAGTTAGTGTGTCCCCGGTACCAAATACCATCTAGGTTCCACTTCTCTAGGCAGGCGATACCGAGAATGTACACAGACCTCAGAAAAAGAGTCACCAGTGTCCTAAAAAATGCAGTTGTACCCAATGTCCACTTAACCACGGACATGTGGACAAGTGGAGCAGTGCAGACTCAGGATTATATGACTGTGACAGCCCACTGGGTAGATGTATTGCCTCCCGCAGCAAGAACAGCAGCGGCGGCACCAGTAGCAGCATCTAGCAAACGCCAACTCATTCCTAGGCAGGCAACGCTTTGTATCACCGCTTTCCATAAGAGGCACACAGCTGACAACCTCTTACGGAAACTGTGGAACATCATCGCAGAATGGCTTACCCCAATTGGACTCTCCTGGGGATTTGTGACATCGGACAACGCCACCAATATTGTGCATGCATTACATCTGGGCAAATTCCAGCACGTCCCATGTTTTGCACATACATTGAATTTGATGGTGCAGAATTATTTAAAAAACGACAGGGGCGTGCAAGAGATGCTGTCGGTGGCCCGAAGAATTGCGGGCCACTTTCGGCATTCAGCCACCGCGTGCCGAAGACTGGACCACCAGCAAACACTCCTGAACCTGCCCCGCCATCATCTGAAGCAAGAGGTGGTAACGAGGTGAAATTCAACCCTCTATATGCTTCAGAGGATGGAGGAGCAGCAAAAGGCCATTCAAGCCTTTACAGCTACCTACGATATAGGCAAAGGAGGGGGAATGCACCTGACTCAAGCGCAGTGGAGAATGATTTCAACGTTGTGCAAGGTTCTGCAACCCTTTGAACTTGCCACACGTGAAGTCAGTTCAGACACTGCCAGCCTGAGTCAGGTCATTCCCCTCATCAGGCTTTTGCAGAAGAAGCTGGAGACATTGAAGGAGGAGCTAAAACAGAGCGATTCCGCTAGGCATGTGGGACTTGTGGATGGAGCCCTTAATTCGCTTAACAAGGATTAACGGGTGGTCAATCTGTTGAAATCAGAGCACTACATTTTGGCCACCGTGCTCGATCCTAGATTTAAAACCTACGTTGTATCTCTCTTTCCGGCAGACACAAGTTCGCAGAGGTTCAAAGACCTGCTGGTGAGAAAATTGTCAAGTCAAGCGGAACGTGACCCGTCAACAGCTCCTCCTTCACATTCTCCCGCAAATGGGGCTGCGAGGAAAAGGCTAAGAATTCCGAGCCCACCCGCTGGCGGTGATGCAGGGCAGTCTGGAGCGAATGCTGACATCTGGTTCGGACTGAAGGACCTGCCAACGATTACTGACATGTCGTCTACTGTCACTGCATATGAGTCTGTCACCATTGAAAGAATGGTGGAGGATTATATGAGTGACCGCATCCAAGTAGGCACGTCAGAGAGTCCGTACGTATACTGGCAGGAAAAAGAGGCAATTTGGAGGCCCTTGCAGAAACTGGCTTTATTTTACCTAAGTTGCCCCCCCTCCAGTGTGTACTCCGAAAGAGTGTTTTGTGCAGCCGCTCACTTTGTCAGCAATCGGCGTACGAGGTTACTTCCAGAGAATGTGGAGAAGATGATGTTCATCAAAATGAATTATAATCAATTCCTCCGTGGAGACATTCACCAGCAATTGCCTCCAGAAAGTACACAGGGACCTGAGATGGTGGATTCCAGTGGGGACGAATTAATAATCTGTGAGGAGGGGGATGTACACAGTGAAAGGGGTGAGGAATCGGACGATGAGGAGGAGGTTAGCATCTTGCCTCTGTAGAGCCAGTTTGTGCAAGGAGAGATTGATTGCTTCTTTTTTGGTGGGGGCCCAAACCAACCAGTCATTTCAGTCACAGTCGTGTGGTAGACCCTGTCGCTGAAATGATGGGTTTGTTAAAGTGTGCATGTCCTGTTTATACAACATAAGGGTGGGTGGGAGGGCCCAAGGACAATTCCATCTTGCACCTCTTTTTTTCTTTTATCTTTGCATCATGTGCTGTTTGGGGACTATTTTTTGAAGTGCCATCCTGTCTGACACTGCAGTGCCAATCCTAGATGGGCCAGGTGTTTGTGTCGGCCACTTGGGTCGCTTAGCTTAGCCATCCAGCGACCTTGGTGCACCGCTTGTTTTCTTTGCATCATGTGCTGTTTGGGGACTATTTTTAAAATCTGCCATCCTGTCTGACACTGCAGTGCCACTCCTAGATGGGCCAGGTGTTTGTGTCGGCCACTTGGGTCGCTTAGCTTAGTCATCCAGCGACCTCGGTGCAAATTTTAGGACTAAAAATAATATTGTGAGGTGTTCAGAATAGACTGGAAATGAGTGGAAATTGTGGTTATTGAGGTTAATAATACTATGGGATCAAAATGACCCCCAAATTCTATGATTTAAGCTGTTTTTGAGGGGTTTTTTTGTAAAAAAAACACCCGAATCCAAAACACACCCGAATCCGACAAAAAAATTTCAGGGAGGTTTTGCCAAAACGCGTCCGAATCCAAAACACGGCCGCGGAACCGAATCCAAAACCAAAACACAAAACCCGAAAAATTTCCGGTGCACATCACTAAAAATAACCCACCCAAATCTAACTCTTTCTGCACATGTTATATCTGCCCCCCCTGCAGTGCACATGGTTTTTCCCAATTGTTAACAAAATTCCTGCTGCGATCAACTTGGAATTAACCCCTAGGTCCAGGTACACTGAAGTGGCAAATAAGGGGTTAATACACTAGGCTGGAGGTAGATACAGAAAGGGCAGGAACCAGGACACGAATGAGCAGGTAATCTGGCAGAGTATCCACAGAACTAGCAAGTTCTGGGAACAAGGAACAGCGACTTACACTACAGGCCGCAAGCTATAACCGGCACAGAGATCTGGGTTCGCTAGCTTTTAACAGGAGCACTATCCAATGGGGCAGCCAGCCAGAGAGTGCTGCACGCTCTCCGCTCACTGACAGCGAGGACTTGCATTGCTAGGCAACCAGGGATGCTGTAGCTGAGTGGCACCCTGGTTGCCTAGAGACGGGTGCTTGCGCCCAGAAGACCAGACACCCCGATTGCCAGGCAACAACCGGGACTTGCGGGGGAGAAGAAACCCGTAGAACCAGATTTATCAGGAAATTCTCTAAAGAATGATTTCTTAAGGTTAGGTGCATAAAGAAATACTTCAGGAATCCACTTTCTCTCTTCTGCACCGTAGCCCCTCCAGTGAACCAAGTAATGTACCTGCCCCTGTACAAACTTGGAATCCAGGATCCTCTCCACCACATACTCCTGGTGATACTGAACCATAACTGGAGAAGGACTTCTAGGATGACAGACTATGAAAGCCTGGTTTGAAAAGAGAACAATGGAATGTGTTATTAATCTTCAGAGATTTTGGTAACTGGAGATGAAAGGCTACAGTATTTATTTGTTTAATGATCCAAAACAGGACAATGTATTGGGGTCCCAATCTCTGAGAAGGCTGAGGAATTTTAATATTAAGGACAGACAGCAACACCAAGCCACCAACTTTAAATGTACACAGTCTTCTATGTCTGTCTGAGTAATTCTTTGAGTGTAATGAGGCTTTGCTGAGAGCTTGATGCACCTTTTTCCAGATCATCCAGAGATGAGACACAGGACTAGAAGAAGAAACGTGTTGTTGAGTTGGATCAAAAGCATTACACCTGTGATGATACTCAGAAACACAGACAAAAAGTGATACTATGGAAGACAAGTGACAGGAATTATTGTAGGCGAACTCTGCCAGTGGTAGCTGCTCCACTCAGTCATTATAACACTTCGACACATAACATTGGAGGTATTGCTCCAGAGACTGATTAACATGCTCTGTCTGTCTATTAGATTGCGGGTGATAACTTGAGGAAAGGTTGCGATTGATACCCAATTTTGAACGGAAAGATCTCCAGAAGCATGCAATGAACTGGGTACCTTGATCAAAGACAATATCCTGAGGCAATCCAGGTAACCTAAAGACATGCTGAACAAACAATGCCTATAGCTCTCTAGCACTATGTAGTTTAGCCAGAGGAATGAAATTGGCCATTTTGCTGAAACAATCCACAATTACCCAAATTGTAGTACACTTGGAGTAAACTGGAAGATCCATGATGAAATCCATGGAGATATGGGACCATTGTTTGGAAGGCACAGATAATGGTAAAAAATGCCCAACGGGTGATGTTCGGGGAGTTTTATTCCTGGCACAGATGTCACATGACCAAACAAACTCATGTACATCCTGAGTTATGGTTGGCCACCATACAGAGTGTGAAAGCAGTTATAATGTTCTGGTAATGCCTGGATGTCTATAAGTCTTGTTGGAATAAAAATCATAAAGAACTGCTCCTGTAAGATTCCCAGGAACAAACAATTGCCCAGAAGGTGTTGCAGAGGCACCTGAACCTGCAAGGACTGAATTTGGGGAGCTAGGTCTTGGGTAATACTGGCAAGAATACATAAAGCAGGAAGTATCAGAGTCTGAGGTCTAGCGACACCCTGGACAGGAAGGAAACGACATAAGGCATCAGCGTTAGTGTTTTTTGTGCCCGACATGTAGATAATGTTAAAGTTAAATTGATCAAAGAAGAGTGTCCAACGTGTCTGTCTAGAATTCAGCCTCTTTGCAGATTCAATATAGGTCAGATTTTATGATCTGTGAAGCCTCCAATCCTCCAATGTCCACTTAAGGGACAAAAGTTCTCGATTACCAACATCATAATTAGCTTACAAGGAAGATAATTTTTGAGAAGAGAAGGCGCATGGATCTAAGGGCTTAAGGGGTTAACACACTAGGCTAGAGGTAGGTCAGGTACCAGGTCACAAATGAACAGGTTATCCGGCAGAGTATCCACAGGACTAGCAAGATCTGGGGACAAGGATCACTGGCTTATACTACAGGGCACAAGCTATAACCGGCACAGAGAGCTGGGCTGGCTGACTTTTAACAGGAACACTAACCAATGGTGAAGCCAGCCAGAGAGTGCCTGTATAATGAATCAACTGCGTGCAGCTGCAGTGCTGCGCATTCTCTGCTCACTGACAGTATGCGGCTGTATTGCTAGGCAACCAGGGACACCATAGCTGAGTGGCTCCCTGGTTGCCTAGGGACAGGCGGGGACCAGCGGCCCTTGTGCCCGGAAGATGCAACGTCCCGGTTGGCAGGCAACAACTGGTACTAATGGGGGAAAGTGAGGTAGTGTTTGCTGCAGGCTTTTATGGATCCCCCCATGTAGCAGATTCCACTGGACAAGTGGAACAAGCACCACCAGGGACAAGGTGAGCATATGTGAGTGTGTGTCTTGTGGTTTTTTTTATATTTCTTTTAAAGGGGAACCAAGGGTACCAGTGGGCCCTTAAAGCCCTGCATGCTGGTACTTGTGGTTTTCCAAGTACCATCATGCGGGGGAGGCTAGCTGGAACCTGTAAAAGAGAATATTACTCTTACTTTTACACAAATGCTATGAACTCAGCACCCACTGCTCAGGGGTGCCGGGGATATGCCCTGGCTTCACCCTAGCACTGGGGGATCCTGGGGGATGACTAGTTAGGTGAGATGAATGCTTCAGCCGGAGGTAGCAATTAACTGTGTCCTCTGGCTGTGGCATTAACCCCCTGCTACCAAGAGCCTGGTGCTGGTCCTGGAAATACAGGGGACCCCTATGCATTTTTCCCCTATAATTTCAGCACCACTACCTACACAAGAGCCCAATGCTAGTTCACTGAAATACGGCAGACCTCCATGCCATTTTTTCCCATATTTCCTGAACTGGCTCACACAGCCCGTTGCTGGTTATGCTTTTGAGAAGGATACCCCTCACCATTTTTTTTGCCTAAAATGAATCTATTAATTCAAATAAAACACAAAAGCCTGCACAGATCTCACTGATCCATGCAGGCCTCACAGCAAACACACTTTTTTTTTAACTGTATTGATTTAGTGAATTGTGTTAGAAGACACAAATACTTTCCCTGGAGGAACTGTCTCTGGAATGGTAACTGCAATAAAACAATAATATTCAAGTATGGGCTTCATTTTATCTGGTACTTCGTTATTTAGCTGGTTTTGGAATCAGACATTAGGTTGACTGCAGATAAGAAAGATTTTAGTGATCGGTGCACACTGTGACCAGGAATTTTGATCCATCTAAAAAGTGACACCATTCTTGCAGAGCCAGTTTAATTGCTAGGAGCTCTTTAAACCCATGGCCGCAATACTGAACACCCAGATCTAAAGAGGAAGCTCTGACCTTTGTCATTTATATGGGTAGTTGTTGTTTTTTTATACCAGTATACACTTACACAACTAGACAACAGTGTATACTATGATCTTGTTTTCTTTTATTTCTTATATAACCACATTGCTTAGAGGAAGTAATATTATTTATACACACCAAAAAATAGAGAAAGCACCAGGGCTAACTTCCTATCCTTGTGTAGCTCCCATCTGTAGGGTTAAGGGCATACTGTCTGAAGAGATTCGGTGTCCATCAACAGCCAAAAGATTGACAAAAACTTAAAGAGATTTGGTAGGAAGTTTAAAGTCTTTCACAAATTTGGATGAGATAAAACGTTCCCCTGCATCAGACTCTATTAACACTTTCAAAGGTGTGATACTCTCTAGAATTGGTAAATTAACCATGATAGAAAAGGATTCTTGGAATGTGGGTTGGGTTAGTGCTGTACTTACCAGGATTTCCCCTTGATCTGTTAGGCCTTCCCATTTCCCTGTGAAGCAGGAATTAAGGAGGTGCCCATGATACCCAAAATACAGTCAGATTATTTTTAAATCTCCTTTTCTCCCTTCTCAGGAGGGAGCAGATATCTCCCTACTTGCTTTGGCTCTTCTGAGGAAGTGACAGGAACAGTAAACTGAGTCAGTAGCGCACGCATAGGGGGTTTCTGAGTACCCAGAAACCCACCCTGACGGACCAATTATTTTTTTTCAGAGACAGAGACCGTCTCCGTCTCTCTGTTCCAGCACCAGGCACCCAGCAGCTCAGAGCAGTAAAATATAACTACAGATCCCATGATGCATTGCGCCCTTTACAATGGACTGCACATGGATTATCCCTGGCGGCTTCTATGTGAGGACACTACCCAGCCAGCCCAGAGCATAGATTGAGGGGATCCAGATATGGGGACTACTGCCTGTACCAGCAAAACGCCAGCAATATGAGTAACCACAGGTGGCTGCTGGAAGAACACCAGCTGGGATATCCTTCAATCCCCTTTGCTCTGCTTTATTGGCTCCTCCCCATTCCCTTGCCCCAGAGCAAAATTAAACTGTCACGATCCGGGTATCTGGACGCCATTACCTGCCGTTTAGGTGTCTTCTGAGACTGGCCCAGCGTTCCAAGTCCGGATCTCATCTGTGTCAACACTCTGCACATCCCTCCTGTCATTCTGAGACACTACCACAGCGGCGCCATGTTTGAATCCAACATGGCGTCTCCCGTCCTCCGCGGCCTCCGCCGCCGTTACTGTGTTATTGCTGCAGGTTCTCAGAATCATGTATCATGCCTGCCGCGGCCTCTGCTGCCCTCCAAGTGTCTCAGCATATAACTGTCATCTGGCGTCTCCTGTCCTCCGCGGCCGGCGCCGCCATTATCACTATGTTTGCACATTTCATTTCAAACTAGTTTTCCCTCCAGGTTCCAGCATGGGTGCAGCCATGTTGGATTTGATCATATGCTCCAATTCCTCCAATCCACCGTCTCTGGAATCTGCATAATTGCCCAGCCAATGCCTGCATAGCAGCAGGTATAAGTATCCTGTGTCTGGGCCAGATAGATGTCAGTGCTTTGAATGTCATACCTTGTTCCAGTCTCTCTCTCCTGTGGCTTGTTTCTCCAGGTTCTAGTTCCTGTCTCCAGCATCCACAAAGAGACCCGCACCTGCTTTCCATCTTGCAGTGCAGCCTGACTCCACAGCCTTCCGTGGCTGTCCAGTTTCCAGCTATCTACTATCTGCTTCCAAGCAGCCAGCTTTCAACTGATTCCAGCTTCTACCAAACACCGGTGCTGATCCAGCGGATCCTATCTTATCAGCAGTATCCACTACCACCGGTAATTATCTATCAGCTATTCTGTTTCTACGCTCCCTAGCATCTCACATCAACCACTCTGTGTTTTATCACCTGGCTGGTTCCATCCAGCATCCACTCCGTGACTTTAGTACCTGGCTGATTCCATTCAGCATCCACCCTGTGTTTCATCACCTGGCTGATTCCACTCAGCATCCACTCCGTGTTTTACCACCTGGCTGGTTCCATCCAGCTGATACAGCAGCATACTCAAGTTACAGATTCATCTGCTACAACTACTGGCATGTTCCTCGGCTATTTCTACAACTACAACCAGGCCTGGTAAGGTGATTCCATCAAAGGACTTTTACATCTGTTCTAAACCTACCAGTGCTCTGAGAAACCTTCTATGGTTATGTATTCCAGGAACTGTGTTATTTGCCACTGTCTTTGCTAAACTTGAATACTGCTTGTTATCACACGGAGTCTGTTAATAAACTTTTATTTTGAATTTTAAACTGGTTGTCATGGTCACACCTTCGGGTAATCATTCTGCACTTACATGTCCAGGGGTCTGATTAAACCTCCCAGGTTTAATTTCATCTC